>NC_134398.1:205842844-206182276 GCF_050003625.1 Haematobia irritans
GTGGTCCACATCAGTCCATAATGATATATAGCCCCCATATAAACCGATCCCGAGATTTGGTTTTGGAGCCTCTTGGAGGAGCAAATTTCATCCGAGTCAGTTGAAATTTGGTACATTATGCTAGTATGTGGCGTTAACGACCATGCCTAACTAGGTCCCTATCGGTCTATAGTTATATATAGCCCACAAATATAAATTGATCCCCAATCACACAAAAATTGGCCCATATCAAGTTCATAATTGTATATAGCTCCCATATAAGCGACCCCCATATTTCAATTCTGGCTCTCTACCACGTATGGACTAACTCACAATTTAGAAAACGATGTTAAGAAGTTTTGAGATAACACAACCCAAGTAATTCGATTGTGGATGACAGTCTTTAGTACAAGTTTCTATGCAATCCATGGTGGAGGGTATATAAGATTCGGCCTAGCGGAACTTACGGCCGTATATACTTGTTTTTTTTTTTTCAATCTTTGAAATTTTCTTTAATACGCGAAAAAAATAATTAATTATGTTTAAACAATTTTCTTGAATTTGTCGAAAAATATTTATTTATTTATTTATATGGAATCGGCGTGACGTCTACGTTTGTAAAACAGTTTCGTTAGGATTTTCAAAAAATATTGTGAATTTTCTAAAATTAACCAAAATTTTCTTGTGAGTTCACTGTTTTTTTGAGTCTAAGTAAAACATATACACTTGCGTTTTAATTTATTTAAAATTAAAACAAAACTCCCAGTTAAATTTATATTCTCAAAAAAAAAAACTAAGAAGCGAGAAACGCAAAACCATGCAAAATTTTTTTTAATAATTATCCTATACCTACTTACTTTAACTAGATTTCAACTGTCATTTATCTTATAAAAAAGGGATGTAAAACTTACTTTTTAGTCGATTTCAAGACTTTTATCCTAATTTAGATTTCATTCCTTTGACACGCATATGATCATAATATGTTTCAGCTAGACTATGATCATGAGGGTTGTTTTTATACGGAAAGATTTCTCATGGGGGTGATTGAACGAATTGTGACAATTGCGCATGACATATGCTGCCATTAGTGAAATTAAATGACAGGGGTATTTTCATTAACGAAACAGGGATGTTTTTAACACATTTTAAAACAAAACAAAAATACAAACAAGCTGCAAAACTGCAAGGGAGGGTAAGCATTGAAGGAAAATTATTGAAAATGTTCAAAGGTTTTCTCATTAAAAAAAAGATTTCGATTAAAAATGGAATTCGTATTTATCTTCTTCTGAGTTATAATTCCTTTTTTAATATATTCAAAATAATTTTATTTTGCTTAAAAAATATTTTATAAATTATCAAGCCTCTATTTTTGTCAAAGTAAACATTTGTAGATAAGTTAAAGTACCATATCATCCGTATGTGATTTAATGTCCAGAGGTAGTTTTATGAAATTTTTTAATTTCCTCATTTTGCTTACCTATTAAGAAAAGTAAAATCTCCCTTGTAGAGCCTCCAATGACACCACATTTTATTTTGTTCACATTTTATTTTTTTATTTTTGGAAACTAATTCAACACTTAAAGGCACATCAAATCGAAATTCAAAGTTATTACCGGCAAATTGAATGTACGTACATATGTGCGCTCGAACCAAAATCACCGAGAAGACTGAAATGTAATGAAGTTTGTATGTGCGTTCATACAGTAGGTAGACTGATACTTTGCAACAGACCGGCATCAACAACTCTCTAAATACAATTGAGAGAACGGAAATGTCCAAAACAGCAGCAATGTATAGGGGTTCACGAAGTGTATACTTATTAGGGTGACCCGAAATAATCAATGGATAAGGAAACAGCAAATAAAATATTTTTGTTAAGGCAGATTCAATTTAATTTTTTAACAACAATTATAACATCACACTTAAATATTTGAATTTATTACGATGCACAGTGGGACGGCATACAAATAATAAAAACTCAAAAATCTCAGAAATCAGAAAATATTTCGCGTTTAATAATCAATCGTTGAAAATCGGATTACAAATTGGCAGATGAAAAAGTTTTAGCAAATCTGAGGTGATCAAAATGGGGGGCCTTCAATTTAGGCACCAGACCACCTGGAGCCCTAAACTTTTGCAACTCATCTATCAAACACCTATGCTCTAACTACTTAGAACCATAGATTGTAACTAAAAAAAAATTACCAAAATTTTTCCAATTAAAATTTTACTTGACTTAGGAAATATTCGTTTAAAAATTAGTTTATTCAACTAAAGTCGTAGGTAAAATAAAAAGCAGTCACAATTAATCTATTATTGGATCAATTAATTTGTATGCCTTCCACCATAGGATGTCATTCCGTTTGTAACACATCGATATATTTCTCTAAGACCCCATAAAGTACGTATGTTCTGGGTTGTGGTGAAATTCGTAATCGATCTAAGCATGTCCGTCCGTCCATCTGTTAAAATCGGACGTCCGTAAAATCATCGGTCCATAATTATATATAGCTCCCATATAAACCGATGACCAGATTTGACCTTCGGAGCCCCTAGGAGGACCAAAATTTATCCGATCCGGTTGAAATTTGATACGTATATGGTCTCTAACAACCATGCAAAATTTGGTCTATATCGATCCATAATTATATATAGCCCCCATATAAACCGATTCCCAGATTTGAACTCCGGAGCCTCTTGGAGGAGCAAATTTCATCCGATTCGGTTGAAATTTTCTATGTCGTTCGCGTATATGGCCACTAACAACCATGCAAAAATTTATTCATATAGGTCCATAATTATATATAGCCGCCGTATAAACCGATCGCCAGATTTGACCTCCGGAGCCTCTTGGAAGAGCAAATTTCGTCCGATTCGGTTAAAATATTGTACGTTATATTACTAAGGTCTATAACAACCGTGCAAAAATTGGTCCATAATTATATATAGCCCCCATATAAACCGATCCTAGATTTAAGCCTCTTGGAAGAGCAAATTTCTTGGAGCGCAAATTTCATGCGATTCGGCTGAAATTTGGTACGTTGTGTTATTATATGGTCGCTAACAACCATGCCAAAAGTGGTCCATATCGGTCCATAGTTAAATATACATCCCCCATATAAACCATATTTCATTTCTGTACCGCGCAAAAATTCATACCGGTCAAGAATTGAATTATGCAGGTTTGGACTAGCTTCCAATTTAGAAGACGATGTTAAGGAGATTTAAGATACCTTGCTATCGGCAGGTATTACCACATCCCAAGTAATTCGATTGTGGATGACAGCCTTTAGTAGAAGTTTTTTACGCAATCCATGGTGGAGGGTACATACACCGAAAAAAAAGTGAACTGTTTTATAGGAAGAATGAACTACCTCACACGAAAAGTGAACTAAATTTTACTCCACATTTTGAGATTTCCACAAAGCATTGTTAAAACCAGGAAAATTTAATCCCATGTTGTACTTTTTAATTGCAGTTCACGAAATTACATCCTCTCATAGAAGAAAAAATGAACTAAAAGTAAAGAAGAAAATCATTCACTCACATTTAATCAGCATGAAGTTGCTATTATAAATTTGCCAAAATTAAAAAATTTGATTGAAATGGAAATTTAATTTTACGATTTGTTGTACAACTAATCTCATTACCATTCGGATAAATTCAAAATGTCTTTATAATGGATAATTGTCCGTCGCCGAATAGGCACATTACTATCGGCTTAGCCGTCAAGCCGATGCCGCCGAAGGTAAAAATGTCAGTGTCAGCCGCCACCGACAAATATATCTCGAAACATCCCAATATATATAGAGCCGCACTGCAGACAGACAAAGAGAAGGTCCGTACACAGATCACATATGCATGTAAGTGAGAAATGATATGGAAGAGTGGAGCCAAGTTAAACATTGTGCAATCAGGGGGATGATATTTGCTTGTGAAGTCTGTATGAGGAAGTCCATGTATGTATACGAAATGCACAAATCTATACAAATTAGAGGAGCATACACCAGGCCTTTAAACTGATGAAATAAATCTAGCTAATAGACATATTGAATATTCCAACATGGACAAGATTCACTATTATAAGATTTCATTGTGAAATTGTTGGTTGGTCAGGAACCAAAGGGGGGCAAATCTTAGGCCGAAATATATGGCTCACTTAGGTGATAAACATCTCTCATATCAATGAGTGCACACAAAGAAAAAATACTTTACTCCGGAACGAAATGTTTATATAGACGAAATTCCCCATTTTTATAAATCATTTCCTTTAAGACAAAATACACTAGAATTTATGATAAGCAGTGCAAGGACTGTCTCTTTTTTTAGTTACTATTACAGAAAATATTTTAGAGTTACGAAAAAAACTTCATTTGTCCAAAATTCCATTTCTCAGAAATGAAAACAACTCTTCTTTCAGTGTGCTGTCTTATTCCATGTTCAGTACACAGACAAGGGATATGCTTTTTAGGGTCGAGTCCGAACAACACATTCACATTACGGTGAAACAACATAGAGAGAGAGCCTTACAAAAATTGGGGATACAAATCCTCAATATAAATTCCTCACAAAAACCCCCTACATGTTTGGATCTTTTCATAAAAAAGCGTTTTTGTATAATGAACAGATTTCGAAAAATTCCCACAAAAATCCCGATGCAAAGACTTCTTGTTCTTGAAATAACATTGCGAAGTATGTTTATCAGAGAGAATAAAAACACAAGAGAACGAAACTGCAAAGACTTCTTGTTCTTGAAATAACATTGCGAAGTATGTTTATCAGAGAGAATAAAAACACAAGAGAACGAAACTGTGAAGCGAAACTGCGTCAGTAGGTGGCAGCCATGAGGAAAATTTCTCTAATATCATGCAGTTTTTGTCGACGCTTCTCTCAAATATCGTACAGTTTGCGTCGGCGTCACCCAGTTCAGTTCTCTGCACACTTTACGAAACGTAAAGAAAATAGGATTTAAAACCTACTTTGTAGTAACAAATGTTCTTCATTCCATAAAATTTTTGGCAGACAATTTGAAATTATAACCGCCGATGCCTTTATAAACAATTTATAAAAACAGCGCTTCGACCGCAACGTCGGTATACTAAAGCTGCAGGCATTGTGCGACATCTATACGGTTGACATCTGTTGTTTTTGTAGAAGAGAAATTTTCGTCCTCTTGTGTTTTTATTCTCTCTGTGTTTATCACAGAAAGTGTTGCCAGTATTTCTCGGCCTTTGTCCAAAAATTGGGGACACAAATCCCCAATTTGAATTCCTCACAAAAAAAACCCCTACATGTTTGGATCTTTTCATAAAGAAACGTATTTGTATACTGAACAGATATCGAAAACTCCCCACAAAAATGCCAAAATATCTGAAAATTCCCCATCAAATCCCCAAGTCCTCAATTAAAAACTTTCGTCCTCATTGCTGAAGAAACAAAAACCGAATATGGGGAAAACACCCCAATACTGGCAGCACTGATCATTTAACACAGCAAAACTTTTCCAAATCATCTTGGAGGTAACACAATACTAAATTTGTAAGTACTTACTATTAAATGGATATCTTGATTACTTGTCCTATAAGGTAAGTACTTCTCTGCAGCATCACCAAAAGCCAAATTGTAAGCGTGGACGAGATATGAGTAAAAACTGTAGTGTGTGAGAAATAAATAACAAATACTATCTATATTGGCTACGTGGTAGTATTCATGAAAACTTGATGTGTGGTAACCGAAAATATCCGGTGATGATAAGTCATTATTCTCAAGTATGCGGTATTGCTGAGAGTATGACACAAATGCTCTTGGTAAACTGTTTTTTACCTCAATTACTTACCCAGGTTTTGCTAGGAAAACACATTTCTCTGATACAAGGCTTTTTTTCCTTGATCAAACATCGATTTTCATGATGGAAAATTTTCTTGAACTGATTTTAATTTGTAATTAAATGTTCATGAGTTTGAAGAAATTTAAAAATTGTAAACATTTTGTAACCTAAAATTTTTTGTGAAATAGTTTAAAACTTTCATACTATACAGATAAAGAAAATTTCATCAAATTTGAGCTAACGATATATTTTCATAAACATAACAGAGAGATATTTGTACAATGAATATATTCACAAATAGTATGCAATATTTCACTATTTAAAAGAACATTCATTTCAGTCAGGAAAACTGTCATAAATATATAATATATAAATTATTGCAATGCTTGATATTTATATACTTTCTATTTTTAAGGAGTTAAGTAAAACCATCTTAAAAAGTGTGGACATTTTTACTACAATTACTACAATTTAGGTACCATAATTTCACTTTCATACTATACAGCTGAAGAAAATTTCATCAAAATTGAGCCAACATTATAACTTCACAAACATATCGGAGGATTATAAGAGCAGTATAAAAAATTTCTCTATTCAAAAGAAAATTTATTTTCATAATGAAAAAATTCATTATATATATATGAAATTATTGCTCTGGCCAGACAAATTTTATTAATATTACGATCGTTTTTCTAATAGTGTAGGACAATTATTTTTCATTTCATCTAAAATGAATATTTTTCCATTTCCAAAGGCCCTTTTTAAGGGCCCAATTTTCATCAACCTCCATTAATATAAACTCATGCTGCCATTTTGTTCTACCTTTTAATTATCCATTCACATGGCCACATATATCTTCACATATGAGCACACTATATTCCTTTTTTTCTATTTACTTTTGCACTTTACAGCCCTCATATGGAATGGAAGACCCTCATACATTGCTGGGGAGGGAAATCGTCTCAGTTAAAAAGCCCTAAAATATCCATATTTATTCCTAACTAACGATATCGTGTGTGTGTGACTTGTGCTAATGAAAACCGTAAAAAATATAACAAGGGCATAATTTCACTCAATTCAGTATGAGACGATAACATATGAGGGTTTTAAAGAGATTCGTTGTTTAGCAAATATTTACTTGTTACTTTTACAATACATTCATATTTTCTATTCTAGGTACCATAAATAGTATGTGAAGTTTGAGTTTCTAGTAGGTTTGCCCGTTAAAAATTTGGTTTGTATTCAAACATTTTGACCTTTCTAATCCAGAACACACAGAGAAGAGATTGGTTGGAATTCGGTTGTAGCTAAGAACATTCTATATTTAGAAATATATATAAGTTGTTCGTATCAATTTTCAGTATTTACATCTATTTGTTCATACTTATAAACATTTGGTGAGATTTTCAAGAGATTTTCTGTTGTGTCACAAGATAAATGGTAGTGGAAACCAAATCTACCTCCTTTTAATAATTTTGATTCAAATTGGTTGATACAACCAACCGTAAAAACATTTCTTAACTATCAGTTAGTAGCCACCATTTTCATATAGTAGTTACAGCCGAATGATATTTAAAATAATTTTTAAATGTCATAAGATGATATTAAAATTAATTGAACAAGAAAAATGTTCATATTGAATATAGGAATTTTAAATCGAAGAATGTGACAAAATTTCCTTCACCATGGATGGGATCGCAACAAAAAATTCAAAACATTGGTTTGTACTGAAAATATTTTTTTAGATAACTCAAATAACTCCATGTACCGAATTTCTAGCATGTATGGCAAACAAACATCGAGGAATGGTTTAATATGAATCGTGCTGGTTCCGATACTCTCCCAAAGAGATTGGTTCAAATGGTATGCTTCCCCAAGATAAGTATAAAGTTTATACATATGGAGACTACAAAAGATTCTGGACTTATAATAACCATTTCTGGTTGAGTTTCAGAGGAATTGTTAACTAATTTTCCAAGCATGTAAGAGTATCTGCCTATCATATGATTTCAAATTCTATAGATCTTTACACGCATTAATCGAATGAGTACCATAACTAAACTCGAAAAATTTTACTTCTAGTTACGTGCAATTTGGGTGATTAGCAATAAAGCAATGCCAAATTTCCTCATCAATTCATGGTTCTAGATTTACAATTTCAGGAAAAGTAAAGTACATGTAAATTTCAAATTTTAAACAAATCGGATAAAAATGTCGGTTTTCTATATTCAAGAATTCAAATCGGAAGATCGGCCCGTTTTGGGAGCCTATAATAACTTTAGATTTGTGAGCCTATAATAATATAGAAATTGCGATGTCTCGATGATAAAGAACGCAAAACATGGGCCGATATAGCCTATTTTCAAACTTGACCTGTCTGCAGACAAAAGAATTTCAACACGATAACTTCATTATTGAAAGCTGTAGCGTGATTACAAAAGACATTTGATCAAATACAATGTTTTTCGTTTATTACTACGCATACATATGTGGGATCCGATATTTAAGGGAGAAATGGCAACTCTAAGAACAAAAGGAATTCGCTATTAAAGTTGCAAAGAAGAAGAGAGAAGTCAGTCGAGAAGAGGACGCGCTACCGAAGAGACGACGCGATTTTAAGACGAAAACAATCATTTAATTTTTTCATTTAAATTTACTTTCTTTCATGTTTTTTTTATTAATAAATGTTAATTCTTTATATTAAAGTGTTGTGTTAGAACTTATTTGGTTCAAGACCCTTAGTTCACGTTCTTAAGAGGAAAATTCCCATATTTTTGAGGGCTCGTCCAGAATCTTCCAAATTCTTCGGAAGTTTGCCTGGATAAAAAAACGGATAAATAAATAAAAAGTGATGAAATTCTAAGCCGTTGACTATACCCTAGACAAGAAGAAAAAAAAAAGAGAAAAAAAACAAAGGAAAATAAAAAGTGATGAAATTCTAAGACATTGACTATACCCTAGACAAAACACAAAAAGAAAAGGAAAACATATTCACAAACACAGTGAACAGAACTTTGTTAAATTCGGCAATAGTGTGTAAGACAAATTCTTTGATGGTGTATAAGCAAAACGAAATATACGCGACGTACAATAAGGCATAGCTTTGACCGTTGAGAATTTTAATTTGGAGGAGTGTTAGCCGAAATAAAACAAACAATGGCTAGTTTGGGTATGTTTGATTGTGTGCGTGAGAACATTCGTAGAAGCAGAAGAGAAGTTGTTGTAGCTTTACATAAGCTAGTGTTTGAGAAAGAAGGTGATAGATCGAACCGACAGCGGTTGAGAGTATTCGAAGGTTTCGATTACGACGAAAATGCTCCTATGTATGAAAAGAAAGCTGCCTATGTGAGAGAGAATTTGACGTCGGCAGATCTGATTTCTATTTGCAACTTGTTGGGCATCAGTTACAGAGCAGACGATTTGATGCTACATATTTTCAAGAATTTAAGGAAGGGTTGTTTACTGGCATCAGACACAGACGGTGTTAATGAGGATGCAGAAAACGAAGAAGACGATGATCAAGACGAAGAGTGTGCAAATATGAAATTAGAAATAAACCAACGACAGGCTCAGGGCATAATGACGACGCAAGACGGAGACCAACACAACGAAAGCTTTTTCTCAACTACTTTTGAGAGGGGCAATGCAGCTAGGGGTATATGTGTAAGCGAACCAAAAACAAAACAAACACCAACACCAAGATTTACATTGAATTTTCGCGACATTGAAGACTCGATTAGACAATTTGATGGCACGGGTATACCAACAATTGAAGTTTGGGTAACCGAATTAGAGGAGACTGCAGCAATAATGCAATGGGATAGCTTTCAATTGTTTGTGTTTGCAAAAAAATCATTGTGTGGTCTGGCAAAATTGTTTGTCCAAAGCGAGAGGGGCATAACATCGTGGACAAAATTGAGAGCCGCACTCATTGACGAATTTTCCAGAAAGACAAATAGTGCGCAAATACACAAACAACTTTCTGAAAGAAAGATGAAAAAAGGAGAGAGTGTTTTTGAGTACTTTTTCAACGTTAAAGAAATAGCAAGCAGAGGCTCAGTTGAGGAGGGCTCAATAATCCAGTATGTTATCGACGGTATCGATGATTTAAATTTAAATAAATCGATGTTATATGGTGCAAACAATATGCGTGAATTTAAAGAAAAACTATCCGTATATGAAACATTCCGCGAGAAATCAAAAGGTGAGAATAACTCGAGAGTGATTATTCAAAAACCGGATAAGAAGAAAAGCGACGGTAACCGTGTTAACAAAAAAGAACTTGTTTGCTATAACTGTGGTGCCAAAGGTCACAAATCAAACGAATGTAAAGATAAGGATAAAGGTGTAAAATGTTTTAAGTGCAACCAATTTGGCCATATAGCGACACAGTGTAACACTACAGATTCACAATTATCCAATACTCGGTTGTTAAAAGCGGATGAAATAATGAACAAAACGGTGAAAATAGATAATCGTGAATATATAGCGTTGATAGATACCGGAAGCAAATTTAATATAATGACGGATAAAGTTTTCAAAAATATTTCTGACGCGAATCTTTGCAAATGTAATTTTTATTTAATTGGTTTTGGTTGTGCAAAAATTAAACCCATTGGACAATTTGAGAAGACAGTCATAATTGACGACGAACAATACGATGTGAAATTTGTAGTAGTGCCACAAGACTCTATAAACGTTGATCTGATAATTGGTGAAAACTTTTTCTCACAAGCTGAAGTGGTTATACGACCGACCGGTATTGTCATTCGGAAAATAGACTCTGGGAACGAGAATTTTCCATTGATGAGAATAGGCTGTGTTGAAGTTGAATCTTTGGATATAGGCGAAATGGCAACTACAGACGCAAGAAGCAAAGTCGAGAAAATCATAAAGGAGTATAAACCGGAAAAATGTAAGTCTGTAAATGTAGAAATGAATATCGTTTTGGAAGACGACACACCAATAGCGACACGTCCTAGAAGACTTCCATTTATAGAAAGGTGCTTAGTTGACAATCAGGTGGAACAGTGGCTAAGAGATGGAATTATAGAGGAATCCGATTCTGAGTACAGTAGCGCAGTAGTTCTTGTTAAAAAGCGTGATGGTTCTTCCAGACTCTGCGTAGACTATCGCCGCATAAACAAAGTCATTGTTAAAGATCGATTCCCCTTACCCCTGATCGAGGACCAACTGGATCGACTCCAGAATGCGAAGGTTTTTAGTACATTAGATCTGAAAAATGGATTTTTCCATGTTTCTGTCGCAGAAACGAGTAGGAAGTTTACTTCTTTCGTAACCCATAATGGACAGTATCAATTTAGAAAAGTACCATTTGGTCTATGTAATTCTCCAGCGGTTTTCCAGAGATATATCAATGCCATATTTAGAGAGACGACGCGTAAGGGAATTGCTCTACCCCACGTAGATGATATTATCATACCTGGATCTGACGAAAATGAGGCCGTAGAAAACTTAATGACTGTAATTCAACTTTGTCGAGAATATGGACTCGAATTGAACCTTAAGAAGTGCAAGTTTCTCAAGAAGCAAATCGAATTTTTGGGTTTCGTTATAGAAGACGGAAAGATATCTCCGAACCCGGCAAAGGTGAATGCCGTAATTAAGTTTCCAGTTCCAACGAATTTAAGACAGCTACAAGGTTTCATGGGATTAGCTGGATACCTGCGAAGATTTATTCCAAACTTTTCCATCATAGCTAAACCATTATCTGACATGACCAAAAACAATGCTACATTTGAGATGGGTAGTCGAGAAATTGAGGCATTTAATGATTTAAAGGATATTTTATGCAATACCCCGGTATTGAGTATTTTCAACCAAGATTATCCAACCGAGTTGCACACTGATGCTTCAATAGACGGATACGGTGCAATTCTGATGCAAAAGTTACCGAGCGATGGTCAGCTTCATCCTGTGTATTACATGAGTCGAAAAACATCTGAGGCGGAGCGAAAGTACAGCAGTTACGAACTTGAAATATTAGCTGTCGTGGAAGCCTTGAAGAAGTTCCGCGTATATCTTCTAGGAATTCATTTCAAAATTGTGACTGATTGTAACGCTTTCACCAAGACGCTTGAAAAGAAGGATCTATGCACAAGAGTGGCAAGGTGGATACTGCTACTCCAGGAGTTTGACTACGAGGTGGAACACAGAGCAGGAACTCGCATGAGGCATGTCGATTTTTTGAGTAGACATCCTGTAATGAGGATAGCCGAAGATAATATTGTATCTAGATTGCGAAATTCCCAAAATAACGACGATGAATTGAAACCTATTATTCACATTCTTAAAGAACAAGACGAGTTCGACGGATATATAATGAAAGGCGACATCTTATATAAAATAGTAGATGACAGTGAGGTAATAGTCGTTCCAAAAGCAATGCAAAGAGAAGTGATCCGCAAAGCACATGAGAATGGACATTTTGCAGCGAAGAAAGTAAAAGAATTGTTGCGTCGAGAATATTATATGCCGAAAATGGACGAAAAGATTAAGCATCATATCGACAACTGCGTAAAGTGTATCATTATCAACAGAAAACGAGGAAGGCAGGAAGGTGAATTACATCCACACCACAAGTATGATGAGCCGTTGCATACTTACCATGTAGATCATCTAGGTCCCTTAGAGTCAACCAACAAACAATATAAGCATATCTTTGTGGTAGTAGATGCGTTCACAAAATTTTGTTGGCTTTATGGAACCAAAAGTACAACTTCAAGCGAAGTGATAGCCAAGTTGACGATGCAGAGTACCGTTTTTGGAAACCCAATGCGAATAATATCCGATCGAGGGACAGCGTTTACCTCTGACGAATTTAAGAGGTATTGCGAATCAGAAAGCATTCAACACATTCTAATCACGACGGGTCTACCAAGAGCCAACGGACAAGTAGAAAGGATGAATGCAGTGATAACATCAGTATTGGCAAAGTTAAGCGTAGAATATCCAACGAAATGGTATAAGTACCTACACCAGGTACAACAATCCATGAATTCGACATTTTCAAGAAGTATACAATGTACACCATTTGAACTTTTGATCGGAACGAAGATGCGAACATCAGATCAATTACACATAAAGAAATTGATGGACGATGAAATGGTTAAACATTTTAATACACAAAGAGAAGAATTGCGAAGCAACGCAAAGAAGCAGATTCTGAAGATTCAAGAAGAGAACCTGAAAGGTTACAACTTACGACGAAAGCAAGCAACAAAGTACAATATCGGAGATCTAGTCGCTGTTAAGAGGACACAGTTTGGACCAGGTCTTAAACTCAAACAAAAGTACTACGGACCTTATGAAGTGGCGAAGGTCAAGGTCAATGATACTTACGACGTGAGCAAGGTGGGTAATTCTGAAGGACCCCGAAATACAACAACGTGTGCCCAATACCTCAAGCCGTGGGGATTGCATCAAGACGACGATGAATTCGAGACGAATTCAATGCAGGAGGGCCGAAATGTGGGATCCGATATTTAAGGGAGAAATGGCAACTCTAAGAACAAAAGGAATTCGCTATTAAAGTTGCAAAGAAGAAGAGAGAAGTCAGTCGAGAAGAGGACGCGCTACCGAAGAGACGACGCGATTTTAAGACGAAAACAATCATTTAATTTTTTCATTTAAATTTACTTTCTTTCATGTTTTTTTTATTAATAAATGTTAATTCTTTATATTAAAGTGTTGTGTTAGAACTTATTTGGTTCAAGACCCTTAGTTCACGTTCTTAAGAGGAAAATTCCCATACATATATTTAAATAAAATAAAATAAAATATTTAATTGAGAAGGAATTGGTTTTATTGGTTTAATGTTGAAGGTAGCAACAACCTATGTCGTCAGCAGACCCAACCATATGAGATATTAGATATTAGTTGTGTCGACCGAATCAGTCGGAAGGCACAACTGCCAACTGGTAGTTGCTACAACTGCCAAAAGT
Source organism: Haematobia irritans (assembly GCF_050003625.1). Lineage (NCBI taxonomy): Eukaryota > Metazoa > Arthropoda > Insecta > Diptera > Muscidae > Haematobia > Haematobia irritans. The sequence continues at coordinate 205,856,615 of NC_134398.1, forward strand.
AGGTTGGCAATAAATTCGATTGTCACAACCAATCTGTATTCTCTGTGAAGGAATATGATTACCTTCCAAAAAAAAAAGTTTACGATAGCCGGCTTACGCCGAAATAAATTCGTACAAACATATCTCTTTTCCTTTGCCACTGTCAAAACATCGATTTGAGTGCAGTCAGCTGGGTTTATTTTCAGTGTGCTTCCTCTTACTTCATTCGTTTTGTTTTATTATTGTTGGTTTATTCTTCAATCATTATTGTTGTTTTTCATTTCAGCTTAAAATCATGCATTGACTAGACTACAAGTGTAGCTTAACCAACAGAGGAAAAGAATGTTTGTCAAATTTATTAATTCTTAATCTGTTTTTAACCTATTTGAAACAAAAAATTGCAAATTTCCCATTAAAAATATGAAAACAGCGAGTTATAAAAAAATGACTCAAATGAACTTCCTGTGCAGTTAAAATAAAGAACATCTTTGGGAGAACATTTTTGGAAGTGCTTTTAAAGTTGTGCCTTTAAAAGAACTTCCAAATTTTTTTGCTGGTTACTTTAAAATTTAAAATTTTAAAGGAAAAAATTAGAGTTAACAAGTATATACGGCCGTAAGTTCGGCCAGGCCGAAGCATATGTACCCTTCACCATGGACTGCGTAGAAACTTCTTCTAAACACTGCCATCCACAATCGAATTACTTGGGTTGCGGTAACACTTGCCGACGGCAAGGTATCTTAAAACTTCCTAATACCGTAATATATACCACGTAGTCCATATTAAAGGCCGGTTAAATACGTATATAATTAAGTTTTTCAAAATTTTCTATAGAAATAAAATTTTGACAACATTTTCTATAGAAGTAAAATTTGGACAAAATTTTCAAAAGATTTAAAATTTTGACAACATTTTCTATAGAAATAAAATTTTGCCAAAATTTTCTATAGAAATAAAATTTGACAAAATTTTCTATATGAATAAAATTTTGTTAGATTATTTTTGGCTCGAGTGTCAACCATGATTATGAACCGATATGGACCAATTTTTGTGTGATTGGGGATCGGCTATATATAACTATAGACCGATATGGACCAATTTTGGCATGGTTATTAGCGGCCATATACTAACACCACGTTGCAAATTTGAACCGGATCGGATGAATTTTGCTCCTCCAAGAGGCTCCGGAGTTCAAATCTGGGGATCGGTTTATATGGGGGCTATATATAATTATGGACTGATATGGACAAATTTTTGAATGGTTGTTAGAGACTATATACTAATACCATGTACCAAATTTCAGCCGGATCGGATGAAATTTGCTTCTCTTAGAGGATCCTCAAAACAAATCTGGGAATCGGTTTATATGGGGGCTATATATAATTATGGACCAATATGGACCAATTTTTAAATGGTTGTTAGAGACCATATACTAACATCACGTACCAAATTTTAGCAAGATTGGATGAAATAGTCTTCTCTTATAGGCTCTGCAAGTTTCAAGTCGATAGCTTGTTTCGTTCGGAAGTTAGTGTGATTTCAACAGACGGACGGACGGACATGCTCAGATCGACTCAGAATTTCACCACGACCCAGAATATATATACTTTATGGGGTCTTAGAGCAATATTTCGATGTGTTACAAACGGAATGACAAAGTTAATAGGAGGGTATAAAAAGAGTTAACATTTTTAGCGCTATACGAAATTCAGGAAGGAAGCATTTGTGATCAAATTTACAAATTTTGGGCAATTTCGAACTATTATATGGGGGAAATTTTAACTTAAAGACAATAATATCAATAAACTAAAACAAGTTTTAAAGATATTTTTAAGAAAGGTTATATTTGATCCATAATCAATGTTCTAAGCCCTTAAAGGTAAACAATATTCCTTAAGCTAAATTATAAATTAAGTTTGGAGACCAAAAAATACCACCAAACAAATTAGCTCATTTTTAGCATTACTAAAGTCCATGGACATTTTTCTACCTATCTATCAGAAAAATGTAAATAAATCAATTCCAATACTTAAAAAAAACAAATAAAATGTCAAGTTAGTAATCTAACATCGTCACATCGAATGTTATTTGATTAAATTACATCGAAAAATTGCTATTAATATTGGACCCAATTCCGAAGAAAAGGAAAGAATTTAATTTTTCATGAACCTTTATCAATCTCTCGGGTGAAGTGCATACGCATTGGCCATACTAACATAGCACAAGGATATGTCCAAATTTCATTCCAAATTTAATCAATCACATACATACCAACATAGTTGTATGTTGAAGGGTATTCATTTTATTTGTTTTCAGTTTGCTTTTTTTTTTTGATTTCATCAAAAACACAAAATGATAGACAACTTTTTCACAGAAAAGTAATAAAATTTGAATTTAAAATTAAACGAAAAGTTTGTCTCAAGCCAAAGGGGACTTATAGAGAATCCTTATCAAAGTTATGCTGCTGCTAATTTGTTATTCGGTTTGCAAATATTCAAATTACAATAAAATATTATGTCAATTGTCGTCGTCATCGTCCACTACCAGGATAGACTCACTAAGGACCATGATGATGATGAGAAAAACAAGTATGAAAAAGGTTAGAAATTTCCACAGAAAAAACCTCTGCATTAATTTTCTCAGTTGCCTGGCCATCAAAAAAGTGAACCGAAAATTTAAACCTTCTTGGAATTATGAATTCAACAACAGTTAAGCATTTGCCACAAGGTTCAAAGCCACAGTAAGGAGGGATGTTAAAAACAAAATGCAAATTCATTAAGATATTCAGTAAGAAAAAAATTAGAAATGAAATAGAATAGAAAAGGAAACCCAATGAAGTATAAGAACACAGGAATAACAATTTATTATGACAACGAGAGATAATATCACAAAGAAAAAGAAAGATTAAATATTTAGGTTTTTAATTTCATAATATGTTTAAAGACTTAGTTGAAAAATAAGCGGCAAAATGACACTTGTTTCAATGAAAAACCAAGTTCGGACTAGGACCAAGCAAGAATTAAAAATCGATTTTACGACTAATCGAGTTTTCTCTCAATAAAAATTTGAAAAGTCCAAATCGGAAAAGTATTTTGGAATTTTCGAATATTGATTTAAATCGACTAATCGAATTTTAATCGATTAATCGGCTTTCGAAACGGGTCCGAAAACGAAGTACTTGTGTCCAAGCACGGTTGCCACTCCAGCCAAACACATTCGACCATTTTTTCCAAAAAATCTTATTTCGCAAAATTTTTTTTCTATAAAAAATTCTTGTCACAATTTGCCTTCTATAAAAAATTTTGTCAAAATTTCATTTCTATAGAAAAAATTGTCAAAATTTTATTTATTTATTTATTCATTTATTATTTCTAAAGAAAATTTTTTCAAAATTTTATTTCTATAAAAAATTTTGTCAAACTTTTATTTCTATAGAAAAGTTTGTCAATATTTTATTTCTATAGAAATTTTTTTCAAAATTTTATTTCTATAGAAAATTTTGTCAAAATTTTATTTCTATAGTAAATGTTGTCAAAATTTTATTTCTATAGAAAATTTTTTCAAAATTTTATTTTTATACAAAATTTTATTTTTATAGCAAATGTTATTTCTATAGTAAATTTTGTCAAAATTTTATTTTTATAAAAAATTTTGTCAAAATTTTATTTCTATAGAAAATTTTGTCAAAATTTTACTTCTATAGAAAAATTTGTCAAAATTTTATTTCTATAGAAAATTTTGAAAAAATTGTATTTCTATAGAAAATTGTATCCAAATTTTATTTGTTTGAAAATTTTATCAAAATTTTATTTCTAGTGAAAATTTTGTCAAAATTTTACTTCTATAGAAAAATTTGTCAAAATTTGATTTCTATAGAAAATTTTGTCAAAACTTATTGCTATAGAAAATGTTGTCAAAATTTTATTTCTATGGAAAATGTTGTCAAAATTTTATTTCTATAGAAAATTTTATTTTCTTTTTCTATAAAAATGTCAAAGTTTTATTTCTACAGAAAATTTTGTCAAAATTTTATTTCTATAGAAAATTTTGTACAAATTTTATTTCTATAGAAAATTTTGTCAAAATTTTATTTCTATAGAAAATTTTGTCAAAATTTTATTTCTATAGTAAATTTTGTCAAAATTTTATTTCTATAGTAAATTTTGTCAAAATATTATTTTTATAGAAAATTTTGTTAGAATTTTATTTCTATAGAATTTTTTTTTCAAAATTTTATTTCTATAGAAAATTTTATCAAAATTTTATTTCTACAGCAAATGTTGCCAAAATTTTATTTCTATAGAAAATTTTATAAATTTTGTCAAAATTTTATTTCTATAGAAAATTTTTTTTCTATAGTAAATTTTGTCAAAATTTTATTTCTATAGAAAAATTTGTCAAAATTTTATTTTTATAAAAAATTTTGTTAAAATTTTATTTTTATAGAAACTTTTGTTAAAATTTTAATTCTATAGAAAATTTTGTCAAAATTTTATTTCTATGGAAAATTTTATTTCTATAGTAAATTTTGCCACAATTTTATTTTATAGTAAATTTCGTCAAAATTTTATTTTTATACAAAATTTTATTCTTTTGGAAAATTTTATTTCTATAGTAAATTTTGTCACAATTTGATTTCTATAGTAAATTCTATCAAAATTTTATTTTTATAGAAAATTTAATTAAAATTTTATTTCTATAGAAGATTTTTTCTAAATTTTATTTCTATAGAAAATTTTGTCAAAATTTTATTTCTATAGAAAATTTTGTCAAAATTTTATTTATATAGAAAATTTTGTCACAATTTTATTTCTATAGAAAATGTCAAAATTTTATTTCTCTAGAAAATGTTGTCAACATTTTATTTCTATAGAAAATTTTATTTTTATAGAAAATTTTATTTATATAGAAACTTTTGTCAAAATTTTATTTCTATAGAAAATTTAGTCAAAATTTTATTTCTATAGAAAATTTTGTTAAAATTTTATTTCTATAGAAAATTTTGTCAAAATTTTATTTCTATAGAAAATTTTTGTCAAAATTTTATTTCTATAGAAAATTTTGTCAAAATTTTATTTCTATAGAAAATTTAGTCAAAATTTTATTTCTACAGAAAATTTTGTCAAGATTTTATTTCTATAAAATTTTTTTCAAAATTTTATTTCTATAGAAAATTTTGTCAAAATTTTATTTCTATAGAAAATTTTTCAAAATTTTATTTCTATAGAAATTTTTGTCAAAATTTTATTTCTATAGAAAATTTTGTCAAAATTTTATTTCTATTGGTCTGGGGGTCAATAAATGTGACATTAGTTTGAAAATCAATTACTGATTAAATAGTGAGATCTTTCTTTTGGTTGTTCGTTCTTCTTCGCACATTTGAAAATACAAACAATCTTTAGGATTGCATGTCAACCATAAAATATGCAACAGTTCGAAGTAATTGTTTAAAAATATAGGAATAGAAATGTTTCTAAATCAATAATAAACACAATTTGAATTAACCTACTTCAAGTTGCACAGAAGTTTTTGCATGTTACTTCAAAAGTACACATTATTCTACGCGACTGATCTCTCATATATGGAACGCCTAAGGATATGCAACACCAATTAAATGGTGTTTATAAACATGCACGTATTTCTATAGGTCACTCAAGTTAGCTATTGTTAAAACATTTTGAAAGTATATTGTTTGCAGAACACGCAATATTTTCCAACTTTTTCCAGCACACAAACTTATCCGTCCCTCTGAAACAACCACTTCACTTAACTAATAACGAATAACATGAACTATATGGGTCTTCAAACACACAAGAAAAAAAAACTGAATTTTATTAGTTTTAGGTGAACAAAAAAATAAAAACAAAGAAAACTCATAAAATCCGAATGAAGGTAAAAGAAGTTAGTTCGCTTCATATTGTGCATGGGGAATTTATTTGAGAAGCTTGGGACCATAAACAAAAGAAATTGCCTCCTGTTATAAAAATCAAATTTTAAAAATTGCTTTATATCCAAAATACACACTTCAATTCATGAAATAGAAGTGTGCCATAAAATTGAAATGTTTCTCAACGCAAGAATATTGAGGTGTTTCTTAAAATGCTAATCTCGTATCGGGTGTTGTAAAAATATAAAATACCATAAAAATCTAATCGGTAATGGAAAAATGAAAAAAGAAAAGGAATTTATAATCAGAAAATCGATAGGTCGTATTGCTCTTTTTCATTTTAGAAGTATAAGGATGATTTCAATTTTCAATCGCAGTATGGATGCGTTGAAGAGATTCATTGAAAAGGGCAGAATTTATTTGGCGGTACAAATTTCTTTCAAAAAAGTCTTTGTGATATCCTCAATCTCGACTAATCAACTTTTTATATTTTTGCAATCGACTAACCCAAGTAAAAATTGAGGGATCATATTTGATACAAATAAATCTCAAAGAGACATTAGATCTGAGCATATATGAAGGGATAATGTATAAGAATATCGCTAGATACCGTCAGATATGAACAGACAATATTAGTTGCTTTATCAAATTCTATCTGTATCATTAGATCTAGAGATCTAGCCAGTTCCAATTCCATATAAATAAGACATAACCATTTTCGGATATATTCAGACACAGTCACATGAAATTAGATCCCCCACGTGAATCTACTTCTGATGTTGGTCACAATCGACTAATTAGCTTTTAATGTTGACCAAAACCGACTAATTGACTTTCAACGAAAAAATCGAAAAGTTGCCTTTGAAGTAAAATGGTTAAAATTCCTCATTTATATAGTTTCAAATTTTTTCAAAAAGTATTATCTATTGTCCCCTTCAGATATACTACCCTTGAACCTTGCGCCAAGACCTTCTGTTTCAATTTTTCTGTTTCCTCAAAAGCAATATCGCCTCCTCACTTTTCTGGAGGAGGAAAAAGTCAGCAGAGGCTAGTTATGACTCTTTTGTGATAATATGAATCTGGTCGTTGGTAAAGTTTGTCACCTACCAAGCGATGTCTAGCGACATTGTTTTTGCTTAAAATTTAACAATCTTGGTATGAGCCACTAATGTCGACTGCCACTCATATCGATATGACACTAAGCCATGATCTATGTGCAAACTAAGCCAAAAAATGTGCCACTAATATGGAACTGCCATTAATATCAATGTGCCACTAATTTCGAACTACCACTAATGTCAATTGGCCACTAATATCGATCTAGCACTAGTATCGATGTGCCCTTAAGCCACTAAATGTGCTACTATTATCGAACTACCATTATTATCGATGTGCCACTAATATCGATATCCATTAATATCGAACTGTCATTAATATCGATGTGCTACTAATATCGAACTGTCACTAATGTCGATGGGCCACTAATATCGACCTACCACTAATATCGATGTGTCACTAATGTCGCCAATATGATCAACAACCTCTCCGATAGTGATTTGACGATTATAATTTTTCAATAATTTTCATCGATTGTTGACGTTCACGGGAGATGCCCGTCGTCATTGAATTTTTCTCGGCCGTTTATACCAAAATTGAACTAGTGTTCTGATCATAGTAGACTCGCCAAACACCACACCACATTTCAAATGTCCTCTCGCATTGAATTTCATTTCTAGCACATTTCTAGCTATATGGCGATACGGCATGTTTATGAGGGTATTCTAAACACAGTTATCCCGAAACGACGAAAACAGGATACATTTCGGTGATCTTATTAACATCTATACGAATGTATCTAAAATGGCCGAGGGCACAGGCAGTGTTATCTACAGCAATGAGATTGAGGAACCCTTTAAGTTGGACGAGGATTACAGTATTTTGCATCGATGAGGCCGTTATTTAGATGCGATATCAGCATTTTCATCCATAGCCAAGCAGCAATAAAGACCCTGGGCAATGCGAATATAAGGTCGAAGGAAGTCAGCTGCTGTCGTAGAGAGCTTATGGTTCTCACTGAACAGCATAATGTAACTCTGTGCTTTTTTAATAAACTTTTCAAAAATGTATTGGGGATTTTTTTTTGAGGAATTTAAATTGGGGATTTTTGGGGACGAAAAAATTATATATTTGGGGACAAAAGCCAGAAAAATACTGGCAACACTGGGCAAATGTGACGAAGTTGGGCTACTTCTGCGGGCTGTGGGCAAACGAAACTGATACGGGACGAGAATAATAGTAGGAACTCGTGTCGATCCAAAAAGAGGAGGTGAGGCCGTTAATAGATATCATAATAAGGCACAATACTCTGGGAAAACTCATGGTAAGGATCGGTCTAACGAATGATGATATGTGTAGATGGTGCCTGGACCCTGAGGCTAGGCAAGACTCATTCTATTTTCTGTGCCAGTGTCCAACTTTATCTTTCAGAAGAAACAAGGTACTGGGCTCTTATTTCTTTCAGACTATTAGCGACTTGCGAGACTGCAACCTGAGGAGTATTCTCACTTTCATCAAGGTTTATAGGCGGAAGACATAGGCAGATCAGTAGGATAATGTCCTTCTGATCTGCCATAAGATGTGATTATACCGGCCGGAGTGGAATAGACCTGAAGAGGAAGAGAAAAGAGTTTGAGGAAACGCAATGGACACCAACTATGGTCTAAATAGACACAAATCCTCCATAACCTAACCTAACATTACGCCGAATCCACTTAGAGAAGCTTTAATACGCTCAGAAAGCTTTGCAGAGGGGGATTAAACCAACGCAGGGATACATTTTGGTGTTGGATCGAAACTGGAGTTTAACCCAATAGCCCTTGGTATTCAAGATATCTCCCCAAGAGCACATAAAAATACGACTAATTTTTTATATACCCACCACCATAGAATGGTGATGGGGATATAATAAGTTTGTCATTCCCTTTGTAACACATCGAAATATCGATTTCCGACTATATATTGTATATATTCTTGATCAGGGAGAAATTCTAAGACGATATAAGCATGCCCGTCTGTTTGCCTGTTGTAATCACGCTATAGCCTTCAATAATGGCGCTATCGTTCTGAGATGTGGCACAGATTCGTTTTTTGTTAGCAAGCAGGTCAAGTTCGAAGATGTGCTATATCGGCCCAAGTTTTGATATAGTCCCCATATAAACCGACTTCCCGATTTGTGGTCTTGGACTTATAAAAACCATAGTTTTTATCCAATTTGCCTGAAATTGGAAATCTAGAGGTACCTGAAGACCAAAACAAGGTGTGCCGAAAATGGTGCCCATCGGTCCATGTTTTGGTATAGCCCCCATATAAACCGATCTCCCGATTTTGCTTCTTGAGTGTCTAGAAACTGTATTTTCTGTCCGATTTGCCTGAAATTGAAAATCTAGAGGTATTTTAGTACCATAAAGAAGTGTGTCGAAAATGGGGTGTATCGATCCATGTTTTGGTATAGCCCCCATATAGACCGATCTCCCGATTTTATTTCTTGGGCTTTTTGAAACTGTATTTACTATCCCATTTGCCTGAAATTGGAAATCTAGAGGTATTTTAGGACCGTAAAGAGGTGTGTCGAAAATGGTCCGTATCGGTCCATGTTTTGGTATAGCCGCCATATAGACCGATCTCCCGATTTTATTTCTTGGGCTTCTAGAAACAGTATTTACTATCCGATTTGCCTGAAAATTGAAAATCTAGAGGTATCTTAGGACAATAAAAAGGTGTGTCGAAAATGGGGTGTATCGGTTCATGTTTTGGTATAGCCTCCATATAGACCGATCTCCCGATTTTATTTCTTGGGCTTCTAGAACGATTCATGGTGGTGGGTATTTAAGATTCGGCCCGGCCGAACTTACTGCTGTATATACCTGTTTTATCTGCCAAAAACAAACATAACAGAAGCATTTTGAATTATTTATTACTGGACCTCGATATAAATAGCAAACCTCTTAAAAAGGATAACGACCTAGGATCAAAACCATTCATTTGCACATTGGCTACGCTAATTCACTAATGTAAGTTAATGTTTTCCTTCTAGCAATTTAACCCCAAACGACAAATTACCACTGCCCACTTTAGTGCACGATATCGAATTGTGTGACAATAGAACTCATGAATTAACCCGCCAACCATCCCACCACATGCACTTCAACTATAACCAACGGTCGTACAAATAAATACTTAATTAAAACTTTATGTACTACACTCCAAAAAAACGAAAAAAAAGTTTACAACAAATCCATTAATTATTTAAGATTTAAATTTATTCCAGAGTTAATTCATTTAGCTATTAATACAAAAACATTAACATTTGGCCTAAATTCTTAGTACATCTGTTCTTCCTTTTTATAGTCTATCTTGGTATTCATGATTTTATTGTAAGTGTAAGATACCCACTAAGAAAATCAACGCGTGCCTCTTACACTGATGGTCATGTATAGTAGGCGCCACTAAAATCATCATCATCGTCGTGAAATTTTGCTAGGATTGACGTCTACAACCATGACGACGATTACGACGACTTTGCTGAACGGCTGGAACATCTAAACAAATTGAAATATATTGCATGGCATGTGAGAGGGATTAACATTCCTCTAAGTCTTTTCTCCGCCTGCCCACGACTAACATGTCCCTTTATTTTTATTTTTTGTTGATGTGGGTTTCTAGTTTTGGCACATGTGTGTTAAAAGGAAATATTATTAATACTCAGGCAAAGGACACAGTAACAAGTTCAAGGACATTGTGCGTTGAATATTATTGTAAAGGAAATCATGGTTGTGTGTTATATGCCCACTCCATACAAAATTTGAATCTTAAGACTTTGCCAAGGAAAAAGCTTTAGTACTTAAAGATCATAGTGGAAAGTTAACAGTTTAAGAAATTTCTAAGCCAAAAGTGGTCATTGATTACGATTCTATAGCATTTCCGGCTAAATACTAACATCTTTTATTTGCAATTATTTATATTGTAAGAATTTTTTAGGAATGACATTTTAAAGCAAAGCAAATTTTTCTTAGACACAAAAGAAAAATATTTGAGATAATCTTTGAATCGTTTGTCATAAATTCCAATTTATTTGCTCTTTATTTTAAAAGAAAGGGAAATTTCGAACAAAGTTGCCATTTTGGTCCGATCGGACCAAAATTGGTCCAAAAAACGATCAATTTTTAAATTTGGTCCGATGGTCAGACCAAATGGAATTTTGGTTGATTTTGGTCCATTTTTGTCAAATCAGTAGTTTTCAAAATTTTATTTCTATAGAAAATTTTGTCAAAATTTTATTTCTAAGAAAATTTTGTCAACATTTTATTTCTATATATACACATATATATATATATATATATATATATATATATATATATATATATATATATATATATATATATATATATATATATATATATATATATATATATATATATATATATATATATATATATATATATATATATATATATATATATATATATATATATATATATATATATATATATATATATATATATATATATATATATATATTTCTATAGAAATAAAATGTTGACAAAATTTTCTATAGAAATAAAATTTTGCCAAAATTTTGTACAGAAATATACTTTAAAAGAATTTTGTAGAGATACAAAACTATGCGAAAATTTTGTAAAAATTTTATATAAAAATAAAATTTTTCGATATCTTTCTATAGAACTAAAAGTTTGAGAAATTTTCTATAGAAATAAAATATTGACAATATTTTCTATAGAAATAAAATGTTGACAAAACTTTCTATAGAAATTAAATTTTGACAAAATTTTCTATAGAACTAAAATTTTGACAAAATTTTCTATAGGAATAAAATTTTGGCAAAATTTTCTATAGAAATACAATTTTCTATAGAAATAAAATCTTGACAAAATTTTCTTAGAAATAAAATTTTGACAAAATTTTCTATAGAAATAAAATTTTGACAAAATTTTCTATAGAAATTAAATTTTTACAAAATTTTCTATAGAACTAAAAATTTGACAAAATTTTCTATAGGAATAAAATTTTGGCAAAATTTTCTATAGAAAGAAAATTTTCTATAGAAATAAAATTTTGACAAAATTTTCTTAGAAATAAAATTTTGACAAAATTTTCTCTAGAAATAAAATTTTAACAAAATTTTCTATAGAAATAAAATTTTGACAAAATTTTCTATAGAAAAAAATTTTGGCGAAATTTTCTATAGAAATAAAATTTTGACAAAATTTTCTATAGATATAAATTTTGAACAAAATTTTCTATAGATATACATCTTTGACAAAATTTTCTAGATATACATTTTTGACAAAATTTTCTATAGATATACATTTTTGACAAAATTTTCTAGATATAAATTTTGAACAAAATTTTCTATAGATATACATTTTTGACAAAATTTTCTATAGAAATAAAATTTTGACAAAATTTTCTATAGAAATAAAATTTTGACAAAATTTTCTATAGAAAAAAATTTTGGCGAAATTTTCTATAGAAATAAAATTTTGACAAAATTTTCTATAGATATAAATTTTGAACAAAATTTTCTATAGATATACATCTTTGACAAAATTTTCTAGATATACATTTTTGACAAAATTTTCTATAGATATACATTTTTGACAAAATTTTCTAGATATAAATTTTGAACAAAATTTTCTATAGATATACATTTTTGACAAAATTTTCTATAGAAATAAAATTTTGACAAAATTTTCTATAGAAATACAATTTTGACAACATTTTCTATAGAAATAAAATTTTGACAAAATTTTCTATAGAAATAAAAAGTTTAACATTCAAATGATATTAATTTATTTTGGAAAAATAGTCCGCTGGTATGAATTTTGGTTCAATCTTTGAAAAATGTTGGTCAAAAATAAATATTCATTGTGACAACGCTGATTTCGATGGCCTAAAATTTCTTTCCGGAGGAAAGTATTTTTTCTTTGGGTGTATTTTTTTTTTTTTTTTGTAGTAATTCTGGTGAAAGTTCTAAGTCTTTCAAGTCTTTTTAAAATGCTTTCACACACGTGGACCCGATAGGCTATGTAGTAGTGGTAGCCCTCTATTTCAAACGCCCTTAGACTATTCAGTCCTCTGTTAAATTCTTTAATTCCTCATAAAATCTTTCAGAATGAAGTAGGATGAAATGAAATAAAGTTCTAAATATCTCAATCCAAGCCTTGTTAAGATGCAACCCTCGACATCAGATCATACGTACACAAGTGAACAAATAATATATTATCTAGTTAGGACATTTTTTTACAATTGGGGGTTGAATGAAATGAAAGAACTGGGATTTAGTTTTTTTTTTTCAAAAGGTACAAACTCTCTATGCAATCGATAAAAAAATATGATGGTGGTTACTATTAGCATTTTGTGATCAATAAATAATGGAAAATTGATAAACAGGGTTGGTAGAAAAGAAAACAATTTTTTACCCAGTATATTATGTTTTGCACAAAAAAATCCTTTCAACCTACCCTTCTTGCCATGTCTTATGCCCTGTTTTCGTAAAACGCACGAAATGGTATTCGAAGGAAAATCAACCGCTCGAATTCGAAAAGATTTATTTTGGTTTTTCGATTTATTTCTGAAGTTTTGTTTGGTTCAAAATAGAAAAACCGAAATAAAAATTTCTTTCCTTTGCAATAGGAATATAGAATCATCCATGTAATCACTTTATAAAAAGGCTTATATTTTGACTCTATATGTACATGCTTACAAATACTTCAAAGGACAACTCCTACCGTAATGCCCAGGGTTGGCCTGTCACAAACTGTGACTTTTGCGACATACATTTGCGACGGTATAATACGTATGTCGCAAAAGTCGTAATCCTGCTGTAGAATTCCAAATTTTGAATAGAAGAAATCCTGAACATTTTTTAATTTAGTGTGACAGCATTCGCTGTGAGTTTCTGCCGAAATTTGTGAAAGTTTTCCCATGATCAAGCCTATTTTCTTAGGTGGTATCGAAATTCCCGTTGGTGAGTGTGCAAAATACCTTGCGGTTATATTGGACAGGAGACTGAACTTAAAGCTAAGAAAGGACGAGAAAATCCACGGTTACCCTGAACTCGTGCAAAAGGCAATAGGGAAAATGTGGGGACTAAAACCGAAAATTGTGAACATTCCTAAGAATTGAATGTTCACAAACCATCGTCTTGGATATCATCGAATTCGCTGCCTAGCTGACGCGACTAAAGTATTTTCAGTTTGCGACTTTTTTTACTTTTTCTACATTTACGACGCGTATGTGACGTTTACGACGTTTACAACTTTGCGACAGTCGCAAACCTAAAACAGTTTGATACAGACCATCTCTGGTAATGCAGTCCGATTTTTTTTGTATCCAATTGCCATATGGTTCTTTACCAGTTCAAAATGGCATTCGAGGCACGCTTATGTAGTATAGTCTTTGTACACCAACTCGGAAAAAATTTGTCTTTTGCATCCATATAGTGAATATTGTGGCTGAGGAAGTCACCACTAAAAGTTACTAGAGTGGCTTGCCTACTTTACAGGCCTGGAGGGAAACATTTTAAGGCGTTTAAAAAGGCTAAAACGCAGCTGTGTATACGGTTGCCACAGTTGGTAGAATTCTACCAAAAATTGTAGATTTTTTACTGTTTGGTAGATTGGTCGAAATCGTGATGTTTTATTGTTTTTATTTTCTATAGAAATAAAATTTTGAGAAAATTTTCTATAGAAATAAAATTTTGACAAAATTTTTCTATAGAAAGAAAATTTTGACAAAATTTCCTATAAGAATAAAATTTTTACAAAATTTTCTAAAAAAATAAATTTTGAAAAAAATTTCTATAGAAATAAAATTTTGACAAAATTTTCTAAAAAAATAAATTTTGAAAAAAATTTCAATAGAAATAAAATTTTGACAAAATTTTCTATAGAAATAAAATTTTGGCAAAATTTTTTATAGAAATATTTTTTTTTTCGTTCGTTTTGTTTTGTTATTGTTGGTTTTTTTCCTTTAATCATTGTTGTTGTTTTTTTGATTTCAGCCAACAGAGAAAAAGAATGTTTGTCAAATTTATTTAGGCAAAGCCCTATAGACTGCAAGATGGTTGGATGGACGCACGTTCCGGAATTACCAAATTCCTCATCAGCATCCTCTACTTGCAGCAAAACTATCAACCAATTATCAGAATAAATTTAGGCAGTTCACTAAACCCAAAAGTAAACCACACTTGAACCTTCCGAAAAAAGGTTTTACATGATAGCCGGCTTATGCCGAAATAAATTCGTACAAACATATCAATGCATGGTTTTAAGCTGAAATAAAAGAAATAAAATTTTGACAAAATTTTCTATAGAAATAAAATTTTGACAAAATTTTCTATAGAAATAAAATTTTGACAAAATTTTCTATAGAAATAAAATTTTGACAAAATTTTCTATAGAAATAAAATTTTGACAAAATTTTCTATAGAAATAAAATTTTGACAAAATTTTCTATAGAAATAAAATTTTGACAAAATTTTCTATAGATATAAAGTTTTGACAAAATTTTCTATAGAAATAAAATTTTGACAAAATTTTCTATAGAAACATGTATATACGGCCGTAAGTTCGGACAGGCCGAATCTTATGTACCCCTCCACCATGGATTGCGTATAAACTTCTACGAAAGACTGTCGTCCACAATCGAATTAATTGGTTTGTGGTATCTTAAAACTTCTTAACATCGTTTTCTAAATTGTGAGTTAGTCCATACGTGGTATATATTAGACAAAAAAGGTATGTATAGGTAAGTCTACAAATAATTACGAATCGATATGGACTTTTGCACGGTACGTAGAGAGCCAGAATTGAAATATGGGGGTCGCTTATATGTGAGCTATATACAATTATGATCTTGATATAGACCAATTTTTGTGTGATTGGGGATCGATTTATCTGAGGGTTATATATAACTATAGACCGATATGGACCTAGTTAGGCATGGTTGTTAGCGGCCATATACTATTACAATGTACCAAATTTCAACTGACTCGGATGAAATTTGCTCCTCCAAGTGGCTCCAAAACCAAATCTCGGGATCGGTTTATATGGGGGCTATATATGATTATGGACTGATATGGACCACTTTTGGCATGGTTGTTAAATGTCATATACTACCACCACGTACCAAATTTCAATTATGCTTCTCCGAAAGGCACCCGGGGTCAAATCTGGGGATCGGTTTATATGGGGGCTATATATAATTATGGATTGATATGAACCAATTCCGGGCCGATGTGGACCAATTTTTGCGTGGTCATTAGAGACCATATACTAACACGATGTACCAAATTTCAGCCGGATGGGATGAAATTTGCTTCTCTTAGAGGCTTCGCAAGCCAAATCGGGGGATCGGTTTATATGGGGGCTATATATAATTATGGGCCGATGTGGACCAATTTTTGCATAGTTATTAGAGACCATATACCAACACCATGTACCAAATTTCAGCCGGATAGGATGAAATTTGCTTCTCTTAGGGGCTCCGCAAGCCAAATCGGGGGATCGGTTTATATGGGGGCTATATATAATTATGGACCGATGTGGACCAATTTTTGCATAGTTGTTAGAGACCATATACCAACACCATGTACCAAATTTCAGCCGGATCGGATGAAATTTGCTTCTCTTAGAGGCTCCGCAAGCCAAATCGGGGGATCGGTTTATATGGGGGCTATATATAATTATGGACCTATGTGGACCAATTTTTGCATGGTTGTTAGAGACCATATACCAACACCATATACCGGAGTCTCTTAGAGACTCCTCAAGTCAAATTTGGGGGTCGGTTTATATGGGGGCTATACGTAAAAGTGGACCGATATGGGCCATTTGCAATACCATCCGACCTGCATCAATAACAACTACTTGTGCCAAGTTTCAAGTCGATAGCTTGTTTCGTTCGGAAGATAGCGTGATTTCAACAGACGGACGAACGGACGGGCGGACATGCTCAGATCGATTCAGAATTTCACCACGACCCAGAATATATATACTTTATGGGGTCTTAGAGCAAAATTTCGATGTGTTACAAACGGAATGACAAAGTTAATATCCCCATCCTATGGTGGAGGGTATAATAAAATTTTGACAAAATTTTTCTACAGAAATAAAATTTTGACAAAATTTTTCTATAGAAATAAAATTTTGACAAAATTTTCTATAGAAATAAAATTTTGACAAAATTTTATATAGAAATAAAATTTTAACAAAATTTTCTATAGAAATAAAATTTTGACAAAATATTTGCATAAATTCAATATCTTTAAAAATAACAATGAAACATTTCTTTAAAAAAATCATACTAACAATACAAATTTTACCAAATATTTCAAAAAAAAAAGTTTTTTTGTTTAAGTTTGGTAGAGTTTTGGTAAAATTTGCTTCAAATTTTGGTGGATTATTTTTGGCACAAGTGGGAACCGTGGCACATCTTTTTTTAACTCAAGTTCTTAAGCCTTATCTACATATAACTTAGTTGAGTAAGATTCCAAGTCTATCAAAACAATCATTCATGATCAAACGATAAACATAACCAAATGAGAAGGGTTCACTTAAAACAATAACATGAGTCAAAGCATCCTCCAAATAACGCCAAATAGCCATCTACTGAAATAGCACTCAAAAAAAGCTTGATGCTTAGTTATTGCGCGAAAAGAACAATCAACAATACCAAAAAGTGATGATGCTAAACAAGATTTGCTATTTATATGTCGTTCTCAAGTTATTCCAATATCGAGAAATTTATAAAATTTTTAAAAACTGTACATAACCCATAAGGATGGAGAGAGAAAAATAAGCTACGGATAGTTAAATATTGAGAAGTAAAACATTCAATCAATAGGGATGATCGACATTATATGATGACTCCATAATACATTTAGCATTGCGAAGCAAACATTACTCAGATCAAAATACTGATGTTGTTGTGTAGATAGTGAGCAAGATCGTATTACGGTTAAGGGAATCATAACTGATTATTACTATGGCAATGCTCGGATTTCTAGTGCTTGAGAATTTAATCTGCTCATTATTTTATAAAAAGTAGTGAACAAGAATTTTTGTCTAAAATAAATGATAACCTCTAGTAGTTTCAGTGAAGAATTTTGCGTACATATGCGCCATTAATTGTTTAATCATCTTACTAAATAAAAAACTCATAAACAATACTATTACAATATAAAAACAATGTGGGATATCGTGATCTGAGTTAAATTTCTAAATAATTAAATAGTGAAAATTATGGCAGTCAACATCGACTTCGGAACTGATTTTGAATATGAAGGCCCAGCATTAATATATATAGCAAGCAAATTGTGCATTCACATTAAAGTTAATATAACTTGGTTATTTTTTACCCGAGTTCTAAAGGCGTGAATTAAGCGTTCGTGAGAAATCACTTAAAAGAGCTTTAGTACACTCAGATATATAACCAACTGATGCCATATATTTTGGATCGTGGTCCAGACTGGGATAGAATTTATGACCATATCTTTACATTCAAACTCTAATATATGCCTAGACCATCAAATTAAGATTGCCGCATTATTGGTTCAAATATAATTACCAAAATTTCCAAAAGATTACAATTTTTTATCCAAATTGAGTTTTTGAAATTTTAGCGTTAAAATTCAGGACTGTTAGATAAACGTACCGCCATGATTCATCACCTTTTTCGCCATATTGTGTTATTGCATATTATTGCAACACCCAGAAGGAGTCGAGATAGACAGTTGATGTCTTTGGCAATATTGCCCCGGATTTGATCTAGGCTTGTCCGTCTGTCTGTGAACATATTTTTATAATCAAAATTTAGGTCGCAGTTTTGGCACAAGTAACTATGTATGTAATTTTAGGTTCGAGTAGAAAGAAAACTATTGATTTATGAAGAAATTGGTTGAGATTTAGATATAGCTTCCATATACATATATCTTTCGTTCGATATGTTCTCATTGGCCATAGAAGCCTGATTTGCTTCAAATTTTGCACAAGGAATGCAATCGTCAAATGTGCTAAAAAAACTCATATGAACCCCGAAAAAACACAATTTCACTACAATTTACTTGATATTTTGCACAGAGAATAGAAGTACAAATTAGAATTAGAAATCTAGCAACTATGAATGCCAAACTTGGTTGAAATGTTTATATATGTTTACTCGATATGGCTAGAATCATAAATCCGCTTTCGCGAAAATGCTTAAATATGGCTTCAGTTTTAAACATTTCTCATATTTTTTACAAGAATATGGCTACATTCCAGGGCATTGCCCGATATAAATGTTAAGTCTAAAAATTTTGTACAAGTGTAAAAAAATGTTGCTCTAATTGGTTACGATTTAAATATACAGGTGTGGACAGAAAAATTGGTGTATTTTTCTTAACGAGGCCATGGTTTTTATATTTTATGCTATATTTTTTTATATATGGTGAACATATTCCGTTTATTTCAAAATTAGTTTAGAATTCAGAACGGACTAAATAATAACTTAAAATAAAGTAAATTCAAGAAATTCGCCGGATTTTTTGTGGACCATAAAATAGGTGTATATTAAAAACTTTAAAATAATATAAGAATTTTGTACATGAAACTTAGTGTTTGTAATAAGCATGAAGCCATGTCGTTAATATCCTGTATATTCTCGGGATTTTTAAGGACAGCTTCAATTCTCTTAGGCATGGATGAAATTAACTTACGGCAAATCTCGACCTTTTCGAATATTTTCCCACAAGTGTTTTTTGTAGCTGCACGAAAGCTTAGAGAGTTGTCTCTTGAGTTCGCCCATAGGTTTTCAATGGGATTGAGGTAGGTGGGTTGACTTGGCCACTCAACAACGTTCGAATTATGATCCCGAAGCCATTCACTCAACAATTTTAATGAGTGTTTCGGGTCGATATCCTACTGAAATCTCCAAACAAGTGGCATATTTTCCTCTGCAGCATAACTGCCCAGCAAAAAAGCGCCGCAAAAAAAAGTAATGAAAATGTTCTTTTTGGATCCGGAAGTGGTGCAAAATTGACGCAGAAGCGATGAATTTAACATGGACTTGTCATAGAACAGCCGTTGAAGTCCTCCATTTCAACAGCCGTTGCACTGAATTTGCATCACTTCTTTAGGTGTGATCCGAATTCAATATTTTCGATGTAAATTAAAAAATTCTGTGATATTTTGTCAAATAAATAATTTTTATAATTTTTTTATCATTTTTAATAGATTCTAACGCTTTTCTGAAACGTTTTACATCAAATATTTTCAAAAATTCACAATTTTTTCAAATTGGATTTAGCATTTTTTTTCGACAAAATTTTAATAATTTGTACGATTTTATGAATTCTTAAACTGTTTTTAACCAATTTGAAACAAAAAAAGTTAAAATGACCCATTAAAAATATGAAAAAGTATATTTTAAAAATTTGAATGAAAAGAACTTCCTGTGTAGTTAAAATAAAGAACATCATTGGGAGTACATCTTCTGGAAGTGCTTTTAAAGTTGTGCCTTTGGAAGAACTTCCAAATTTTTTTGCTGGGTGTCTCCAACATATTCTGGTACACAAAACTACCGGTAAATGTCGAAGTCGACTGGTTTTAATCTTAAAAATCAACATTTGATTTTTTGAAGATCTAGTCCAATTGAATTTTGAAGTGTGCCACCACAATTGTCCACTCAACTTTTTATGTGGACTTAAAAAAACTAATCGATTTTTAACAACAAAATTGAAATGTCAAACGTGCCCAGACCTCATAAAAATTTTTCGATATCTAAATTCGAATTTTCAACAAACGCAAAAGTCTAGTATCGACTGCAAGAATTTGCTATTTTAAAATCTAGACGTTTTTATTTGTATTAAAATCCCTAAAAAAAATTACGTCAACGTTTGTAATGACAGGATCTGTGAACATTTGACAGCCACACAAATTTATTAATTAGAACGAACGGACGGACGGACATTCTAGAAGAGAAAAAATACATTTTGTGGTTAGATGGTTGGTTGGTTTCTAGTGCACTTTGATTTCGTATACCATGTGTAATTGGTTTGTTGGGCTGCCCTCCCTCTTCATGATCCCATATGACCATCGTGTGAGATATTTTTGTGTCCTACTGGTAACAAGGAATTCCCCTTACTGTGGCTCACAGAACTTTTCTCACAAGATGGTTATATGGGATCATGAAGAGTAAGGGTTGCACGGAAGCCACCGTGGTGCAATGGTTAGCATGCCCGCCTTGTATACACAGAGTCGTGGGTTTCAAACACCAAAAAGTTTTTCAGCGGTGGATTATCCCTCTTCAGTAATGGTGGTGAAAAGCTTCTCTACGTTGTTTCACTGCAATGTGGAACGCCGTTCGGTCTCGGCTATAAAAAGGAGGTCCCTTGTCATTGAGCTTAACATGGAATCGGGCGGCACTCAGTGATAAGAGAGAAGTTCACCACTGTGGTATCGCATTGGACTGAATAGTCTTGAGCCTGTAATATCGGTCTGCCACTATACCTAACCTAACCTAAGGGTTGCCCTTGCTCTGGTTTGCGAAGTCAAATTGCACAAAAACCACATCCAACAAAACCCGTCTGTTTTTATACCCTCCACCATAGGATGGGGGGTATATTAACTTTGTCATTCCGTTTGTAACACATCGAAATATTGCTCTAAGACCCCATAAAGTATATATATTCTGGGTCGTGGTGAAATTCTGAGTCGATCTGAGCATGTCCGTCCGTCCGTCTGTTGAAATCACGCTAACTTCCGAACGAAACAAGCTATCGACTTGAAACTTGGCACAAGTAGTTGTTATTGATGTAGGTCGGATGGTATTGCAAATGGGCCATATCGGTCCACTTTTTCGTATAGCCCCCATATAAACGGACCCCCAAATTTGGCTTGCGAGGCCTCTAAGAGAAGCAAATTTCATCCGATCCGTCTGAAATTTGGTACATGGTGTTAGCATATGGTCTCTAACAACCATGCAAAAATTGGTTCACATCGGTCCATAATTATATATAGCCCCCATATAAACCGATCCCCCGATTTGGCTTGCGGAGCCTCTAAGAGAAGCAAATTTCATCCGATCCGGCTGAAATTTGGTACATGGTGTTAGTATATGGTCTCTGACAGCCATGCAAAAATTGGTCCATATCGGTCCATAATTATATATAGCCCCCATATAAACCGATCACCAGATTTGACCTCCGGAGCCTCTTAGAAGACCAAAATTCATCTGATTCAGTTGAAATTTGGTACGTGATGTTAATATATGGCCTCAAACACCCATGCAAAAATTGGTCGATATCGGTCCATAATTTATATAGGCCCCATATAAACCGATCCCCAAATTTGACCTCCGGAGCACCTTGGAAGAGCAAAATTCTTCCCATTCGGTTGAAATTTGGTACGTGATGTTAGTATAGGGTATCCAACAACCATGCAGGAATTGGTTCCTATCAGTCCATAATAATATATAGCTCCCATATAAACCGATCCCCAGATTTGACTTCCGGTGCCTTTTGGAGAAGCAAAATTCATCCGATCTGGTTGAAATTTGGTACGTGGTGGTAGCATATGATATTTAACAACCATGTGAGTAGAAATTTGTGGATGACAGTCTTTCGTAGAAGTTTCTACGCAATCCATGGTGGAGGGTACATAAGATTCGGCCTGGCCGAACTTACGGCCGTATATACTTGTTCTTTTCTAGAATGTCCATCCGCCTGTCCATTCCAATTAATATTTCAAATTCAAATTTGTGTAACCCTACAATGTTCAAGGTTTTTATTAAAAGTTTATTTCTTCGTGGCACTTAAAGTTTTAAATGAACGGATAAAGCGGAAGAACACCCATTTCCGTCGAACTACAGCCGCAGCAAAATGCTAAAAAGGCCACCGAATTTTTACAAATCCTGCCCATTACATTTTGGCGCCCAATGTGGGGTCAAGCTTTTTGTGTCTGTTTCGAATATCTTGAAGGCTATTTATATTGTCATCCAAATGTACTTTTATGTCTGTGTAGCAGCAAAAAGCCAAGAGTGCTATCGCTTTTTCACAAATACTGTTCATTAAACATTTCCACTTTCGACTGAACGTCAAAAAGTTTATCAGCGGTGAATTACCCCTGTCAGTAAGGCTGGTGACATTTCTGATCGTTTCAAAGATTCTAAACAGTTCACCACCTGTTGTACCACAAACTGCAACTATACCTAACCCAAACTAAACTACGTCAAATATAAACATATAATAATTGCGATTTTCCCAAAAAGAAAAAAACGAAAAATTAATTTTCCAGTCCATCCTGGAATAGAATAAAATTTATGGACAAAAATTTAGCTGCTGAATTTGCGTTCATTTTATTTCTAACAAATAAAAGCTATACCCAATCTTTATAATTCTTTAGATAGTTGCTTATATCCTCTCACTAATTCTTTAAGGTACTCTCAAAATCAGATATTTTATTGTGTCCTCAACATAATTGAACACTAACACAAACTTTAAAATGTGGAAGCAGACAGCATGGCTGGCTGTCTGGTCGATAATGTTTTGGTTAATATAAATCACATTGTGGTTTACCTTAAAATATTGCATGGATACACATTGGTGTTGGTGTCTGGCATAGAAAATAAACTCACGCCATTTTGCCAAAAAAAAGAAACAACTGATTGGAAACACCACCAACTCAAATATCCCACTTGCACTCAATACAATACCAAGAACACATTATTTTTTATACTATTGGAAACTTACTTGATTTTGTACATTTATCAGTAGTTGGCCACAACAAGTTTGCAGTAGTAAATTTAAAAGCAGGAATAGAGAAATATTTACAGACGCCAGACGGTCACCTCCATCACCAACTCTGAGATGGTGGCGATTGTTTTTTCTACTAACTAGGATGTTTTTGCCGGCTAATGACGCAGACTTTGAGAGGAACAGCAGGAACAAAGAAGAACAACGACGCCAGATATGATAGTCCTTCTTCGTCGTTGGTTTGGTGGTATGATTGTAGTGTGGTTGGTGACGGCAGCAGCATGGCGAACAACCACAATGGTCGTAGCATTGTGAGTTTATTGTAATGGAGTTTTTGTATTGATGCTCCTTTAATGGCGGTATTGTTATCTTCGTTGATGTGCTAAAAGTTGTTGTCGCATTTTGAGCAGCGTCCTCGTCATGTGGTGAACACTTAAATTTGATTATTAAAGGCATTGTTTCATTTCACAGTGTGAAATAAATTCATAAATTGTTGTTACTTTACTATTAAATCTTATTAGATTTTTTTAGTTATTTTGGGGTAGTCACACAAACTCTGACTAATAACAAAACCCAAAAAAGCCACTTCCCATTATCGCCTTGAAAATTCCGAACAACGAAATGGCAACTTTTTGCGGCCAGACACACAAAAGAGAATGCTTAAAAATAAGACACCACACAACTATTCGAGAGCAATGGAGTCGTCATTAAAACTTTTAGAACTTGTTTACTTTTTGGATTACTTTAAACAATATTATTTATTTCATATCTTAAACACGCACACACGGTCACAATTAGCAAATTATTTATTTTAATTTGACATCTAAAGGGTTTCTCGCTTCGTTCTTTTTTTCTCTTAAAAACTAGTCGCGCGTCAGTTTTTCCCTTTTTGTTTTATCAGAATATTCGTTTGTTGGAGCCCCGTCGCCACATCTAAAGCTCTCTTCCAGAGATATGATTTTACCATGAAACTCAAACTCAAACTGGACAAAGTTGGAGCATTGGTATTCCATCAACGACTAGATACCATATGATTTCTTATTAACGTTGCCATATCGTTATGAAACATAATTTATTGACATTTAAAAGCACATTTAACTAAATTTCGGTCCAGATAGTGTTGCTAATCATCCATTTTTATTAGACGGTGTACATTCCTCTCTATGGACAGGTAATTTATTTCTTGAAAACATTTTATAAGAGAAGGCAAAGTAATATCATGGCTGAATAAGGAGTTTGAACCACGATAACAAAAACAACAAATTTCAATATGTTGTTTACAATTTTAAGAAGTCAAAATCAGCTGATAAAAGAATCGTATGGCATTGGTAAAAGTGGCAATTATTTATTCTTTCAATTGTCCTGGAAAAATAATTAAAATCCAGAGAAAAATAAAGGTTCAAATTTAATTGTGTCACCTATGAGTGATTGTGAAGTGGATAATTCATGCGATACGAGACAAATAAGACTATAATACCCACCAAAGTTAAGAATGGAAGTCAGTCAAATGGATCTTCGCAATCTATTAACAAAAACAGTTTATGGTGCAGTTTAAAAACTGATATGCGTGGTATTTTGGGTCTGGAATATGTTATCAAAATACTCAAGTCATATTTGAACAATTCTCCAGCTATGAATGCGCGAGTTTGTTTGAGATGCATTTGCTATGCAGTGTCATTTGGAGAGCTGCAATCACCATAAACATATGATTTTGACATCTTAAAATTTTGTCGAAATAAAAAATTGTAATCATATGGGCCCATGATTTAACCTTCTTGTTCAGCCATGGGTAATATGTTTGATTTTTGCAAACAAACCTTTATGAAAAACGCTAAAAGTAATTGCATTATATTTATGAAATCTTATATTTATTTTTATTATTATAGTTGTTCAACTGGGCTCTTTGGTCAGATGGTCTTTTTATGAATTAAATAAAACTAATTTATTTCATATTTTACTCAACGTTTCGTTGGTTCTTTCCAACTTCATCAGGAGTGTTTATTGAAAATCAATTAGTTTTACGTTTTTTTATTAATTAATATAAAACTGGACATCACGACACACATTTTAATAATAATTAATAATAATAAGTAAAATTATTGCAGCGAAACCCCTTATACTAATATCACAGAACTGAACACTTTAAATTATTGCAACTGAATCTGACCAAACCCAATAAACACAGGATGAGCGTTTTTCAAATGCAACAACTTTTCAGTTTGAGGGTAAATATAATTTTCAACATAAATTCAACTTGACTTGAAATAGCTCATCTTCAATACATCTTAAAATTGCTTGCGAATTACTTCCAATTTGCCAAAATGTTGACGAAAGCTTTGAAAAGGTGTTGAAGATAATATGAGAAAACTTTGACAAAACACTACCCTAAAATACAACGAAAAACCCATGTGGTTTTCAATACTTATTTGTGCAACGAAGTTCGTGGTCAATTACAAGAAAAAAATGGAAAATTTAGACAAATAACCAAATAGTTTATAAAAATAAGTAAGTGAAAATAAAAAATGAAATAAAACTTTAAGGAAGTCACTAAATGTATATCTCTTTGCAGAAAACTAAAATTATGGATTCTACGTTCTTGAAAACATTAAAAAGCTGACCGATGAAAAAATAGTGGACAATTAACTGGAACTGCTTCAAATAGTTTATAATAATTGGTACGTCAATATGAAAAATTAAATCAACACTTTAGAGAAGTCACTAAATTTAAATCTCTTTGCAGAAAACTAAAATCTTTGGATGCTACATTCTTGCAAACATTAAGAAGCTGAGCAATGAAAAATGAGTGGCTTATCGACAAGAAAAAGTTTCCAGAAACATTACAAGTGCAACCAATTAAAATTGTTAAAAACAACAAATTGTTGAAATCAATTCTGGATGAAAATGTGCATCACATCGTCAGTTTAATTCATATGCTATTATCAGTTTAAAATGGATATTTTGTGAAATCAATTCTAACACGCGGTCCAGTACGTTACTAATTTCAAATTGCCCGCATGCTAATAAATTTTAATGCTGTTTTATGACACCAAAAGGAAGGAAATCGAATTATCAATGCAAAAGTGTTGTTTGTTTTTTTCTTATTTGTTGATATGTTTAATAAGATTATTATTTATCAATTGGTATTGTAGTGTATTATGTAGTGTAGTGTATTATATATTTTATTTTGATGAAAATGAATAAATTATACAATATTCATAGAATTTTGGCTTTGACTTTCAATTTGAAGTGGGGACATCATTCATACAAATTTAGGTTGAAAAGTATTTGCAACGATGTTAATTTTGAATTTGACTCGCATCGAAAATTATTTGACAAATTATTGTGTAGCGATGCATTTCAATTTGAAGATAACACTTGAGATATTATTGCTAATGTGTTGAATTTCACTGTTGAGGGTAATGTCTGTTTTTGTTGAGAACGCGATTTTCTCAACAATTTCTCAACTTGAATATTACCCTAATCCTTTGAAAAAATGTTTGAAAAATTGTTGAAATTTAGCATTTTTCAAACGTTTGTGTTTATTGGGAAGAGCCCAGTTGAACAACTATAATAATAAAAATTAAAACGTACGGTCACAATACTTATATTTATTCATTTGAAAGATCCTTATTGGATACGCTTAATTGTTTCAAAATAGACGCATAGTAAAGATACTCTAACTTTGCCAGCATTTCAATGTTCCATTTCATCCTCATCGCTACCACAGACACGTAAGTGACAATACAACAATCGCCAACTGTGATGGGGGACGCGTATCAAAAGGTATGAAATGTACATGAAAGTATTTTGCCATCACTATTGTTACAAGACCCAATAAACACAAGCATTGGAGAAATGCTTATATTCAATACGCTTTTAAACATTTTTTTTCAAAGAGTTGGATTAGAATTAAATTTGTGAAATTGTTGAGAAAATCGCGTACTCAACAAAAAACAGACATTACCCTCAACAGTAGAGTTCAACACGTTAGCAACAATTTCTCAATATATTAACAACAACTTTTCACACTAAATCTTTTCTCTAAATCTCACATTGCTTGCTTTGTTGAAAGCAAGCAATGTGTAAGGCAATTTGTTTTAATGTGGAAGATGGGATTCGCTATCAAATTGATATGGCGTTATCTATGAAAAATGCTCATCCTTGTGGTTGCTGGGGAGCCATTTTATATTTTGTGAAACACCAAGGGCAACTAGTTTATTATAATTTATTTAAATAAAAACGATAATGAAGTGCTGAAAACATAGTTATTTCGTTTAAAAATGTGAATCAATATATTGGTGAACAATTTTTAACTTTCCAAATGGAATAAAGTGATAGTTTTTTAGATATATTTCCAGACACGCTGCTTCCATCAAGAATAAAAACACTGGCTGATAGACGCTGCAACATGTAACTTGCTTCTTGTAACTCAATATCATTCTTTTATTAATGCATGCGTGGTACAACTACTCAATAGTGACGGCGCTTTTACGAGGAGTTTTGGATATCGTATACGACTGTTTTGCGACGTGGTGGGGATTCTCAGAAGCGCCGTCAAAATCAAAAAAAAATGTTGGCAGGGTACTCCTTTAATTTAGTAACCTGGTGTGGCGCTTTTCCGATGAGATTTTGATATCGTTTACGACTGTTTTCGAATTGGTCGTCAAATTCAAAGTATATTGGTAGGGCAGCAGCTTTTGTATTCAAATTAGAATATTGAGAGTCAACTAAAAAATTCTCTTTTAGTTAGGGTTCACTTATAATTTTTATGATGTACCCTGTCTTTTAACAATATATGGTTTGAGACGGCAACACTGGTTAGCTGACATTTCGTTCGGCAATGGTTATTGAACACAGCCAAACAAATTGGTTTACAGATGCCGTTCTATTAAAAATTCGGTATGGCGTTAGCGAAAAAAACGAAAAATAAAAGTTCTGTATGATAATTAAATTGTCCTTATTTTCTTGAAGAGATAGAGTAGTTAGGTACGTATATTCTCGCAGATTATTTGATCAGTCCAGTCCAGATGTTCGACATTTTCTAACTGTCATTTTTCTGACTATAGACTTTCGAATTCTGATATTATTTTACAAGATATTCCGTAGACGTATTCCAACTTTTCTCGTAAACTCTTTTGTGCTCAGTTCGAGCTAAAGGCCGGTATTAACCTCTAGCGAAAAATTTCATTCCCATAAGAAATGCATTGCTATTTATGCCAACGAAATTTTCGGTAGCGTTCAATTTCGTAAGCTGGTACGACCTCTAATGAAAATAACAGGGTTGTCAAAAGCATATTGTGGCAGCAAACATTTAATTTATTACAATCATTGTGTGCGTAAAAGTTTTAAAAGGTCTGTTAATAATAAACAATTTATTTGAGGAATATTTGGAACATATATTAACAATTTTTAAAAGCGATTAGCTGGTTTAAAATTTGGGTACACAGCCCTGTTTTTTTTTTTGTTGTATACTTAAATAAATTTTTGCTACCGAAAATTTCGCTAGAGGTGCATACCGGCCTTAACCAATTAGTAATACCAAGGGTCCAGGCCTTCATGAATGGGTATTTCGTTGTTAGAGTAGCGCGGCTATTTAACGCTCTTCCCCCAACGCTAAGAACTTTCGATGTTTCCTGCTGTACATATCGGAAGAAAAACTTCAACATTTTGCTGATACTCCATGATTTGTTTGTGAATTACTGTCAGTCCTAAAATTATGTTTATTTATTTATTTTGTTTTGCATGTTTCTTTTGTTGCCAGTATTCTAGTATCTTTTACCTGTTTCAATGCTGATACTGATTGTTATATGATTAAATATTTTAGCCTACGTTAAAAATTATTTAAATTATTTAATTTCAATTATTCAAAAAATGATATATTTAAAAAATTAAATTAAATAAAAAATAAAAAAGCAAATCTATTGTAATGTTTTGGTCATTATTTTTATTATTTACCTATTACCTTTTACTTTAATATTGTAATTTATCTTGCACCGGCATTACGGCTTCAAATTACAAAATTGAGCAAATAAATGAAAATGGAATGAGATGTCGTTATTTATTGACCTATTTGGGATTACGGTATGGTTGTAAATTAAGTTGTATTATATTCTGTAATGCTAGTAAATATGCAAATAACCAGAACTTTTCGTCCATACTTTCTTTTAATTTTTATACCATTTTACTGAAATGTTTAATATTGCGTAATTGTTGGTCTATAAATGGATGTGCTATATTTAATTAATATATGTCCACTTTATACTACAGCCGTTTCTCGCTTTGTACTTTTAGGTATTGAAAAGAGAAGCAAAAAGTAGATTTTTGGACTTTATTAAAATAAAGACTTTTACCAAATTTTAATTCTAGTTCGACATTTTCTATTTTTCGTTAAAAGTCGATTTTCGGTACTATTAAATGTGGATTTCGGCGATTATTCCATTTGACTCAATTTTCAAAAAAAAAAAGTAAAATGTCGATTATTCGAATTTTCTGTACGTTCTAGGACATTTGGAGACATATTCCATTCCATTCCATATTCCATTGTGCAAACCATTCGCAGAGCTAAGCTTATGCGTAAATTCTTCTTTTTTTATCATACATTACTGACGATGGTTATGTTTTAAAATAAATAAAATAGTGTATTATGTATTTCACTTATTAGTAATATTGATTTTTAGCGATTGCGTTACTATTTTAATTAAAAGTTTTATAAAATTTTTATACATCTATTAATTTACTTTTCATAGTGTACATTAAATGTTTGAATTGTTCTACTATTTTCATTCATCTATCAATATATAGTGCAATGGGGCTCGGTTTGATTAAATAAATAAATGAAATTGAAGTTTACAAAAAGTCGACATCGACTATTGTATATCCTCTTCTCATTAGATGTAGGGATAATATGTATCACATTTACTTGTAATCCCCTAAGAAGTAAGATTATAGTTGGACCGAAATTCCAACATGGCATGGTTAAGATAAATTTTTAAATCATGTGTTTATGGTGTTGTGCAGCAGATCATTGTAGAGGCTATATTAGCCAGTTTACAGATAAATTGAGAAATACGGACAATGTTCTGGTTCATCTCGGGCCGAACATCGAAATTTTGTCCGAGTGGCAATTCGGCTTTGGTTTTGTATACAAACCCTAGCCTAACGTTTGTGTGCCTTCCCTTGTAAATACAGAGAAAATAGCAATTGTGGTTTTAATTACTTTTAATAGAAAACTTTAACAGGAAAATACACGTATTATTTTATACGCAGATTTGTTATCCTAGCGTACAATACTTAGAAAGAAATTAAACAACATAACACATTCATTTATAATTGTTCGATTACTTCTTCTCGGCAGTCGCATTTGTAGAATATCCAATTTTAGAAGATACAGCCATACTACCCCTCTCTACTAGTGTTGGTGGCCTCTTCTCAATGATTTCATTATTTTGATCCGGCATAACTTTGTCCACTATATGCTTATAGATCAGACCATTATCACCCAAATGCAATATGGAAAAACCATCGTACCAAGCTTCTTGGCTGTCAAAAACTGCCTTAAGGTCCCAAAGCTTATATTTCCAAAAGTTCAACATAACTTTCATTGCTGATATGCCTCGGACACGCCATCTGATTTTAATTGTAAAGTCTTCGGGATGTTTGGTAATCTTTAGAACTTCTAATTTAACATAGGCATACTTCAAGTGACCCACTGTACGCAAGAGAGCTATGGTCTTAACGTAATGATACAATCCAACAGTATGTTTTCCTGTGATATTGTTTTGAAATTCTAAGTTTGGATCATATATAGAATAGTCCAGAGGTTGTATAAACAGCTTTGGTAATGTCTCGCTAAGAATCGCATAGGCATGCTCCAGATCGGCCGATGTGGGTGGTCGTTTTTGTTTAGTTCCACCACCACCTCCTCCACTTATCTGACTAAAGGAACGACCTAAAAGTTGTGATCCAATTAGGGAAGAACTATTATTTCTTACATTTGTTGTTGTTTTCTGCATGCATGACCCAGCGCCGGTACCGGAATCATTGGTATTGGACGCAGCAACTGCGCTGGGACGTATTATAGAAAAATGTCTTGAACATTTCGATTTTTCAAAACGACAGCAAAGGCCATTTATCCTGGCCGGAAATTGACGCAATGCCACTGTAGTCGAAATCATATAGCAGAACTGTAATTTCGATTTTAATTCAAGACGAGGAAAAATGTGAAGTGATATAATTATAATATGTGTGAATAAATGACTGCGAGGTGAGGTGATGTCCGTCTGTGCCGTGAAATATGAACAGCTGTTCACATTTCTAATGGAATGTCAAAAAGGGTTGCCAAGCTTTTGAGAAGAACTACTAAGTGCTAAATAGTAATACGGAGGCAGTGCCCGTTTTATACACAAACCAAATTTTTGTGTTTTATTTTTATTTTATAATCTTCTTATTTATAAAATAATCAGTACCCATTTTTTGTATTTGTAGTGAGAACTTCTCACATCGAGAAAGCGTGAAACAAACAATTCCATTTATATTTTTGTTATAAAAAAATCTATCTCTAATGCGCTTTACAACTATCAGATATTCCGAACGACAGTGCTCGTGTCGAACATATCCCATATATTGTGCACATTATAAGTTAAGTCCGAAGGCATAATCGATACTGCTGCATGTTTATGGGATCGATAACACATTTACCGATTATTTAGTCATCGCCGACAAGTCGTATCAATCCCGACGGAATGTCGGTGTTTTTAAGTCTGTAAAGGGCACCTTATACGGTCGGATAAACCCTGCGACACAACACGTTGCGGCGACAAATCCGATTGTATAAGGTCGTGTTCGGCTGTCGCGGGGACGTGTTGGCATAAAATCAAAACAACTTAGATTTTTTCTGGTTGGGTGGTACAAATCATTGAGTGTAAGGGGATGTTCGACAAACATTATCGAAGACAAATTTATTTTTACATTAAAAACAGGCATTTCTGCAATGAAATTAATGATGGATCGCCAATTCTGGTTGAAAATTAAAGAAATATATAAATCTAAACCAATATTGTGGCAAAAACGTGGAAAATATCCACTTCCAATCAATGGGAAACCAGGCGACAAGTATTTTAAATTCATCAAGTAATTTGTAATATATTAAATGTGGATTACTTCAGGAATCATTGTTTTGACACATATACCAGGATTTTTTTATTATTTTCTTCCATTTTTTCAGTAAAAAATGGTTTCACCCATAAATCTTCGTACAACTTCATTGTTTGTTTATGCTTCTTCTTATTTTTTCATGTTGTCATCACATTTGTTCGTGCAGTGTAAGGGCAAAACTTGAACGAACACACAACAAATAGACGATCCTCTGTCGGAGTGTTTATCCGACCGTCTAAGGTCCGCTTAAAGCGCATATGAATATCCGAAAACAACCAAATGATTTTTTGGAATGTTCCAGGCAACTGTCAAAAAATGTACACCAAAAAAAAAAAAAATGAATCTACCATGAAAGAAAATGTTTGTTTATTTTATACAATTTTGACTAAAGTACTAGAGTACTATGTTCGCTTTGAAAATTTCGCGGTTACTTTATTAAAATAGTTTAATTTAAAGCAGATAATTTAAAAAAAAAATTATACGCACTTTCTTTTTCATCTAGATTTATTCAAGATTTAACAGGAATATGTTTGTTTTCATGTATAATTTTGATTATAAATGATCGAGTTGAAAATTACTTTATTTTCGTAATTACTTTTTCTGAAATTTTCCTGAAAAATTATAAATGACACCAAACATATTCCTGTAAAGTCTTGCCGAAATATAAAAGAACAAGAAACTGAGCATCAATTGAGTTCATTTATCAGTTTTATATTGAAATGTTTTAATAAAATAACCGCGAAAGTTCCAACGCAAAAAACATAGTGCTGACCTTATTTCAGAAAAAGTAATCACGAAAATAAAGTGATTTTTAACTCGAAATACTTTTCTAATTGCAACATGTTATGCGCTTTACAGACTATCAGTTATTCCGGACGGAATGTCGGTGTTTGTAAAGAATCTTACAATGTGTCGGATCGATATGACTTGTCGGCGATGACTAAATAATCGGTAAATGTGTTATCGATCCCATAAACATGCAGCAGTATCGATTATGCCTTCGGACTTAACTTAGAATGTGCACAATATATGGGATATGTTCGACACGAGCACTGTCGTCCGGAATAACTGATAGTCTGTAAATCGCATAAAGACTCTTACAGTGTATCGGATCGATACGACTTGTCGGTGATGACTAAATAATCGGTAAATGTGTTATCGATCCCATAAACATGCAGAAGTATTGATTGTGCCTTCGGACTTAAGGTTGAATTACATATCATGTGTTAATCCGTGCGTTGATGGAAGGGTTGATTTTTTCAGTTTGAAGCACTCTAACAAAACTTTTGCTTTCAAAGAGACAATTCAACTCTTCAATCAACTGACGCATTAACGCACGGTATGTAACTCAACCTTTAACTTACAATGCGCTTTACAGATTATCAGTTATTCCGGACGGAATGTCGGTGTTTGTAAAGAATCAATACGACTTTTTGGCGATGACTAAATAATCGGTAAATGTGTTATCGATCCCATAAACATGCAGCAGTGTCGATTATGCTTTCGGACTTAACTTATAATGTGCACAATATATGGGATATGTTCGACACGAGCACTGTCGTCCGGAATAACTGATAGTCTGTGAAGCGCATTAACAAATCTGAAAAAGTGGAGAGGAATTTAGTTCAATTTTCGCAAGAAGTAGTGCATTTTTCCCATCAACAGTTTAGTTTTTATTCTTTGTACAATAAAAATGAATATAATAAAATACATAATTTTAGGTGAAAGAATGCTTTTAATTTTTTTAATTCCAATCAAAAATGTGGCAAGCTATCTTTTAGCTTTTCTGGCAACGCTCGGTGAAAATAGCATTTCACTAACCATGCGAACGTAAAAAACTTTCTTATATGTCGTTTCTTATATTGGAAAATTATATGTATATATATGGAACTCACCCAACTCAATTTTCAAAGAAAAATATTTATTAAGAAAAAAATGTTTTCGGACTCACAATGCTTTTTGTTGTGAATAATGGTAACAGCATAAATGCATACATATATTTCGCGATTTCATTTCAGCAAAATTTTTTACACAATTTTTCCAATGAAACGAAAAATTTTTGACACATGACAGCCTTTTCTCGAATCACAAAGATGCAGAAACCTTTAAGGTTGAATTACACAACCTTAAAGGTTGAAAGAAAGAAATTTCAACTCTTCAATCATCGCACGCATTGTACGCATTGAACGCGTGGTATGTAATTCTACCTTTAATGTGAGAAATACAGAACATGTGTGCATACCATAAAGCTGATATAATTTACTACCTTTAACATCTAAAAAATGACATGGCATCACTGTCTTTTCGATAACATATGGCCCGACAATATTTTTCGAACATTCAAATGACGTGTCTTTGACAGTTGGCATTAGCTATTTTTCCATTCCATTAAAAAAATTAACAATTATTTTATTTAATTTTACTGAAGGAATCGAGAGTATTGAAAGTAGGCTACTAAAAGGAAAACAATCAGAAACAGAATGTTGACGTTAAGGGAAAGGCAAATAAGTACGTGACTAAGACAATGTTTATCTATCTGGCTCTTGCCTCTTCGCTATTCCTAGGCGAGCAATTAACAAAATATTAAACGATTTTGTTTACTTATAGATGCCATTAAACAAATGCTTAATTTGAATGCACAACAGCCAAAAGTTTTGGCTGCTGAACCGGTGTGGAAAATATTAATCTATGATCGAGTGGGTCAGGATATCATATCACCCATTATATCGATTAAAGAATTAAGAGAATTGGGTGTTACACTGCATGTGTAAGTGGTAGTAATTGGTATTATTTTTAAATATGTGCATTAACTATCTTACAACATCATGTTGATTTAGCCAATTGCACTCGGATCGCGACTCCATTCCCGATGTTCCTGCCATTTACTTTTGCATGCCAACAGAGGAAAACCTAGACCGAATACAACAGGATTTCACAAATGGCCTGTACGACATATACCATTTAAATTTTTTGGCTCCAATTTCACGTCAAAAAATTGAAGACTTAGCTGCAAGCGCTTTACAAGCCGGTTGTGTGGCTAATATACATCGCGTCTATGATCAGTATGTGAATTTTATAAGTCTGGAGGACGACTTCTTTATATTGAAACATCAGAAAAGTGAGCAATTGTCGTATTATTCAATCAATCGTGCCAATACCCGAGATGATGAAATGGAAGCTCTTATGGATTCTATTGTGGATTCATTATTTGCTGTTTTTGTAACATTGGGTAATGTTCCAATTATACGTTGCCCACGTAATACCGCAGCTGAAATGGTAGCCCGTAAATTGGAGAAAAAATTGCGTGAAAATCTCTGGGATGCACGTTCGAATCTTTTTCATATGGATGCCACACAAGCAGGTGGTGGAGTTTTCAGCTTTCAACGACCTGTTCTTTTGCTACTTGATCGTAATATGGATCTTGCCACACCTTTACATCACACATGGTCTTATCAGGCATTGGTTCATGATGTCCTGGAATTGGGTTTAAATTTAGTATATGTGGAAGATGATCAACCAACTGGTGGTAAGTACATAAAATTGTGTGATTATTAACTCGGAAGGTTCAAGCTATAAAAATATCGAAAATTTAGCAACATAATGCAAGTGGAATTTTAAAAATCTGTTTAAGCAGATGAATTAAAGTGTGAAATTAAAACAATTTACTTTTAAACTCTTTGTTCGAAAATATTGCCCACGATTAATTGGAAAGACGATTTTAATCGATTTTAAAAATCATGAAAACCCATTTACAGAAATTCTATCATCGTAAAAACAGTAATCCTGTAAACATTTTCAGCTGCCAAAATATTAGGGATACATATGTTAAGTCAAAAATTGATTTCTTTATTAACCGAAAAATGGACTGTCATTTTCATTCATTTTTCAAATCAGATTTTAACGACGTACAAATCGATACCTTAATTTGAAATTATTTTTTCACTATTTAACTTGAGGAGTGAATTCATTATGTCCTATTTATACGTCGTCTAACAGCTTCCCTTCGAAATTTTCAAATATTCTCCGTTTTACCCTTTTAATTAATTATCTATATCCCAATATATCCCACACAAAGTGGTTTATTTTGTCAAATTGTGGCAAGATCCATATTGTCAAAATTTTATTTCTATAGAAAATATTGTCAAAATTTTATTTCTATAGAAAATATTGTCAAAATTTTATTTCTATCGAAAATTTTGTCAAAATTTTATTTCTATAGAAAATTTTGTGAAAATGTAATTTCTGTGGAAAATTTTGTCAAAATTTTATTTCTATAGAAAATTTTGTCAAAATTTTATTTCTATAGAAAATTTTGTCAAAATTTTATTTCTATAGAAAATTTTGTAAAAATGTTATTTCTAGGGAAAATTTTGTCAAAATGTTATTTCTATAGAAAATTTTGTCACAATTTTATTTCTATGGCAATTTTTGTCAAATTTTTATTTCTATGGAAAATTTTGTCAAAATTTTATTTCTATAGAAAATTTTGTCGAAATTGTATTTCTATAGAAAATTTTGTTCAAAACTTTAGTTATATAGAAAATGTTGTCAAAATTTTATTTCTATAGAAAATTTTGTCAAAATTTTATTTCTATAGAAAATTTTGTCAAAATTTTATTTCTATAGAAAATTTTGTCAAAATTTTATTTCTATAGAAAATTTTGTCAAAATTTTATTTCTATAGAAAATTTTGTCAAAATTTTATTTCTATAGAAAATGTTGTCAAAATTTTATTTCTATAGAAAATTTTGTCAAAATTTTATTTCTATAGAAAATTTTGTCGAAATTGTATTTCTATAGAAAAATTTTTCAAAATGTTATTTCTATAGAAAATTTTGTTCGAAATTTTAGTTATATAGAAAATTTTGTTGAAAATTTTTTTCTATAGAAAATTTTGTCAAAATTTTATTTCTATAGAAAATTTTGTCAAAATTTTATTTCTATAGAAAATTCTGTCAAAATTATATTTCTATAGAAAATTCTGTCAAAATATTATTTCTATAGAAATTTTATCAAAATTTTATTTCCATAGAACATTTTGTCAAAAGTTTATTTCTATAGAAAATATTGTCAACATTTTATTTCTATCGAATATTTTGTCAACATTTTATTTCTATGGAAAATTTTGTCAAAATTTTATTTCTATGGAAAATTTTGTCTAAATTTTCAACATTTCATTTCTAGAGAAAATTTTGTCACAATTTTATTTCTATGGAAAATTTTGTCAAAATTTTATTTCTATGGAAAATTTTGTCACAATTTTATTTCTATGGAACATTTTTTCAAAATTTTATTTCTATGGAAAATTTTGTCTAAATTTTGTTTCTGTAGAAAATTTTGTCTAAATTTTATTTCTATAAAAAATTTTGTCTAAATTTTATTTCTATAGAAAATTTTGTCTAAATTTTATTTCTGTAGAAAATTTTGCTCAAAATTTTATTTCTGTAAAAAATTTTGTCAAAATTTTATTTCTATAGAAAATATTGTCAAATTTTATTTCTTAGAAAATTATTTCTATAAAAGTTTGTGAAGTACCACTTAGTTGGAGTGGAATATTTTGCAAAATCTACCAAAACATTAAGAATTATACCAATCTACCAAAAAGAAAAAATCCACAATTTTTAGTAGAATTCTGCCAATTGTGGAAAACGTGATTGCAAGTTTAAGGCACAGGCAATTTGGTATGATAGTATAGTGATATAGTCGATTGGAGCACACTATATAATACCGCTGCTTTCAATCAATGAACCGATATTTATTTATTCCACAGGATTTCAACTTTACATGTTTTTTGCTATTCAACATTCCTGAATCTTTTTCCTTTAAAAATATGGACAGCTCATTTAGAGTAGCTGTTTGTTATTGGTGAGCCTTTTTTAAAATAATATAAAATTCAATAAATGAATATAATTTATTTGGAAAGCAATCTCCTACATCTGTGTCCAGTAAATTTAGGGCTAATAAAATTGATTTTTTTTTGAAAATGATTGATTGACACGAGTAGGCAGAAAAAATCTATACAAATCAGCTCCTCAGAGGATCCTGACATGCCTTGATAGAATAAGTTGATATGATCTGACTTAAATTATTAGCATTCAGATCTAAAGATCTGTTGAGGTGCAAAATTTTCTATTCAGAAATGTGCCTACAAATTATTTCTGCATACCGTCTATTCGTCTTCCACTCCCCAACTGAACTTCATTAAATGTCTTACCAATTCAGTAACGTTTTTGTTGTAGCTGAGGTGGTAACCCCCAAGTTAATGGGGATGGCATAAATAAGGACCTAAGCGACGTCGTCAATTTTATATGGTCAAGTAGTTATTTTAAATCTAAAGCAGTTTGGTTTAAAGCGTTCGATCATCATATGTAGCACCCTTTTCTTTAACTGCTCATATTATTCAGATTTTAAATTCATTGTTACTGTTGAGCGTTGGTTTATTTTCGCCAGTATTCTCCACCAAAAACGCTGTTTGTATATTAAAGCCACTTATTTTTTAGTCCAGTCTACTTATAGTGTTGGTTTAGCTCAGTTTGACTTTTGCTTTTTCAGATTTTCGACTTTTGTAACTCTAAACTCCGCATGGCAAGAAATAAATTTATTAAAAATTAGTAAAAATCTCAAAATTATGAAAGTTGTATAAACGCAAAAACTTCAGAATGGCATTCACTGTAATGGCTTTACAAATTTTCCTATCGTGAAATATTCCTTATACATCGCCATAAGACAATTTTTAAGATCTTACGATAGGCTAGTTGAGGTGGTGGTCTGTTTTGTATCCGGTCAAAACTGGAATGAAACTTATGATAATTTAAATGCAAGGCGGATATGTTAAAAATTGTCGTTTAGATTTCAATAAGGCCCGCAAGTGTTCGCTCGTATGCAATATAGACATTGAATAAAGCTTCCTATTTCCCTCATATGCATTTATTTATTTTTTCTTAGAAATATACATCAACTTTCATAGATTTGAACATTTTTATTCAAAGAAAAATTGTTTTATTTGTTACAAAAAAAAAGTGATTTAAGTAAAATAACATTTTTTGTTGATGCATTTTTCTTTGTAGGCATTGTTAAAATAAATTACAGAAAATATTTTTTCAAAAGTGTAAAAAGTATTTGATACAAGTGTTGCGATTTTGTTACCCATGTCTTACAAAATCAAACATATTATAGTTCTTATTAATGTTTGCAAAACTTCAACTATTCTTAATGAAGACTAAAATATGATTTTACAAATTCGATTGCTCTCAGTTCCTTAAATTACGTCGATATTTGTTTGAATTTAATGTACGAAAACAAATCTTCTATTTAGCATTTTTAATAGTCAGCATTGTGGTTCCAGTCGAATTTGGAAACCGGGCAAGAAAACGGGGCAACCGTAAAAATTTGATTGAAACCAAACGATTATCAAACCACCATCCATTGATTTCATTGTGTATAATTCCAGCATCTTTTTCGGTGGCACAACGAATGTAAACACAACAATTTTGACGATCCAATTGTATGTCATAGATCTGGCATTGGGGACCTACTTTCTCTAAAATCGATTCAATTACCGATTGCCTAAGATCAGGATGGTTGGCCTCGGCTGTATCAAACATGTGACGAATTTTCAAACAATTTGTGGGAGGATCTAATATTCGGTTGACATTGTCAAAGGCTGGACTTTGCCAGTGTTTCTTTTGTGGTCTGTGGCCATCATATTTTTCCTGGTTTGAAAATGAGGTATTAGACAATGAAGGTGATGAAGGGGGCGAGGAAGACATTACAGATTCACCGCACCATTTCATGGTTCGGAATTCTTCACCATTTTGCATAATCATAGCAAATTGTATACGACTATCACTGGCTTCTAATTTTTGTATGGCCTCATTCCATGCCCACAGCAGAGCCTTTCTCTTGTTGATGGGTAGCAATTTGTCCCGGAGGTGATTAATTATTACCTCTCCACTATCGTTTTTCATTGAACTTCTTTGTATCAACTCCTTGATGACATCTCGGCAGAATCCTTCCACAGCTTTTATTTTCATCATTTTCCTACGATTCCACCAACTCCATGCGGTATAGGAAACAAGCAAGACTAAGGCAATAATAAAGAGTGTGCCTATGATGAAAAGGAATCTTTGCAATTTATTGTAAAGAATACATTTCAATGGCAGATATGGTTTGAGCAGCGTAAAACGCACATCTTGCTTGTAGATATCAACCAGTTCTTGGCCTTCTGGCTTATTGAGTATTTGTATCTTCCACTGCGGATTGTTCTCTATGAGATAGAGGGCAGCGTGGAAACTTTTCAAAATTTTATGACCATCATAAGTTTTTCCCTCGGACATGTGTTTTTTGTACAAATGTTTCATAAAATCGGACACGGTGACTTCGGCACTTTGTTCTCTGTCTTGGCAATAATGCACTTCCGTATTTGTTTGCAGCAATTGTATCAGTTCTTTGCACAGAGCCAACGAAGGTGCTAAGGCCTCGTTATTAATGCAATCGATGTAGGGTTTGACAAATGATGAAGTTGGTTCCTTCCATCCTGGTTCTACGCACAGTGTAAACGAGGTACTTTTTTCCAACATGGTACTTGGCATGTCTGGCGGTTTGGTCATGTACAGTATGGCTAGCAACACAAAGAATAGACCCAAACAACTAATCAGAATATATGGCACTGATGATTGCTTCCATTTTTCTTTAAGATTAAATTTACTCCAGATGACTTGTGGTATACTTCTCTGATTATAATTTCTCCGCATTATAGAGGAGTATCTAGTGGGACTGCCACTGTCAGAATCCGAATCTGTCGAATATAAATGATTTCTGGTAGAATAGGCGGTTGGTGGTAAGGATGATGTGGTGTTGGGAAGAGAACCTCTTAGGGAAATATCTCGCAACTTAAGCAGACGGCTAACTACACCAGAAGATTCACCAGCATTGCTTTGATGCTGCATCGCTGACATACGATCCATTTCCCGCATTCTTGGGGATTCTGTCATACGCCTCGTGTTGGTGGCCATTGTGGGGCGACGATGTTGTACATCGTTGGCAACAATTGGTGGTGGTACATAAATTTTAGGTGATGTTTTCAAGTTCTTATTCCTATCGCTTAAGGGAGAACTACTATTTCCATAGTCCTTGTATAGTTGGGATACGCCTTCATTGGAGAGGTATATTTGTTTACGTTCCATGCCGCTATCGGATCTATAGTCGGTCGATGATACTTCATTTGGGTACAGTGTATTATTCCCCAGAATAGAAGAGTTGTTGTTGTTGGTATGAGCAAATGTGTTCACAGTTCGTCTTCTACCAGGAGAAGGATTACGTCTAGTCGTCGGATGTGTTGATACCGTAGACGTTGTCTGCAAACTGCGTCTGCTTGCTTTTGGACTAGACTTCTGACCTCCACTGCCTCCGTTAAGGACATGATGTTTCAATTTCTTGATAAGCAATTTTCTGGTTGTCTCCACGATAGGAACGGCAGGTATACCATGTTTTTTAAGTTCCTGACGTAATTCCACGTCGCTCAGGTTGTCGAAGTAACTGTCATTCATTGTTCACTTGACAATTCCCAGCTTCCAGAGACTCTATTTGGTGTTTGGCTGACTAAAACCAAAGGTCAATTATTGAAGATTTCGATGCACTACAATAGGTATGGAAGCAATTTATGAGAAATCTTACTAGGCATTTGTTTATGTAAATTATACAATTATGGCAATTCGTTTTTGTGCCTTGCCAGCCCTTTACTTGCGTTAAACGACGATATTTTTGGTTGTTGTATATACGTATGTGTGCGTCGTCCCCCTTCTAAATAACGCCCCTCTAATCCAGCAGCACCTACGAGTATATACTACTTTTTCTTGCGCCGGTTTTTTGCAACCTCGTGGTTGTGCTGTCAGTAAATCTGACGTTATACAGTGTTGCCAATTTAACATTTTAAAGTCTACAAAGATGTATAAAATGAACATCTTTGTATATTATTTTTCGAAACATTTTTGTCCTGAAAAAGTACTGCCAATTTTTTTTTATAAAAAGCATGCGTTTTCTGGTGTTGTAGAAATCAACTTTTGTAATATTTGAGCACATCCATTTGTTTTGAACTTCGTAGTCTCGTTTGGAAGCATATTTTACATGATAGGTGAATACTATTTTCAGTTTTCGAGCTGAAAATCAACATATTTCTACGGTTACGTTTTTGAAGCAATTAATTTCAAACGACAAACTGCTATGGTATCAATGCTTTGGAAATCATTGATATTAGTTTGATGAAGATTTTATTAAAATGTAACTGTTTTCATGTATATTTTTGGAAGTTTTATGGACAAACAGAACATAGTACAATCTTTGAATATTACTTAAATATTTTATTTCAAAACTTGAAACACATTCCCTCTTGTGGGAGAGACGACGTAAGTTTGCGAACATAGAATGTCGTTTATTTTTTATTTATTTTTATTTTATTTAACTTATTTTACAACAAAGCCGAAATTTTGAGATTTTAAACTTTTTTAAAACGGAGCGGCGAGAGAAGAAAAACGGCAAAATAACAAATTTCACATTTACAGAGACCTATTTTTAATGCAAGCTCAAGCAAAACTGAATCAATCAAACACAGAATGAAATGTCACATTTCTTAGGCCATTTAGCGGAGCCCCGATCGAACTAATACAGGTTAGGTATATTAGCAGCCCGATATTTCACGCTCACTTAAACTATTCAGTCAATTGTGATAACACACTCATCACTGAGTGCTGCCCGATTTTATGTTTAGCTCAGTGACAAGGTGCCTCTTTTTATATCCGAGTCCAAATTGCGGTGAAAACACTTGGAAGTTTTATGGACAAACAGAACATAGTACAATCTTTGAATATTACTTAAATATTTTATTTCAAAACTTGAAACACATTCCCTCTTGTGGGAGAGATGACGTAAGTTTGCGAACATAGAATGTCGTTTATTTTTAATTTATTTTTATTTTATTTAACTTATTTTACAACCAAGCCGAAATTTTGAGATTTTAAACTTTTTTAAACCGGAGCGGCGAGAGAAGAAAAACGGCAAAATAACATATTTCACATTTACAGAGACCTATTTTTAATGCAAGCTCAAGCAAAACTGAATCAATCAAACACAGAATGAAATGTCACATTTCTTAGGCCATTTAGCGGAGCCCCGATCGAACTAATACAGGTTAGGTATATTAGCAGCCCGATATTTCACGCTCACTTAAACTATTCAGTCAATTGTGATAACACACTCATCACTGAGTGCTGCCCGATTCTATGTTTAGCTCAGTGACAAGGTGCCTCTTTTTATATCCGAGTCCAAATTGCGGTGAAAACACTTGGAAAAGCTTTGAAAACTCAGAGATGTCACAGCATTATTGAAAGGGGATAATGCCATGAGGCTTTTTGTATGTATAAGTATAGCTCCGTTCGAGAACCCGATAATTTTTGATAATTATTACAAATTTTTATTGGAAGTCGATTTTTTTTATTGGAAACGCCAGCAAAAGATAGCCGGAGAGAGACTACATTTGACAGTTATGAGATAGAGAAATTGCAAGTTTTTGCTAGAGATTTTTTTCCCAGTAAAATCTTGCAAACCATAGCATACGTTGCCAGCTGGTTATTAATAACAAACAAAGTACCAATACAATGTACATGTTCGGCAACAACGATTGGAAGTTAAATATACAGGATTCGTTTTTTGTTTTCAATGTTTTAGCAGCTGAAATTTTCAATGTGCAAATAGTTACGGGATACCGTTCGTGTAC
Organism: Haematobia irritans; assembly: GCF_050003625.1. Classification (NCBI taxonomy): domain Eukaryota; kingdom Metazoa; phylum Arthropoda; class Insecta; order Diptera; family Muscidae; genus Haematobia; species Haematobia irritans. Next base: position 205,901,216 of record NC_134398.1, read on the forward strand.
TTTTCAGCAATTTTGAGCAAAGAGTGTAAAATACACTCTTACTCTCTTGCTAGTTTTTACTGGATATTTTTTACTGGAAAAGTACGCTAACAGACCTTATATATTCAATAAATCAAAAATAAAAATAATTTTTAATTTTAAATAATATTCTTTAAAATGCTACACTGGAATGGAAAGTTAAACTGAAGTGGCAACACTGTTAGTTAAAAAGAGTACGCGTTGGTAACTCGCGTTAGAATTGCCATACGCTGTACGCTTTTAAGATGGCACAGTGGGAAATGTAATAAAAATATACACTTTAAAAAATTCAAAGATAATAATAGGAATAAGTTTAATAGAGTCTACTAGGGAATTCACTCTAGTTATTTTATGGGCTTAAAAATCGATATTAAGAAAACAGACTCAAGTTAGTCTAAAACTTAAGGTCAAATCGATGAATAATGCAGCTTCATACTGATCTATATATTTGATTTCTCGAGTGTATAGAAACCATCATTTTAACTATACAAATCCGTATCTTTATTCGTCTTTTACACTTGTAAAAGCACAATCTTATTATCGGCTTTATCTCATTCAAAGATTTTTTTATAAATAAAAAAATTAACAACCATTATATTTCAAATTTATTTATAGGTGCTCGAAAGAAACCCAAACCCTGTGATTTAGATCGTAGCGATCGCTTTTGGGTAAATCATAAAGGCAGTCCATTTCCCACAGTTGCCGAAGCAATACAAGAAGAACTGGAATCTTATCGAAATTCTGAGGAGGAAATCAAACGTCTAAAAACATCAATGGGCATTGATGGCGAAACCGAGGTAGCATTCTCGATGGTTAATGATGCCACAGCACGATTAACAAATGCTGTCAACTCGCTACCACAACTAATGGAAAAGAAACGTCTTATTGATATGCATACAAAAATTGCAACCGCAATATTGAATTGCATTAAGGCACGCCGATTAGATTCTTTCTTCGAATTGGAAGAGAAAATAATGTCAAAACAAACATTGGATAAACCTCTGATGGATTTGCTCAAAGATCCGGAATTTGGTACTGCCGAAGATAAATTACGTTTATTCATTATATTCTATATATGCTCGCAAAATGTTCCCGATTTTGAGATAGAGCGTCTTAAAGAAACACTACAAGAGAATGGTTGTGATTTATCATCACTATCGTACATACAACGCTGGAAGGCTATAATGAATCGGACACCGAGTATGAATCAAGCTGCACAATATGAAGGTGGTGGCACCAAAACAGTGTCTATGTTTTCCAAATTAGTCTCACAAGGATCATCGTTTGTTATGGAGGGTGTTAAAAATCTGGTGGTTAAAAAACATGTAAGTGGGTAATGGGTATTTATAGATATCCCAAGAAATAAAATATGTTAATTTTTTATGCCGTTTGTAATGCATCGAAATATTGGGATATTTTAAAGTCTAATTTTTTTGACAAAATTTTCTATTGAAATAAAATTTTGACAACATTTTTTATAGAAATAAAATTTGGACAAAATTTTCTATGGAAATAAAATTTTAACAAAATTTTCTATAGAAATAAAATTATGACAAAATATTCTGTAGAAGTAAAATGTTGACAAAATATTCAATAGAAATAAAATTTTGACAAAATTTTCTATAGAAATAAAAGTTTGTCAACATATTTTTTTGAAATAAAATTTTGACAAAATTTTCTATAGAAATAAAATTTTGACAAAATTTTCTATAGAAATAAAATTTGGACATAATTTTCTATAGCAATTTTGACAAAATTTTCTATAGAAATAAAATTTTGACAAAATTTTCTATAGAAATAAAATTTTGACAAAATTTTCTATAGAAATAAAATTTTGACAAAATTTTCTATAGAAATAAAATTTTGACAAAATTTTCAATAGTAATAAAATTTTGACAAAATTTTCTATAGAAATAAAATTTTGACAAAATTTTCTATAGAAATAAAATTTTGACAAAATTTTCTATAGAAATAAAATTTTGACAAAATTTTCTATAGAAATTAAATTTTGACAAAATTTTCTATAGAAATTAAATTTTGACAAAATTTTCTATAGAAATAAAATTTTTATAAAATTTTCAATAGAAATAAATTTTTTACAAAAGTGTTTATTGAAAAAATTTTTTTTGACAAAATTTTCTATAGAAATAAAATTTTGACAACATTTTCTATAGAAATAAAATTTTGACAAAATGTTTTATAGAAATAAAATTCTGTATGGAAAAAAAATTTTGACAAAACTTTCTATAGAAATAAAATTTTGTATGGAAAAAAATTGACAAAATTTTCTATAGAAATAAAATTTTTACAAAATTTTCAATAGAAATAAAAGTTTTACAAAAGTGTCTATAGAAAAAAAAAATTTGACAAAATTTTCTATAGAAATAAAATTTTGACAAAATTTTCTATAGAAATGAAATTTTGACAAAATTTTCTATAGAAAATAATTTTTTTGACAAAATAAAGTTTTGCAAAATAAAAATTATTTGTTTGATAGTTGTTTGGTAAAATTTTCTCCCAATTTTGGGAGATTATTTTTGGCTCGAGTGGCAACCGTGGTCATATTACACTTATTTACTGACAAGTTTACAAAATTTCATCGAAATCAGTTGAGATTTAGATATAGCTCCCAATTAGGTGAAATTTGGTTATAATATTCTTATTTATTGACTATTATCTTAGTTAAAGTTGGCTCAATGTAATCTTCTATAGTATTTAGTAAACCTACAAAATATCATCCAAATCATTAAGATTTAGACATAGCTCCCATATATAAGTATCGCCCGATTTCATATCTTGCGTAAATTTGACTTTAAAATCCTTATTTATTAATCAATGTTGCTTACATGTTAAATTCAGATGTATTAACCACGTCGTTTATATCCAAAACATTTTTTTAATAATACCACCCAAAGGGCATAGGTTTACTGTTTCAGTAGGAGAGTTCTAGTCGGCCCCGTCCGACTTATTACTTTACTCACTTGTTTTTATTTGTGAGTATTTGATTGTTTCTTCTAATACTATGAAATGGTTGTTATTTTTGCAGAGTCTTCCCGTTACCAAAATCACCGAACAAGTGATGGAATGTCGCAGTAATCCCGAAACAGATGACTACCTCTATTTAGATCCAAAATTGTTAAAGGGTGGTGATGTTATGCCTAAAAATCGTGCACCATTTCAAGATGCAGTTGTGTTTGTGGTGGGCGGTGGCAATTATATCGAATACCAAAATTTGGTCGATTTTATTCGTCAAAAGCAAACGGCCAATGTTACAAAACGTATTGTTTATGGCTCATCGACACTGACAAATGCTCAGCAATTCCTAAAAGAACTCTCGGCCTTGGGTCGTGAAATTCAAGGGCCAGTTTTAAGTTAGGATCACGAGGGTTATTTGGCTATGGATATTTTTAATTTCAGATGCTGTTGAACAGTGCAGTGATGGATAGGGTAAAACCCCTAAAATAAATGCGCGATGATGATAATAGGCAATCTTTATATAAAAAAAGAGAACGAGAAAAACAATGAAAAAATTTTGCATGTCCCATGTGCTTTTAATTTAGATTTTTGTTTAGATTGAATTATTTGTACTATTGTTTCTATAACATGTAATTTCTTTGTATGTAATTTAATAAATAAGATAATTATTTTTTTATAATTACAAAGATAAAATACATTAATAAAAAACAAACAATCCCTAAATATATTATGTTATACATCGAGAGGTGTTTGTCACACATAAAAGCGTTTTTGTTTTTTGTTTTTTTGCGAATTCTGAATTGGAACTAAGACTGACAATGTATTTCTTTATTTTTGGTTTTAAAAACTGAACTTATGGTGATTATGCTATTTTAATTTACATAATAATAATTATTTGTTGGCAAAACATCAATTTCCTTTCGTCCATTAACTAATCAGGTTTTACATCTCCTTGGAAGCCTGGTGATGTAAAACCCGACTTCCAAGATATTTGGCTACATTGAAGCTGGAGCGAAAATGAATTTAATGGTTATAACATCAGCATTTCCAAGTTGCTACAGTAACAACTAAAACCCCTTGGAGAAGCTTTGAAATACTCAGAAATGTCACCAGCATTACTGGATGGGGATAAACCATCGTTGAAAAAATGTTTAGTGTTGGGCTGAAGGTGGAAATGTACAGACGACCCTTTGTATGCAATGCGTGTATGTTAACCATAGCACCACGTTGACTCCCAAAAGCAAAATAATGTATATGGATCATGAGAGGAGTTCAGTAACTTGAAGGTGAGACGAGACAAGTTAATGTTGATATATGGTTATCACGCAGTATACCTTCCTCTATATGTACGTCTTATATAAACAATTTGTATCCTATATTTTTTGAGGAAAATATTGGTACCCATTTCCTTTTTGTATCTCACAATGCTTCCCATATTTTGCAGATACCTTTTAATCATGGGGGTCATTTAGTGAATGACATGATCTATGGCTATTTGTACCTTGATATCAAGAACTTTAATTGCACTTGTGGCCTAGCAGTATTTTACAGGGAGTTCCTTAAATAGCAAACTCAATGTTGACGAGATGTTGTGACATGATGTTGAATTGAAAATACCTTTCACGAGGAATGCGTAGTACGTAAATCATCGTCTCTGGATCTTTGGAAGTTTTGACCTCAGTGATCATTGTTTAACTTTGAAAAATTAACGACAATTTAGAAATGTCTGTTTTGATTTTTTCTTAGGTGACGAAATATTTTTAGCAAAGTCTTAAAGAAATTCCAAACCATTCATTTCTTGGAATTTTATATCTACTATCTTCCACTTTTCTGATATCTTGTCTTTTATAGACTTATTAGGGAATTTTTATACCTTTATATACGACTGCTAACTAGCAATCTGAGATGCTCTACCGGATAACTGTTGGGTATAGTAGGGTCGACGTTATGTTTGTTACACATTAACATGTACATGTCAGAGACCTTGTTTATACTATCCACCATAAAATGTGGGTATACTAACTTTGTTATTCCGTTTGTAATGCATCGAAATATTGGACCGCATAATGTATTTATATAAATTATTTGATTCGATCGGTTTCCTTCCTTCCGCCCGTCTTTTAAATTCACGCTAAATAAAAATGCCATCGTCTTGAAACTGGACATAAGTAATTGAACATCAAGGTATGATTTTATTGCATCTGGGTTATATTGGACAATTTTTAAAAGTATAGCTCCTTTTTAAATTTATTTCCAGATTTGACTTCTTGAGCCTACTGAAGAAGCAATTATCTCCAATTTACTTGAAATTTGATAGTATCCATCCACTAACTACAAGCAAAGAAAAAAATGTTTGGAAAACGTTGTTCGTTTGAATTTCTTCGAATGGATCAAACCTTTGTCACAAAAAAATTAACATTTTTAGTTTTGCAATAGAAAATACTTTTTAATATATGTAACATTACATTATTTACCTGCCCAAACGTCGTTTGTAAGCAATGTAATAGAGTGTGAAAAACCGACACCGGTTAATGGGATTCAATTTCACAAACCGTAACGGGATAGTAAAAATTTGGCATTTTCGGTTAATAGCGAAAAACGGGTTTTGGCCATCGGTTCTGTACTTCAATGCACTTTTTATCTACTTTGGCATATGATTCTTCCGAAACTCGAATTTTTTGACAAAATTTTGTATTGAAATAAAATTTTGACAAAATTTTGTATAGAAATAAAATTTTGAGAAAATTTTCTATAGAAATACATTTTTGGCAAAATTTTCTATAGAAATAAATTTTTTACAAAATTTTTGTACAGAAATAAAATATTGACAAAATTTTCTATAGAAGTAAAATTTTCTATAGAAGTAAATTTTTGACAAAATTTTCTATAGAAATAAATTTTTGGCCAAATTTTCTATAAAAATTTTACAAAATTTTATATAGAAGTAAAATTTTGACAAAATTATCTATAGAAATAAAATTTTGACAAACTTATCTATAGAAATAACATTTTGATAAAATTTTCTATAGAAATAAAATTTTGAAAAAATTCTATAAAAATAAAAATTTTACAAAATTTTCTATAGAAATAAAATTTTGACAAAATTACCTATAGAAATAAAATTTTGACAAAATTACCTATAGAAATAAAATTTTGACAAAATTATCTATAGAAATAAAAATTTGACAAACTTTTCTATAGAAATAAAATTATTACAAAATTATCTATAGAAATAAAATTTTGACAAAATTTTATATAAAAATAAAATTTTGGCAAAATTTTCTATAGAAATAAAATTTTGACAAAATTTTCTATAGAAATACAATTTTGACAAAATTTTCTATAAAAATAAATTTTTGACAAAATTTTCTATAGAAATAATATTTTTGCAAAATTTTCTATAGAAATAAAATTTTGACAAAATTACCTATAGAAATGAAATTTTGACAAAATTATCTATAGAAATAAAAATTTGACAAACTTTTCTATAGAAATAAAATTATTACAAAATTATCTATAGAAATAAAATTTTGACAAAATTTTATATAAAAATACAATTTTGGCAAAATTTTCTATAGAAATAAAATTTTGACAAAATTTTCTATAGAAATACAATTTTGACAAAATTTTCTATAAAAATAAATTTTTGACAAAATTTTCTATAGAAATAATATTTTTGCAAAATTTTCTATAGAAATAAAGTTTTAACAAAATTTTCTATAGAAATAACATTTTTACAAAATTTTCTATAGAAATAAAATTTTGACAAAATTATCTATAAAAATAAATTTTTGACAAAATTTTTTATAGAAATAAAATTTTGACAAAATTTTCTATAGAAATAAAATTTTGACAAAATTTTCTATAAAAATAAATTTTTGACAAAATTATCTATAGAAGTAAATTTTGACAATATTTTCTATAGAAATAAAGTATTGTAAAGTTCTGTACTTCAATGCAATTTTTATCTACTTTGGCATATGATTCTTCCGAAACTCGAATTTTTTGACAAAATATTGTATTGAAATACAAATTTGACAAAATTTTGTATAGAAATAAAATTTTGAGAAAATTTTCTATAGAAATACACTTTTGACAAAATTTTCTGTAGAAATAAATTTTTTACAAAATTTTCTATAGAAATAAAATTTTGACAAAATTTTCTATAGAAATAAATTTTTGACAAAATTATCTATAGAAATAAATTTTTTTTTTGACAAAATTATCTATAGAAATAAAATTTTGAAAAAAAATTTCTATAGAAATAACATTTTGAAAAAAATTTCTATAGAAATAAAATTTTTACAAAATTTTCTATAGAAATAAAATTTTGACAAAATTTTCTATAGAAATAAAATTTTTACAAAATTATCTATAGAAATAAAATTTTGACAAAAGTTTATATAAAAATAAATTTTTGGCAAAATTTTCTATAGAAATAAAATTTTGACAAAATTTTCTATAGAAATAAAATTTTGACAAAATTTTCTATAGAAATAAAATTTTGACAACATTTTCTATAGAAATAACATTTTTACAAAATTTTCTTAGAAATAAAATTTTGACAAATTTTTTATATAATAATAAATTTTTGACAAAATTTTCTATAGAAATAACATTTTTACAAAATTTTCTATAGAAATAAAGTTTTGACAAAATTTTCTATAGAAATAACATTTTTACAAAATTTTCTATAGAAATAAAATTTTCTATAAAAATAAATTTTTGACAAAATTTTTTATAGAAATAACATTTTGACAAAATTTTCTATAGAAATAACATTTTGAAAAAAATTTATATAAAAATACATTTTTGACAAAATTATCTATAGAAGTAAATTTTGACAAAATTTTATATAGAAATAAAGTATTGACAAAATTTTCCATAGAAATTAAATTTTGACAAAATTTTCTATAGAAATAAAATTTTGAATATTGAAATTTTGTTTTATTTTTCGTTTTTTGATACAATTTTCTACAAATTTTGGTAGATTATTTTGGGCACTATTTTGTTTCTATCTTTACTGAAGAGCGAATGGTTCTACGCTGCAATGTTTTTTGCGACAAAAATTGTCCATGTTCCCCGTTCAAAAATAATAACATTTTGTTCTTGAAACATGTTTGATACTTACACCCTTCTCTGGGTGTATTTATCGGCCCTTCATAAAATTATTTTGAAGAGGCTTTAAATAATTCGTTCCTACCCGACCTATCCACCTTGTCAATCAAGGTAAAAATAAAAATAACTAAAGTTCAAGTTTATGGTTACCACCGCATAAACTTGAACTACAGGAGATCAGTTATACTAGAAATAAGCGTCACTACAAATGAAATTATCCATAGAAAAGGAGCTTAGCCTGAAAAATCTTATCCAAGAAAAAATGTAGACTAATTTTTTTGTGCTATGTGGGCAAAAAGGCATTTCAATGCATAGTAGTCATTTATACGATATGGGTGATTGAAGACTACTCTGGACACACTGCATATCTTTATGTGTATGTCGGATAAATTCAAGTGTGAATGTGCGTGACGTGACTTCACTGCTTGCATTACACATTGCAACACGTAACATGGCAGCCATGACTGTGTTTTGAATCCCTCTTGGAATTACGAACTATTTTCCAAGTAACAACACCTCAGAACAGAAAAAAAAACGCCAGAGTTAAAGCAATTGGAGCTTAAAGTGATGTCGCAATTATGCCCTATTTTAGCACCTTGTCAATCATTCATTCATTGTTCTTCAAGACTATCGTGGCTTGACATGCAGACATTGTGATGGACGGACATATGGATGATGAACATACAGATAGTCAGTTAGTTGTACGTACATGTGTACGACAACAATATGTTGGATATGTTTTTCCTTGATATTTCTTCAAAGTAGCTTTGATGGATCCCTGATATGCGTCAAGATAAACAAAAAACAATATCCAGTGACTGGTGACTGCTTGAGACGTAGGAACATACCAGGTGTGTAAATGCTCCATAGTTGTGATGCATCGTGCTTAATTTCGATGTATTACAGCCATGTTTGGACTAGCCAATGAATTGGTTAATTTTAAACTGGCGATTGAAAGTCATGAGAAATGAACTTAGAGGGATACACAATAAAAATAATCTACCAAAAAAAAAAAAACAATTCCTTCGACAGATATGTTTTATTATTTTATTTTAGAAGTTTATTTCAGAATTGGCAATATTATATATTATGATCTCTCCTATTAGCGACAATTTTTTGGGATGTATCCCTTGAATTGTAAATATTCTATGGAAAAATTTGGAATTTTTTTTTTTGTATCGAAAATTTTGTTAAAATTTTATTTCTATAGAAAATTTTGTCAAAATTTTATTTCTATAGAAAATTTTGTCAAAATTTTATTTCTATAGAAAATTTTGTCATAATTTTATTTCTATAGAAAATTTTGTCAAAATTTTATTTCTATAGAAAATTTTTTTTTCTATAGAAAATATTGTCAAAATTTTATTTCTATCGAAAATTTTGTTAAAATTTTATTTCTATAGAAAATATTGGCAATTTTTTATTTCTATAGAAAATGTTGTCAAAACTTTATTTCTATAGAAAATTTTGCCAAAATTGTATTTTTATAAAAAATTTTGTCAAAATTTTATTTCTATACAAAATTTTGTCAAAATTTTAATTCTATAGAAAATTTTGTCAAAATTTTATTTCTTTGGAAAACGTTGTCAAAATTTTATTTCTATAGAAAATTTTGTCAACATTTTATTTATATACAAAATTTTGTGAAAATTTTATTTCTATAGAAAATTTTGTCATAATTTTATTTCTATAGAAAATTTTGTCAAAATTTTTTTTCTATAGAAAATTTTGTCAAAATTTTATTTCTATAGAAAATTTTGTCAAAATTTTATCAATTTTTTTCTATGGAAAATGTTGCCAAAATTTGATTTCTATAGAAAATTTTGTCAATATTTTGTTTCTAAAGAAAATTTTGTCAAAATTTTATTTTTATAGGAAATTTAAGTACCTCTTACGGCCATTTTCACGTAGCTCCGTTAGGGTATAACTGCCAGTTAACAGAAAATAAAATGGAAATATCTTCTTTCCGGTTAATTATAACTGAAAATTTTTCAGCAGATAAGCTCCTAACTAACACAAAGAATATATAGGCAAGATGATAGATATACCCATAGTTCGATTTAAAAGTTCGTTAGCTAACGGAACACTAATGGAGCTTCATGAAAATTGGGGTTAGTTGGATAGGAATAGTGTGCAACATCTATCAAACAGTAAAAATCTATCTAGAATTCTACCAACTGTGGCAACAGTAATTTGTTTCCGATCCAAAGATGCGGCTTCTTTTAAATACAGACATTTTTGGGGATCTATGTAGATTTATGGCAAAGCTCTATAAAATTAAAATTGAATACTCTTTTTTGTTTTTAAACAAATATGTATGTAACAAATATATTTTTATTATTTGTACAACAATTTCACTTAATCAAATTTTAAAATAATATTTTGTATATTTTTTGGACAATTTTCATCGTTGTTAGTGTGGCAAATAAAACCGTGAACAATATCACAAGCTTTGGTAGTACCATCCTTGGTCAAAACACAATTTGCAGGATCATCGGCCACAACGATATCAATGATATCAGATTCCTCCAATTTTATTTGTACAAGTCCATCAGTCTTGGTCGTTAATAGATTGTTAAGGTCTGGAGAGTAGTCTGATTTTAACCAGAAATCAGGAATTGGATCTGAAACACAAAATCAGGACTTTATTACTATTTTTTTTTATTTCGAGTGATGATGTTCAGTCTGAGATACTAGAGTAATATCATATGTTAATATTTGTGCAAATTTCATTCCATATTTGCAATATGTCAATAGCGTCCTTTCATTTGTTAGGTAAATGCCCTGTTCGAAATTTCATAGGTTGCTACTTACCATACATTTGTTTAAGGTACTCATTTAGTAGGTCATCTGCGTTAAACTGTTTGATAGTTAGGAGATTGAGATTTCTATGTTTACATTCCGCATAGGATTGTTGCCATGTGAACTGCAATAATATAGGGTGTGAAAAATTGGCTTTAAAAAAATGTATAAAAAGTTTTAGAAAACCTAGTGTATGGATAAAATTTAACACAATGAACATTTGCATACCCTTCACACTACAATAATCTAATCCTCCATGGGTTTCAGAAGTCAAATCTTGGGGGGTCCGAAAGCTTATACTGTCATCACCTACTAAATTTCAAACGGATTGGAAGAAAATTGCTCAAGATGTAATATCAGTAGATCGTTTTAGCTCCCAATTTTTTATAACTCGATTTTTTCATAAGAGCTAACATATGTTATTTGTGCCAAGTTTCCAGTCGATGGCTTGTTTTTTTACATTACACTAACATTCCGATGTTTTACAAACGGAATTTATCTCCATATAAAAATTTTGTCAATTTGGAGACTATCAGTTATGAAATGAGGTTATATGATCATATTAATCAATACAATGCTTAATATCCGATGGTGCACACAAAAAAATTTTTTTCTGAATCAATCACGAAATTAATTGATCAATTAATTTTTTAATTGAATTGTCTTCAATCACATAAGTTATAGTATCAAATAAAAAATTAATTGAAGGTCAATTAAAACAAGTATATATGGCCGCAAGTTCGGCCAGGCCGAATCTTATGTACCCACCACCATGGATTGCGTAGAAACTTCTACGAAAGACTGTCATCCACAATCCAATTACTTGGGTTGTGGTATCTTAAAACTTCTTAACATCGTTTTCTAAATTGTGATTTAGTCCATACATGGTATATATTAGACAAAAAAGTTATGTATAGTTAAGTCTACAAATAATTACGAATCGATATGGACTTTTTGTACGTAGAGAGCCAGAATTGAAATATGGGGGTCGCTTATATGGGGGCTATATACAATTATGAACTTGATATGGACCAATTTTTGTGTGATTGGGGATCGATTTATCTGAGGGCCATATATAACTATAGACCGATATGGACCTAGTTAGGCATGGTTATTAACGACCATATACTAGCACAATGTACCAAATTTCAACTCACTCGGATGAAATTTGCTCCTCCAAGAGGTTCCAAAACCAAATCTCGGGATCGGTTTATATGGGGCTATGTACGATTATGGACTGATATGGACCACTTTTGGCATGGTTGTTAAATATCATATACTACCACCACGTACCAAATTTCAAGCAGATCGGATGAATTTTGCTTCTCCAAAAGGCACCGGAGGTCAAATCTGGGGATCGGTTTATATGGGAGCTATATATAATTATGGACTGATAGGAACCAATTCCTGCATGGTTGTTGGATACCATATACTAACATCACGTACCAAATTCCAACCGAATGGGAAGAATTTTGCTCTTCCAAGGGGCTCTGGAGGTCAAATCTGGGGATCGGTTTATATGGGGGCTATATATAATTATGAACCGATGTGGACCAATTTTTGCATGGTTGTTAGAGACCATATACTAACATCACGTACCAAATTTCAGCCGGATCGGACGAAATTTGCTTCTCTTAGAGGCCTCGCAAGCCAAATCGGGGGATCGGTTTATATGGGGGCTATATATAATTATGGACCGATGTGGACCAATTTTTGCATGGTTGTTAGAGACCATATACTAACACCATGTACCAAATTTCAGCCGGATCGGATGAAATTTGCTTCTCTTAGAGGCCTCGCAAGCCAAATCGGGGGATCGGTTTATATGGGGGCTATATATAATTATGGACCGATATGAACCAATTTTTGCATGGTTTTTAGAGATCATATACTAACACCATGTATCAAATTTCAGCCGGATCGGATGAAATTTGCTTCTCTTAGGGGCCTCGCAAGCCAAATCGGTGGATCGGTTTATATGGGGGCTATATATAATTATGGACCGATGTGGACCAATTTTTGCATGGTTGTTAGAGACCATATACTAACACCATGTACCAAATTTCAGCCGGATCGGATGAAATTTGCTTCTCTTAGAGGCCTCGCAAGCCAAATTTTGGGGTCCGTTTATATGGGGGCTATACGTAAAAGTGGACCGATAAGGCCCATTTGCAATACCATCCGACCTACATCAATAACAACTACTTGTGCCAAGTTTCAAGTCGATAGCTTGTTTCGTTGGGAAGTTAGCGTGATTTCAACAGACGGACGGACGGAAGGACATGCTCAGATCGACTCAGAATTTCGCCACGACCCAGAATATATATACTTTATGGGGTCTTAGAGCAATATTTCGATGTGTTACAAACGGAATGACAAAGTTAATATACCCCCCATCCTATGGTGGTGGGTATAAAAATAATTGGTTCAATTAAAATATTGATTGATACTATTAATTTTTGTGATTGATTTTTGTTTCAATTAAAAAAATTGTTGAATCAATTAAATTTTCAATCGAATATTTTTAAAAACTCAATTAAAATTTTAATTGGAAAGATTTTCGTGAAATTTGTGGTGAAACAAATACTTAGCCAGAAGAGTGGCGGGCTACTCAACTCTACTTGATATATTTGGCACAGCGATGCTACAGCTTGTTTAACCCCTCTGAGAATCCGTCAAGAAAAAATCTTGCAAAAAAATGACCATTTCAATCGACCGATATTTGTATCAACATTACGCAACCCAAATGTTAGGAGGAGCAATTTACAAAATATTAATGACAAATTTCTTTAAAATAATGCAATTTTAATTAAAATAAAATTTATAATCTTTACTTCAAAAAATTTTTTTCATTGAATTTAGGATACAAATTTTGCGTCCCTCCGTTAACGTAGCATGTCTTTGTATCTAAGGCAAATTTTTTTTAAAGTAAAGAAATACATTTTTGCTTTAAAGAAATCGTCCTTACATTAACTGAAATTTTGAATATTTAGATTTAAGATAAATAAGTATATAAACAAGCCGTAAGTTCGGCCAGACCGAATCTTATGTACCTCCACCATGGATTGCGTAGAAACTTTTACGAAAGACTGTCATCCACAATCGAATTACTTGGGTTGTGGTATCATAAAGCTTTTTAACATCGTTTTCTAAATTGTGAGTTAGTCCATACGTGGTATTATTAGACAAAAAAGTTATGTATATGTAAGTCTACAAATAATTACGACTCGATATGGACTTTTGCACGGTACGTAGAGAGCCAGAATTGAAATATGGGGGTCGCTTATATGGGGGCTATATACAATTATGAACTTGATATGGACCAATTTTTTGTGATTGGGGATCGAGGGCTATATATAACTATAGACCGTTATGGACTTAGTTAGGCGTGGACGTTAACGGCCATATACTAGCACAATGTACCAAATTTCAACTGACTCGGATGAAATTTGCTCCTCCAAGTGGCTCCAAAACCAAATATCGGGATCGGTTTATATGGGGCCTATATATGATTATCGACTGATATCGACCACTTTTGGCATGGTTTTTAAATATCATATACTACCAAAAGGCACCGGAGGTCAAATCTGGGGATCGGTTTATATGGGGGCTATATATAATTATGGACAAATATGAACCAATTCCTGCATAGTTGTTGGATACCATATACTAACATCACGTACCAAATTTCAACCGAATCAAATGAATTTTGCTCTTCCAAGGGGCTCCGGAGGAAAAATCTGGAGATCGGTTTATATGGGGGCTATATATAATTATGGACCGCACTCAAAAAAAGTGAACTCTCTATTTCACTAAAGCCAATTTAACTTTATGTTAGTTCATGGAATTATTATGTTTGGAGAAAGTTTCATTTACTCTAATAATTTTTTGTGTACGTTAGTTAAATGAACTAAAACCGAGCAAAAAAATATACTCAAATAAAGCATAAAGATGAAATAAATTCGTGTCTTCCACAAAATAGTTCAGAATTTCTTTCAATTTGTAAATTTTACCAAAAATGCGTCCATCATGAACTTCGTATGTCACTAAAGACATTCTTGCAATTTTGAACTCCAAGTTTTTCCATCAAACTACAAAATTTTCTTTAACAAGTGAAAAAACTTAGTTATGTCTAATAAATTTTCTTGAATTTGTCGAAAAATATTTACTTATTTTTATGACCTCGGCGTGATGCCAACGTTTGTAATACTGTTTAGTTAAAATTTTCTACAAATATTAAAAATTTTCAAAAATTAACCGAAAGTTTTCTTCCTGGTGGGTTCACTGTTTTTTCAGTGCGATTTCGACCTATTTGTGCATGGGTGTTTGAGGCCATATATTAACACCACGTACCAAATTTCAAATGAATCAGATGAATATTGGTTTTCCAAGAGGCTCCGGAAGTCAAATCTGGTGATCGGTTTGTATGGGGGCTATATATAATTATGGACCGATGTGGACCAATTTTTGCATGGTCATTAGAGACCATATACTAACACCATGTACCAAATTTCAGCCGGATCGGATGAAAATTGCTTCTCTAGAGGCTCCGCAAGGCAAATCGGGGGATCGGTTTATATGGGGGCTATATATAATTATGGACCGATGTGGACTAATTTTTGCACGGTTGTTAGAGACCATATACTAACACCATGTACCAAATTTCAGCCGGATCTGATGAAATATGCTTCTCGTAGAGGCTCCGCAAGCCAAATTTTGGGGTCCGTTTATATGGGGCCTATACGTAAAAGTGGACCGATATGGCCCATTTGCATTACCATCTGACCTACATCAATAACAACTACTTGTGCCAAGTTTCAAATCGATAGTTTGTTACGTTCGGAAGATAGCGTGATTTCAACAGACGGACGGATGGACGAGCGGACGGACATGCTCAGATCGACTCAGAATTTCACCACGACCCAGAATATATATACTTTATGGGGTCTTAGAGCAATATTTCGATGTGTTACAAACGGAATGACAAAGTTAATATACCCCCATCCTATGGTGGATGGTATAAAAATTTATCATTGCGGAACATGCACACAGAAAAAAGGGGATCTAATGCCAACTGAACTTTATTTTAGTTCATGAAGATTAAATTTTGCACAATATGAGTAAATGTTCCTTATTTGAATAATTTTTTGCTAACTTTAATGGCGTGAACTAAAAATAAGAAAAAAAGTTGTATACAAATATAGTGCACTATTTTACTACAAAATAAAATAGTTCATATTTTCCTAAAATGGCAGAAGTTTGCTTAAATTGAGTTCATAAGTCTCTCAAATGAGTAAATTTTACTAAAATTGTACCTGTCTTGAACTTCGTACAGCGCTAAAGACATTTTAACAATTTTTAAATACAATTTTTTCTTTCAACATACAACATCTTAAACAACAGAAAAAATTAATTATTTTTAAAAAAATTTCTTCAGTTTGACAAAAAGTATTATAACATGTTGCAATTAATTAACATGTTGCAATTAGAAAACTATTTTAGTTAAAATTTTCTAAAATAAACCTACATTTTCTTCCACGGTGGGTTCACTTTGTTTTTGGGTGTGTGAAAAGTTTGACGCAATCATGGTATTGTCTCAGATTTGGTTCTGATTTTGGCAAGCATTTTATATTTGGAGAGAAAACAACATTTGTTTGAGTTGATCATATCCCTTCATCGTTTGCAACACACGATGGCCTCCAGTGTGTACCGATCGAGTATACCGTTTCTGCGCGCCTTAAAAACAAAACCACGACTTCAGGATGGTGTAGCCATTTATGTGAATGTCTTTGCTTTCACACTGACAACATTTTGCACTTTTTTATCATTATGCGGTGGTTTAAATACTCATCAGACCATTCTCTCAAAAATAAAAAGGTTGTTGATCTCAAAAATGAACTTTCAGAGAAATCTTACCTTGTGATCTGATTCTATGTAGTAAGTTGTATTATCGGTTTTAAACCATTTCGTCAAAGGTGCTCCAAGAGTTAAATTCGGTAGCACTACCGTCAACACAAGTACAACTATCCCAGTAGCTCTCATGACGATTTCTATGTAACTAAAACTAAATCGGAATTTTTGCCAATATGATGGAATGGAGCACATATACACATCCAATTATACGTTGCTTTATCAGTATTAGTGGTTTGTTTTTGTTTTTTTTTTTAATTTTTCTTATCTAAAGTTTTCATACGATGCCTTAGGCCTACACATAAAACAAAAATTTGACCAATATTTTTATACCCTCCACCATAGGATGGGGGTATATTAACTTTGTCATTCCGTTTGTAACACATCGAAATATTCCTCTACGACCCCATAAAGTATATATATTCTGGGTCGTGGTGAGCATGTCCGTCTGTTAAAATCACGCTAACTTCCGAACGAAACAAGCTATCGACTTGAAACATGGCACAAGTAGTTGTTATTGATGTAGGTCGGATGGTATTGCAAATGGGCCATATTTTACGTATATCCCCCATATAAACGGACCCACAAATTTGGCTTGCAGACCCTCTAAGAGAAGCAAATTTAATCCGAAATTTGGTATATGGTGTTAATATATGGTCTCTAACAACCATGCAAAAATTGGTCCACATCGGTCCATAATTATTATAGTCCCCATATAAACCGTTCCCCAGATTTGGCTTGCGGAGCCTCTAAGAGAAGAAAATTTCATCCGATCCGGCTGAAATTTGGTACATGGTGTTAGTATATGGTCTCCACCAACCATGCAAAAATTGGTCCACATCGGTCAATAATTATATAGCCCCCATATAAACCGATCCCCCGATTTGCCTTGCGGACCCTCTAAGAGAAGCAAATTTCATCCGATCCGGCTGAAATTTGGTACATGGTGTTAGTATATTGTCTCTAATAATCATGCAAAAATTGGTCTACATCGGTCCATAATTATATATAGCCCCCATATAAACCGATCCCTAGATTTGACCTCCGGAGCCCCTTGGAAGAGCAAAATTCATCCGATTCGGTTTAAATTTGGTACGTGATGTTAGTATATGGTATCCAACAACCATGCAAGAATTGGTTCATATCGGTCCATAATTATATATAACCCCCATATAAACCGATCCCCAGATTTGACCTCCGGTGCCTTTTGGAGAAGCAAAATTCATCCGATCTGGTTGAAATTTAGTACGTGGTGGTAGTATATGATATTTAACAACCATGCCAAAAGTGGTCCATATCAGTCCATAATCATATATAGCCCCCATATAAACCGATCCCGAGATTTGGGTTTGGAGCCTCTTGGTACGTTTAGAAGAAGTTTCCATGGTGGAGGGCACATAAGCTTCGACCTGGCCGAACTTACGGCCGTATATACTTGTTTCATTTAAAATTTTAATTAAACACTGAATTAAATAATTTCTTGAATAAATCGCAAAAAAAATGTTTATGTATACACTGATTTCATGTCTTTAAAATACGAATGCAAATTTTGCTTAGCATAGATGACGAATTGCTCTAATATAAAGTTTGTTTCCTTGTTCAAAATGAAATTGTCTTTAAATTTGTTGTCTTTTTGCATCTTGACTACAAAGCAAAAAATCGTTCAAATATAGGACATGTTTTTCAACACTTTGTTTTAAAGATGTTATTTACTTGAAACATATCATAATTTCTACTGGAAGTCGAGTCTTAATTTGGAAAATAAAGTTGTCGTTAACTCGTTTTTAAAGAACCATGATAGCATATGAAGAAAAAAACTGAAAAACAAAAAAAAAAATTGCTTCCTAGAAGCAATTTAAAAGAGAATTGTGTCTTAAAAGTATCCCAGCAAAAAAAGCTGTGAAAATTTTCTTTTTGGATCCGGACGTGGTGCAAAATTAACGCAGAAGCGATGAATTTAACATGGGCTTGTCATAGGACGGATGTCCACCATTTCAACAGCCGTTGCACTGAATTTGCATCACTTCTTAAGGTGTGAAGCGAATCCAATGTTTTGGATGTGAATTAAGAAATGTTGTGATATTTTGACGAAAAAATAATTCGTTTTGTTTGTTATTGTTGGTTTATTCTTCAATCATTATTGTTGTTTTTTGATTTCAGCTTAAAACCATGCATTGACTAAACTTTCTTTCTCGGTAGATTTAAACCAAGATAACACCCTAAGAAAGTTTTTATTTTAAAACGAAGAATTTTGAATCTTTGGATCCAAATAAACATTTTTCCTTTAGTTCTTGAGTTTCTCAATTCTCTCATTTCTACACCGAAAGAATTCTCTTCGTTAATTTTACGAAGAATTCTTCATTAACTATTCTTCCTGAATTCTTCATTAAAATAACGACATTTTCATTCATTTTCGTAAATTTTACGAAGAACATTTTACGAATATACGAAACTTCTACGAAACATTCTACATTAACTTTTCTTCGTAAAAAGTTCGTACTTTTAACGAAACTTTCTTCATATTTCATGAATTTTGTGAAGAAGTTTTTACGAATATTTTACGAAACATTCTGCGTTAAAATTTCTTCATAAAAAGAACGAAACATTTTCTTTGAAATAACGAAGAAGTTTCATTGAAGTTGTAAAATTTCCGTTCGCGGCATTAAATTGTCTTTTATAATGTGCTTGAGTGTATTCCTCTATTCTATTTTTTATGCAAGTCTATGATACTTCTCATTTGGATGATAGCGCGCTATGAATAAAAGTGAAGCAATAAAACTAAAAATTATTCAAAAACTTAAGATGTAAAGTAGTGATGTCATTTTTCACACTTGCAACTACAACCAAATGCACTTTCGACTATAATTTTTTTCTTCTAAAAGTTCGAACATTTTTCAGAAAAAAGTACGAAAGTTTTTCATAAAAAGTACGAACATTTTTCATAAAAACTACGAAAATCTTTCATAAAAAGTACGAAACATTTTCATAAAAAGAACGAAATTGTTTCATAAAAAGTACGAAGATTTTTCATAAAAAGTACGAAGATTCTTCATAAAAAGTACCAATTTTTTTCTTACAAACTACGAAAATTTTGGAAGAACTTTTCTTCGTAAAAAGTACGAAATATTTCGTACTTTTAATGAAAAGTTTCTTTGGTTGTAAAACAATGACAAATTTCGTACTTTTAACGAAATTTTTCGTTCTTTTTACGAAGAAAATTCTTTCGGTGTAGTATCATTGATCATTACACTAGATATTATCCTCCATTTATTTATTTAAAGGGTGATACGTTCAAAATTTGGTCAATATAAACTTGACGTATTTCTTTCAATTTTGAATTTAAAAAACCTGAACACCCCTCATTTTGAAGGTGTGTGTGTGTAGAATGTTGCTGCTATTTTGATTTTGGAGTTCACTCTTCAGTTGTCAAAATGCCGTCAAACCAAGAAGAGCAGCGTATAAAAATTTTGCTCGCGCATCGCGAAAATCCGAGCTACTCGCACGCAAAGCTGGCAAAATCGCCAAAAGTTGCCAAATCAACCGTTACAAATGTAATTAAAGTGTTTGGGGAACGTTTGTCGACAGCCAGGAAGTCTGGATCGGGGGGAAATCGAAAACCGGAAGCCGCTGAGACGACAAAGAGAGTTGCCGGTAGTTTCAAGCGAAACCCTAACCTCTCTCTCCAAGATGCCGCAAATAAGCTGGGTGTATCGTCTACAACCGTGCATTGAGCCGGACTATCTACTTACAAGAAGGTAGTGACTCCAAATCGCGATGATAAACAAAATACGACGGCCAAAGCGCGATCCCGGAGGCTGTACACGACGATGCTGACGAAGTTTGACTGCGTGATAATGGACGACGAAACCTATGTCAAAGCCGACTACACGCAAAAAAATAATTCTTTCCTCCCAAACGAAATTTTAGACAAACAAAGTTCGTTTCTCATTGCTTTTCGCTGTAAGAAAGTGTATTTGGAAGAAAAGTATATACTTTTTGTTATAAACGTTTATTATTTTCCAGGATGTAAAAACAATTTCATAAAGACAAACTAAAAAAAAAAAACATTGTTTTCTTGCTAATTGCATTTTCCCTCACATCTTTCTCACATCCACGAGGTTTTTTATTTCTTAACACCTTTTCCTGTAATACCAACAATGTAGAAGAAATTATACGATTTTATAAATTTTAAAATTTTTTTACCTTTCGCCTGGACGGAGTATCGAACCGCGGACCATGCACTTTGTAAGCCAACACACTAACCACTGAGCTATGTACCTGTTATGGTCATCAATAGATAAATATCCATATAAGTTATATTTATATAGCATAGCTTGCGGCGTCCACGAACCGAATAAACAAAGTTTATTTAACAGAAATAAACATTTAGTTTGGCACCGTGGAGCAGTGATTGCTACGTCCAACTTGCATGCCAAGGGCCGTGGGTTCGATCCCTGCTTCGACCAAAGTTTTTTTTTTTTTTTTACATATATTCCAGATATGTTCGGAAGATTCCGAAAAAAATTTCAACATTACATTGTAGTATATTAAATTTTGAACTGTAAAATGTGTCTTATTAAAGACCTAAAGTCAGAAAAGAACAGTGTTTGATATAAACGAAATTGACTGTGTTGTTGTTTCAAAAATAACTTTTTTTTATTGAAAAAATAAAAATTTTGTAACAAACGAATTTTTTTGGTGATAAAAGTTTAAAATTTTCGAAGCAATTCAAAAAACTCTAACAAAAGAAAAACGTTTTCGGTACACGTTTTCCAAACGTTTTTTTCTTTGCGTGTACAAGCAGCTTCCGGGACAGGAGTTTTATACGGCAAAATGAAGGGGAAAGGTAGCAGATATTTTCAAGCACAAAAAACTGTCAAAGTTCGCAAAGAAATATCTGGTTTGGCAAGCCATCTGTACCTGCACTGAAAAAAAAGCATACTCGGTTCCAAAGATTTTGTCTTTACTTTAAACAATTTGGTATTGATTCCGAGCCAAAGAAGCGGAGAATACAAGTTAGGATACTTTTAAGACACAATTCTCCTTTAAATTTAGGTTTTGTGTACTTGCTTCTAGGAAGCAAATTTTAGTTTTTCGATTTCTCAGCTTTTTTCTTCATATGCTATCAAAGTCCTTTAAAAACGAGTTAACGGCAACTTTATTTTCCAAATTAGGACTCGACTTCCAGTAAAAATTATGCTATGTTTGAAGTAAAAAACTTCTTTAAAATAAAGTTTTGAAAAACATGTCCTATATTTGAACGATGTTTTGCTTTGTAGTCAAGATGCAAAAAGACAACAAATTTAAAGACAATTTCATTAAATTTAAAGAATTTTTCTGAATTATTAAAGTCAGGTTGACCTTAGCCTATAAATTTTTTCTTTCATGTTAAGATACCCATTTTTAAGTCAAATCACTTAATTATAAGGACAATACGACTTCATTGAAAAGTTTATCGACTTTTGGACAAGGAAAATAACTTTATGTTAGAAAAATGCGTCTTCTATGCTAAACAAAATTTGTATTCGTATTTTAAAGACATGAAATCTTTGACTTCACGACAATATTTTTTTCAGTGTGTGGCTTGAAAAGCACCATTTTCATAGCTTCCGGGACTGTCAACCAAGAAATTTACGTGAAAGAGTGTTTGAATAAACGTCTGCTGCCTTTCCTGAAGAAACACGGTTGTTCCGTACTGTTTTGGCCGGATTTGGCATCTTGCCATTACGGTAAAAAGGCCATGGAGTGGTACGCCGCCAACAACGTGCAGGTGGTTCCCAAGGACAAGAACTCTCCCAACACGCCAGAGCTCCGCCCAATCGAGAAATACTGGACTATAGTCAAGCGGAAACTAAAGAAGACCAAAAAAACTGCTAAGGACGAGCAGCAGTTCAAGGCAAACTGGCTTTCTGCGGCGAAGAAGGTGGACAAGGTGGCTGTACAAAATCTGATGGCAGGTGTCGAGCGTGAGGCCCGGTAATTCGGATTTGGAAAAGCGAAAGCCTAACTGAATATTTTTCCTGAATTTTATACTAATTGAACTTGAAAAAGAAATTTAATTTGATTTTTTAAATAAACGATTTCACCGATTTACACCCGTTTTCCCTTGACCAAATTTTGACCGTATCACCCTTTATTTACTATATAAATACATTTTTATTTTATATTGATTTCTTTATTAGAATTTATGAAAATCTCAAAACAATATTTTGTATATTTTGACCATTATTGGCATTACTGGAAGCTTTACATATGAAACCATGAGAAATATCACAGCCTTTGATTGCACCGTCTTTGGTCAATACACAATTGTTGGGATTTTCATTATCGGAAACAGTTTCGACATCCAATTCGTCAATTTTTAGTTTGAAAAAATTTTCCATCATTGATGGTAACATGTCTGCAATATCCTTAGAAATATCAGTTCTTAACCAGAAATCAGGAATAGGTGCTGCAAGAGATAAACACAAAGAAATATATTAAATATGACAATAACAAGAATATACATAAAAGCGAACGAGTGCGGCTATATGACATTCTACAATATATCTATTAACGTAGTCACTTTTGTCCGGAAACTAACATCCCAGGAAAAAAGTTTGGAAGTTCTTCATAATTCAAAAATGTTCTCCTAGAGATAGACTTAATAATCACCAGAAGTTCTATATCACAGAAATCCTTGATTTTACCCCGATTTCGCAAAAAAATATTTTTTTGGAATTTTACTGTGCACACAACACAGGAAATTTTCTGTAGATATAAAATGTTGACAAAATTTTCTATAGAAATAAAATGTTGACAAAATTTTCAATAGAGACAAACATTTTGACAATTATTTTATATAAATGAAATTTTAACAAAAAATTCTATAAAGAAAAATTTTGACAAAATTTTTTATAGAGATAAAATGTTGACAAAAATATCTATAGAGATAAAATTTAGATACAAAAATCTATAGAGATAACATTTTGACAAAATTTTCTATAGTGATAAAATTTTGACAAAATTTTCTATAGAGATAAAATTTTGACAAAATTTTCTATAGAGATAAATTTTTGACAAAATTTTCTATAGAGATAAAATTTTGACAAAATTTTCTATAGAGATAAAATTTTGATAAAAATTTCTATAGAGATAAAATTTTGACAAAATTTTCTATTGAGATAACATTTTGACAAAATTTTCTATTGAGATAACATTTTGACAAAATTTTCTATAGAGATAAAATTTTGACAAAATTTTCTATTGAGATAACATTTTGACAAAATTTTCTATTGAGATAACATTTGGACAAAATTTTCTATTGAGATAACATTTTGACAAAATTTTCTATTGAGATAAAATTTTGACAATATTTTCTATAGAGATAAAATTTTGACAAAATTTTCTATAAGATAAAATTTTGACAAAATTTTCTATAGAGATAAAATTTTGACAAAATTTTCTACAGAGATAAAATTTTGACAAAATTTTCTATACAGATAAAATTTTGATAAAAATTTCTATAGAGATAAAATTTTGACAAAATTTTCTATAGAGATAAAATTTTGACAAAATTTTCTATTGAGATAAAATTTTGACAAAATTTTCTATTGAGATAAAATTTTGACAAAATTTTCTATAGAAATAAAATTTTGACAAAATTTTCTATAGAGATAAAATTTTGACAAAATTTTCTATAGAGATAAAATTTTCTATAGAGATAAAATTTTGACAAAATTTTCTATAGAGATAAAATTTTGACAAAATTTTCTATTGAGGTAAAATTTTGACAAAATTTTCTATAGAGATAAAATTTTGACAAAATTTTCTATGGAGATAAAATTTTGATAAAATTTTCTACAGAGATAAAATTTTGACAAAATTTTCTATTGATATAAAATTTTGACAAAATTTTCTATTGAGATAAAATTTTGACAAAATTGTCTATAAAGATAAAATTTTGACAAAATTTTCTATAAAGATAAAATTCTGACAAAATTTTCTATAGAGATAAAATTTTGATAAAAATTTCTATAGAGATAAGATTTTGATAAAAATTTCTATAGAGAAAAAATTTTGACAAAATTTTCTATTGAGATAAAATTTTGACAAAATTTTCTATGGAGAAAAAGTTTTGATAACAATTTCTGTAGAGATAAAATTTTGATAAAATATTTTTATACTCACTACCATAGAATGGTGACGGGGGTATAATAATTTTGTCATTCCGTTTGTAACATATGGAAATATCGATTTCCGACTATATAATATATACTAAAGTATATATATTCTTGATCAGGGAGAAATTCTAAGACGATATAACCATGTCCGTCTGTCTGTCTGTTGTAATCACTCTACAGTCTTTAATAATGAAGCAATCGTACTGAAATTTTGCACAAGCTCGTCTTTTGTCTGCAGGCAGGTCAAGTTCGAAGATGGGCTATATCGGTCCAGGTTTTGATATAGTCCCCATATAAATCGACCTCCCGATTTGGGGTCTTGGGCTTATAGAAATCGTAGTTTTTATCCAATTTACCTGAAATTTGAAATCTAGATCATTTTATGATCATAAAGAGGTGTGCCAAAAATAGTGAGAATCGGTCCATGTTTTGGTATAGCCCCTATATAGACCGATCTGCCGATTTTACTTCTTGGGCTTATAGAAACCGTAGGTTTTATCCAGTTTGCCTGAAATTGGAAATCTAGAGATATTTTAGGATCTAAAGAGGTGTGCCGAAAATGTTGAGTATCGGTCCAGGTTTTGGTATAGCCCCCATATAGACCGATCTCCCGATTTTACTTCTTGGGCTTATAGAAACCGTAGTTTTTATCCAATTTTCCTGAAATGGGAAATCTATAGGTATTTTTCGACCATAAGGAGGTGCGCTAAAAATGGTGAGCATCGGTCCATGTTTTGGTATGATCCCCGTATAAACCGACCTCCCGATTTGGGGTCTTGGGCTTATAGAAACCGTAGTTTTTATCCAATTTGCCTGATATTGAAAATCTAGAGGTATTTTCGGCCATAAAGAGGTGTGCCGAAAACGGTGAGTATCGGTCCATATAAGAACGATCTCCCAATTTAACTCCTTAGGTTTGTAGAAACCGTAGTTTTTTCCCGATTTGCCTGAATTGTAAATATTCTGGTATTTAAGGCTTACAAAAACGTGTATCGGATTAAGTTTTTATCGGTCCATTTGGTAATGCCTCCATATGACCGATTTCACTTCTTGAGGGTATAGAAGGCGCACAGATCATGAAAATTGCTTGAAACTCAATGCAAAATTTCCAGATTTTACTTCTCGGGTGAAAATCTACAGATTTAAGATTTCACATCAAGACATTATTTTATAATTTTCTTGCACACTTACACGGATGAAAAAGACTGTTTTTCATATGTTTGGCTATAAACATTATATGCTTGGAACACAAATTTGTAAACACAATATTTTTGAGTGCAAGCATATAATGTTCATAAACTAGCATAACATGTTTGGGACATATATGTTAATATGTTAGAACATATTATGTTTGGGCCATAAAATGTTTGCAAATATAATATGCTTGGATGCAAACATATATTAATTTAGAAATAGCCTATAAACATATATGCGTTTAGTAGCTTGGAGCGCTATTTAACAGGGAGCGATATTGAATTAAGTTGGTGGTTGTTGCTTGTTATTACAAAATTAACATTTTATTTTTCCTTGGGCAATTGATCAGCTACTTCTTTGATCCTTACAAACTGTGTGGTCCGCTGTTCGAATCCCCGTCCGGCAAAAGGTAAAATTAAAATAAAAAAATCATAAAATTGAATAATTTCTTCTACAATGTTTGTATTACAGAAAAAGGTGCTAAGAACTAAAAAATCTCGTGGAAGTGAGAAAGATGTGGGGGAATATACAATTAGGCAGAAACAAAATTTTGAGCATTCAGGTCGAAAACCTATGTTGTTAGCACCTATATTACCTGTTTATTTTCATAATTCATTATGATTGTAAATATATAAATAAATAAATAAAATTTTGAGCACAGTATTGTTTGGGAGAATTTTTTTGAGCATATAATATTTTTGGGTGCAAAATGCTTCCAAACATATTATATGTTCACATAATAACATATTGTTTTTTGGAAGACAACATTATTGAATTTGGATGCAAAAATACAAAATGTTTGGAACTTAGACTACCCAAACATATATTGTTTAGATCAATATGCTTTCAAACATATTATATATGGGAAGAGATCAAACATATAAATGTTTGGGCAATACCCAAAAATTTATATGCTTGAAGCAAAATATGTTTGGGAGTATATGTTACAGAAGCGATTTTTTGTGAGGGTGTATGTTACAAGAGATGTTAATGATTCCTCTAAAACTCAAACAAAAATGGTTGTTATAAATCCAGATTCTGATGTAGTCTTCATAGGTAAAATCTTTAAATTTATCTTCGTGAAGTGTACTGGTTGAACTGCTCTGCTTGATCTGTTCTCAAACCCACCTGAATATTTGATTCATGGTGGTGGATATTTAAGATTCGGCCCGGCCGAACTTACTGCTGCATATAAAGGGTGATTCTTTTGAGGTTAGGATTTTCATGCATTAGTATTTGACAGATCACGTGGGATTTCAGACATGGTGTCAAAGAGAAAGATGCTCAGTATGCTTTGACATTTCATCATGAATAGACTTACTAACGAGCAACGCTTGCAAATCATTGAATTTTATTACCAAAATCAGTGGCAGAAAATCCGCTTTTTTTATCGACAAATTTTGTTCAGCGATGAGGCTCATTTCTGGTTGAATGGCTACGTAAATAAGCAAAATTGCCGCATTTGGAGTGAAGAGCAACCAGAAGCCGTTCAAGAACTGCCCATGCATCCCGAAAAATGCACTGTTTGGTGTGGTTTGTACGCTGGTGGAATCATTGGACCGTATTTTTTCAAAGATGCTGTTGGACGCAACGTTACGGTGAATGGCGATCGCTATCGTTCGATGCTAACAAACTTTTTGTTGCCAAAAATGGAAGAACTGAACTTGGTTGACATGTGGTTTCAACAAGATGGCGCTACATGCCACACAGCTCGCGATTCTATGGCCATTTTGAGGGAAAACTTCGGAGAACAATTCATCTCAAGAAATGGACCGGTAAGTTGGCCACCAAGATCATGCGATTTGACGCCTTTAGACTATTTTTTGTGGGGCTACGTCAAGTCTAAAGTCTACAGAAATAAGCCAGCAACTATTCCAGCTTTGGAAGACAACATTTCCGAAGAAATTCGGGCTATTCCGGCCGAAATGCTCGAAAAAGTTGCCCAAAATTGGACTTTCCGAATGGACCACCTAAGACGCAGCCGCGGTCAACATTTAAATGAAATTATCTTCAAAAAGTAAATGTCATGGACCAATCTAACGTTTCAAATAAAGAACCGATGAGATTTTGCAAATTTTATGCGTTTTTTTTTTAAAAAAACTTATCAAGCTCTTAACAAATCACCCTTTACTTGTTTTTTGTTTGGTAAGTTTTTGGAAAATGTTCTGCACGCAAAAAAATAATTCTTTCCTCCCAAACGAAATTTTAGACAAACAAAGTTCGTTTCTCATTTCGTTGAAACGAAGTGTATTTGGAAGAAAAGTATATACTTTTTGTGATAAACGTTTATTCTTTCCCAGGATGTAAAAACAATTTCATAAAGACTAACTCAAAAAATTTTTTTCTGGCTAATTGCATTTTTCCTCACATCTTTCTCACTTCCACGAAGTTTTTTAGTTCTTAACACCTTTTTCTGTAACACAAACAATGTAGAAGAAATTATACGATTTTATAAATTTTAAAATTTTTTTTTACCGTTCGCCTGGACGGAGAATTGAACCGCGGACCATGCAATTTGTAATCCAACACACTATCCAATGAGCTATGTAGCCGTTATTGTCATCAGTAGACAATTACCCATATATGTTATATTTATATAGCATAGCTTGTGGCGCCCACGAGCCCATTAAACAAAGTTTATTTAACAGAAAAATACATTTACCGACTTGCATGCCAAGGGTCGTGGGTTCAATCCCTACTTCGACCAAAGTTTTTTCTTTTTACATATATTCCAGATATGGTCGGAAGATTCCGAAAAAATGTTCAACATTACATTCTACTATATTAAATTTTTACTATGAACTGTAAAATGTGTCTTATTAAAGACTTAAAGTCAGAAAAGAACAGTGTTTGAATTTATAACAAACGAATTTTTTTGGTGATAAAAGTGTATACTTTTCGAAGCTATTCAAACAACTCAAACAAAAGAAAAACGTTTTCGGAACACGTTTTCCAAAGGTTTTGTTTTCTTTGCGTGTGATGTTTGATAGATACTTTATGGCTCGAGTGGCAACAGTGTATGGCTAACTTTCAATTTAGAAGACACTGTCAGGATATTCTTAGACATCGTTATATGGCAAATATTACCACAACCCAAATAATTCGATTGTGGATGACAGTCTTTAGTAGAACTTTGTACGCAATCCATGGTGGTATATACTTGTTATATTATTATTTTGCACGTGGAATTTGTTTCTGCAATGTTACTTACTAAATGTAATTTCCAGATATTTATTTAATAGTTCATCTCCATTCAGCTGATTCAGAGTTATAAGATTAAGCTTTCGTTTCTTACATTCCTCATTGGATTGTTGCCATGAGAACTGTAAAAATAATAATTTTTATTCAATTAATTAATATGACAAAGTTGTGCTATGTGTTGCAAACCCTCTTTATGGATGCTATGCATTCTTTCCGTATATTATAATCACAGTTGTTTTTTTTAAATTTTATTTTTAATAAAATTAAGTTCAATATCAAGATAATTACTTTTTGTTCGGGTTCTATGTAGTATGTATTGTTATCGGTTTTAAACCATTTCGTTAATGGTGATCCAAGGGATATATTTGGTGCCCCAATTGTTAGAGTGGGTGCCAATATAGTTGCGACAAACAAAATCACCCAAATGGATTTCATGATGGTCATGAATAAACTAAATCCAAATTTTTATTTATATATGTCCATCATATGTTCTGTTTTTTTTTACTTTATTTTTATTAGCGAAAGGAATTGTCGATGCTTATAATGGCACATTGTAGATTTTATCAATGTTTGTGGCTTTCTTTTAATATGAAATTTATGCTATTGCCGGACAATTTCGCGATAAAGCTTAAATTCTCTTGCCTATGTATTGGAATTACTACGGCATGAGTAATAACAACAAAAAAATGCACACAAACAAAAAATACATTCGATCGGAAACGAAATTTTACACTGCCACAAAAACATGCCAGTTCTAATGATTTTGGTATTGATTCCGTAGCAGAGAATTGAAATCTTTTTTTTAAATTTAAGTGTTGCGTATTTGATTCTAGGAAACAAATTTTAATTTATTCGTTTTTTCAGATTTTTTCTTCATTGTGCTATAAAAGTCCTTTAAAAATGTGTTAACGATAACTTGAATTTCCAAATTCAGACTCGACTTCAAATAGAAATTATGCTATGTTTCAAGTTAAAAAACAAGTATATACGGCCGTAAGTTCGGCCAGGCCGAATCTTACGTACCCTCCACCATGGATTGCGTAGAAACTTCTACGAAAGAATGCCATCCACAATCGAATTACTTTGGTTGTGGTATCTTAAAACTTCTTAACATCGTTTTCTGAATTGTGAGTTAGTCCATATGTGGTATATAATAGACAAAAAAGTTATGTATAGGTAAGTCTACAAATAATTACGAATCGATATAGACTTTTTGCTCGATACGTAGAGAGCCAGAATTGAAAAATGGAGGTCGCTTATGGGGGGCTATATACAATTATGAACTTGATATGGACCAATTTTTGTGTGATTGGGGATCGATTTGTCTGAGGGCTATATATAACTATAGACCGATATGGACCTAGTTAGACATGGTTGTTATACTAGTACAATATACCAAATTTCAACTGACTCGGATGAGGCTCCAAACCAAATCTCGGGATCGGTTTGTATGGGGCTATGTATGATTATGGATTGATATGGACCACTTTTGGCATGGTTGTTAAATGTCATATACTACCACCACGTACTAAATTTCAACCAGATCGGATGAATTTTGCATCTCCATAAGGCACCGGAGGTTAAATCTGCGGATCGGTTTATAAGGGATCTATATATAATTTTGGACTGATATGAACCAATTCCTGCATGGTTGTTGGATACAATATACTAACATCACGTACCAAATTTCAACCGAATCGGATGAATTTTGCTCTTCCAAGGGGCTCCGGAGATCAAATCTGGGGATCGGTTTATATGGGGCCTATATATAATTATGGACCGATTTCGACCAATTTTTCCATGGGTGTTTGAGGCCATATAAAGGGTGATTCTTTTGAGGTTAGGATTTTCATGCATTAGTATTTGACAGATCACGTGGGATTTCAGACATGGTGTCAAAGAGAAAGATGCTCAGTATGCTTTGACATTTCATCATGAATAGACTTACTAACGAGCCACAACGTCGAATTTTCAGTGAATGGGCCCTAGAAAAGTTGGCAGAAAATCCGCTTTTTTATCGACAAATTTTGTTCAGCGATGAGGCTCATTTCTGGTTGAATGGCTACGTAAATAAGCAAAATTGCCGCATTTGGAGTGAAGAGCAACCAGAAGCCGTTCAAGAACTGCCCATGCATCCCGAAAAATGCACTGTTTGGTGTGGTTTGTACGCTGGTGGAATCATTGGACCGTATTTTTTCAAAGATGCTGTTGGACGCAACGTTACGGTGAATGGCGATCGCTATCGTTCGATGCTAACAAACTTTTTGTTGCCAAAAATGGAAGAACTGAACTTGGTTGACATGTGGTTTCAACAAGATGGCGCTACATGCCACACAGCTCGCGATTCTGTGGCCATTTTGAGGGAAAACTTCGGAGAACAATTCATCTCAAGAAATGGACCGGTAAGTTGGCCACCAAGATCATGCGATTTGACGCCTTTAGACTATTTTTTGTGGGGCTACGTCAAGTCTAAAGTCTACAGAAATAAGCCAGCAACTATTCCAGCTTTGGAAGACAACATTTCCGAAGAAATTCGGGCTATTCCGGCCGAAATGCTCGAAAAAGTTGCCCAAAATTGGACTTTCCGAATGGACCACCTAAGACGCAGCCGCGGTCAACATTTAAATGAAATTATCTTCAAAAAGTAAATGTCATGGACCAATCTAACGTTTCAAATAAAGAACCGATGAGATTTTGCAAATTTTATGCGTTTTTTTAAAAAAAAAAGTTATCAAGCTCTTAACAAATCACCCTTTATTAACACCACGTACCAAATTTGAACTGAATCAGATGAAATTTGGTCTACCAAGAGGCTCCGGAGGTCCAATCTGGTGATCGGTTTATATGGCG
Organism: Haematobia irritans; assembly: GCF_050003625.1. Classification (NCBI taxonomy): domain Eukaryota; kingdom Metazoa; phylum Arthropoda; class Insecta; order Diptera; family Muscidae; genus Haematobia; species Haematobia irritans. The sequence goes on from NC_134398.1 coordinate 205,933,447, forward strand.
TTTATATATAATTATGGACCGATGTTTTTGCATGGTCATTAGCTACCATATACTTACACCATGTACCAAATTTCAGCCGGATCGGATGAAATTTGCTTCTCTTAGAGGCTCCGCAAGCCAAATCGGGGGATCGGTTTATATGGGAGCTATATATAATTATGGACTGATGTGGACCAATTTTTGCATGATTATTAGAGACCATATACTTACACCATGTACCAAATTTCAGCTGGATCGGATGAAATTTGCTTCTTTTAGAGGATTCGCAAGCCAAATTTGGGGGTCCATTTATATGGGGGCTATACGTAAAAGTGGACCGATATGGCCCATTTGCAATACCATCCGACCTACACCAATAACAACTACTTGTGCCAAGTTTCAAGTCGATAGCTTGTTCCGTTCGGAAGTTAGCGTGATTTCAACAGACGGATGGACGGACCTACGGACGGACGGACGGACGGACATGCTCAGATCGACTCAGAATTTCACCACGACCCAGAATATATATATACTTTATGGGGTCTTAGAGCAATATTTCGATGTGTTACAAACGGAATGACAAAGTTATCCTCCATCCTATAGTGGAGGGTATAAAAAGTCTTTAAAATAAAATATGGAAAACCATCTGCTATTTTGTATTATTAAACGCTTTCTAAGTTTTTGTTTACAAATAAACAATTTGATTGTAATAGAGCATAGAGATTTTTTACACTATACAAATTTTTTACCAACATTACTTTTATTTCTAGTAAATCTTAATTATTAATTAATAATTTGTAGGGTTTTGAATTTTCGGGCAAAATTTCATTTCAATTATGTTTCAATTTCGGTTTCAGTTTACCCAGAAGTACCATAGATTTTCCGGAAACACATATTTTTTAAAACTGCGTTATGATGTTTTAAATGCAAGAAATTTAATTGCGTAGAATTCTAAGATGTAAGAGAATTTTTTTCTGGTTGTATCCTAAAAGATACGGTGCGCATTTAAGGGTTAAAAGTAAATAAACTCGATTTTATGACAAGCGATGCAACAATCTTGCAAAGAAAAATGTTTACACTTAAAAAATATTGCTGTTATCACAAAGAGTTCATGTATTTACAATACGAATACAACATTTGCTGAGTGACATTTGCTGTAAAATAATAAACCGGTCCACCGGTTTTGATCACTCCAGTGTCACGTTTGTGACAGATAATAATTGCGGCATCTACACCCAGAGAAGGAATATGATCACCTCAAATGTTATTTTTGGACGGTGAACATGGGACATCATATTATGCTTTCGAAAATTATGTATCTGATCTCGGAAACCATCCCAGCAAAAAAATTTGGAAGTTGTTCCAAAGGAACAAACTTTAAAAGCACTTCCAAAAATGTCCTCCCAAAGATGTTCTTCATTTTAACTACGCAGGAAGTTCTTTTCATTCAATTGTTATAACTTTTTTTTTTGATATTTTTAATGAGTAATTTTAATTTTTTTTGTTTCAAATAGGGTAAAAGCAGATTACGAATTAATAAAATGGTACAAATTATTCAAATTTTGTCGACAAAAAAGTTCTAAATCCAACCTAGACAATTTGCGATTTTTTTTTAAATATTTGAGGTCAAACGTTTCGGACAAGCATTAGAAAGCCTAAAAAATCATAAAAAATATAAAAATATTTATCTGGGAAAATATTATTTTTTTTTTAATTCGCATCCAAAACACTGAATTCGAATCACACCTTAAGGAGTGATGCAAATTCAGTGCAACGGCTATTGAAATTGTGAACATCGGTACTATGACAAGCACATCCCAGCAAACAAATTTGGAAGTTCTTCCAAAGTCACAACTTTAAAAGCACTTCCAGAAGATGCACTCCCAATGATGTTCTTTATTTTAACTTCCCAGGAAGTTCTTTTAATTGAATTTTTTATAACATGTTTTTTTCATACTTTTAATGGGTAATTTTAACTTTTTCTGTTTTAAAAAGGTTGCAAACAGAGTAAGAATTCATAAAATGGTACATTCATTTCAATTTTGTCGAAAAAATGCTAAATCCAATTTGAAAAAATTGTGAATATTTGAAAATATTTGACTTCAAACGTTTCCGACAAGCGTTAGAATCCATTAAAAATTATAAAAAATTATAAAAATTATGTATTTGACAGAATATTACAAAATTTTCTAATTTACATCCAAAACATTGAATTCGGATCACACCTTAAGAAGTGATGCAAATTCAAGTGGAAGTGGTGCAAGTGGTGCAAAATTGACGCAGAAGCGATGAATTTAACATGGGCTTGTCATAGGACGGAAGTCCTCCATTTCAACAGCCGTTGCACTGAATTTGCTTCATTTCTTTACGTGTAATCCGAATTCAATGGTTTGGATGTAAATTAAAAAATTCTGTGACATTTTGTCAAATAAATAGTTTTTATTTTATTTTTTTTAATTTTTAATGGATTCTAAAGCTTGTCAGAAACGTTTGACCTAAAATATTTTCAAAAATTTTCAAATTTTTCAGATTGGATTTAGCATTTTTTTCGACAAAATTTAAATGATTTTTACCATTTTATGAATTCTTACTCCTTTTTTAATCTATTTGAAACAAAAAATGTTAAAACTACCCATTAAAAGTATGAAAAAACCAAGTTATAAAAATTAAAATTAAAAGAACTTCCTGGGTAGTTAAAATAAAGAACATCATTGGGAGTGCATCTTCTGGAAGTGCTTTTAAAATTGTGCCTTTGGAAGAACTTCCAAATTTCTTTGCTGGGAAATTCATCGCTTCTGTGCGAATTTTGCAACACTTCCGGATCCAAAAAGAACATTTTTACAAATTTTTTGGCGACGCTTTTTTTGCTGGGGTGTATATGCTTGCCGAGAAAACAAAATTTTTGCGACAAAAATGTTCCATTTTCACCATCAAAGAATAACATTTTGCTCTTGAAGCATATTTTGGATGATCATATTCCTTCTCTGCGTGTTTCTTGTGAAGCAAGAGACGGGCAAACATACTGATGGACTACATAGACTCAGGAGATGCCATAATTTGTACCAAGGCCAATTTGAATAAATCTAAACTTTTTTGTTTTTTGCAATAAGATTAGAAAAAATTAAATATAGCGGTTTACCACGAAATGGTGGTGTATGGTATAATAATCAGTTTTTTTTTTATTTCGATTATATTTTCGGATATAAAAATTCCCCTTTCTGGAATTATTTGCGATAATTTGCATTTTTTATCTAGAACACCAGTGCTTGTTTTGAATTTATTTGTATAAAAGACCCTGAATATGACCAAAATTGTTCACACTGTAAAAATGAATTTGGTTCGTGTAGGCATCTTTTGTACTTTTGTGTCTGTGGTCTTTGGCCAAGCCATTGAAAAATGGCATCGAAGTCAAGATGGTAGTCTTTTCTATATAGAAAATGAACGTAAGGTAATTACAAACAAAAAACAAATAATAATAATAATAATAATAATAATAATAATAATAATAATAATAATAAGAAGTAAATATAAAAATAGTTTTCAGTTGAAATGTAGAATTAGTCATTAAAAAAAAAGAAATAATAAACGTATAAAATAATAATTTTGTAATTAGTGTAATAAGCAAATAAGTGATTCCAATAAATTTTAAAAGATTTATTGATTTATAAAAAAGTGAATTAATAAAGTAAATTTAAATAAAATAAATAAATAGTCTTCAGTCAATATATGAAATTAATCATGTATTAAGAAATTTATTGAATTCTAAAGAAAAGAATTGGAAATGGAAATTGTAGCAGATATTAGTTTATATATATTAAATAGCTTATAATGTTTGAAAAACTATATAGTTTTATTATTTTTTTATTATTTTAGTTTACATGGTTTGGATCTTGGAACGAATGTGCCCGTAAAAATATGACCCTTGTCGCCATTGACAGCTACGCAAAGCATATGCAATTAGATTCGCTTATAAGGAAATTGTATGGTAAGTTCGGAAATGGAAATGATAATTTTATTTAAATACAAATTAATAATTATTTATTAAAAAACAAATAATAATAAGCAATAAAAACTATTACAAAAAAGTTTAAATTGATTATAATTATGATTACACGGAATTTATTTAATTTTTCAGCAACTGGTCCCGGTGTTTGGATTGGTGCTAATGACAATGATGTAACTGACCGCTATGAATGGTATGCAACGGGAGAAATTTTCACCTTTACCTATTGGGGACCAGCTCAACCGAAACGAGGTGTAAATCACTGCATTCTTATATGGGATGATTTTAAATGGCACGATTGGCCCTGCACAAATAAATTGGGATTTGTTTGTGAGGAAAATCGCTTTATTAAAGAAAAAAATATTGAAATTGAGAACTTGAGAAAAAAATATGAAGGCCAAATATCTGAAACTGGAAAATTTCGTAATTTTGCAATAAATATTAATCCCACATTTGATCATGTCTACATCAGCGCCAATGATAGTGTTCTTACACCGAAAGTAGAATCAACACCAATCAATTGAATTTTATTTTCATTTTATAAATATATTTAAATTTTGTTTTTGCATTAATAAATGGTGTATTTACTTAACTTAGACTGAAAAATATAATATCGTATGAATTATGATTTTATGCCCTTAAAATACGAATGGCATTTTTAAGACTTCACGAGACTAAGGTCAACTTGCGAGCCACGGTGGTGCAATGGTTAGCATGCCCGCCTTGCATACACAAGGTCGTGGGTTCGATTCCTGCTTCGACCGAACACCAAAAAGTTTTTGAGCGGTGGATTATCCCACCTCAGTAATGCTGGTGGCATTTCTGAGGGTTTCAAAGCTTCTCTAATTGGTTTCACTGCAATGCGGAACGCCGTTCGGACTCGGCTATAAAAAGGAGGTCCTTTGTCATTGAGCTTAACATGGAATCGGGCAGCACTCAGTGATAAGAGAGAAGTTCACCAATGTGGTATCACAATGGACTGAATAGTCTAAGTGAGCCTGATACATCACCACCTAACCTAACCTAACCTAAGGTCAACTTTAATGAAATCTTTCTTAAAATTTAAATAAGCTAATAATATTTTCCATATTGGTGAGCACTAAAATACATTTTTATAAACTTCTTTAACAATAAACGAAAAATATGAAAATTTGAGACAATTTTTCTACGGTATGTCTCTAGTAAATGAACTCTAGTAATGAGTTCTTTTTTGTATTTTTTCTCACACTTTGAAAGATATTATTGGCCAAATAGCTCTTCTTTTCGTAAGGCCATTTGGTCACAATTCAAGAATCAAGTTTTCAGAACAAGCACATATAGATCTAGAAGTAATTGAGGTAGGATCTCAAAATGACAATTTTTGTTTGTTGTTTATAATCTTTGCTTCAGGATTTTTTTTAATTTATGACACATGTTTTGGAAATTTGCGTCCCTCCGTTAAAGTCGTATGTCTTTGAACTAAGGACAATTTTCCTTAAAGTGAACAAAACACATTTTTGATTTACAGATATCAACCTTAAATTAATTTATTTAGACGAGTCTAGTATTAGTATTAGTATTAGTATTAGTATTAGTATTAGTATTAGTATTAGTATTAGTATTAGTATTAGTATTAGTATTAGTATTAGTATTAGTATTAGTATTAGTATTAGTATTAGTATTAGTATTAGTATTAGTATTAGTATTAGTATTAGTATTAGTATTAGTATTAGTATTAGTATTAGTATTAGTATTAGTATTAGTATTAGTATTAGTATTAGTATTAGTATTAGTATTAGTATTAGTATTAGTATTAGTATTAGTATTAGTATTAGTATTAGTATTAGTATTAGTATTAGTATTAGTATTAGTATTAGTATTAGTATTAGTATTAGTATTAGTATTAGTATTAGTATTAGTATTAGTATTAGTATTAGTATTAGTATTAGTATTAGTATTAGTATTAGTATTAGTATTAGTATTAGTATTAGTATTAGTATTAGTATTAGTATTAGTATTAGTATTAGTATTAGTATTAGTATTAGTATTAGTATTAGTATTAGTATTAGTATTAGTATTAGTATTAGTATTAGTATTAGTATTAGTATTAGTATTAGTATTAGTATTAGTATTAGTATTAGTATTAGTATTAGTATTAGTATTAGTATTAGTATTAGTATTAGTATTAGTATTAGTATTAGTATTAGTATTAGTATTAGTATTAGTATTAGTATTAGTATTAGTATTAGTATTAGTATTAGTATTAGTATTAGTATTAGTATTAGTATTAGTATTAGTATTAGTATTAGTATTAGTATTATTATACCCTCCATCATAGGATGGGGGTATATTAACTTTGTCATTCCGTTTGTAACACATCGAAATATTGCTCTAAGACCCTATAAAGTATATATATTCTGGGTCGTGGTGAAATTCTGAGTCGATCTAAGCATGTCCGTCCGTCCGTCCGTCCGTCTGTTGAAATCACGCTAACTTCCGAACGAAACAAGCTATCGACTTGAAACTTGGCACAAGTAGTTGTTATCGATGTAGGTCGGATGGTATTGAAAATGGGCCATATCGGTCCACTTTTACGTATAGCCCCCATATAAAGGGACCCTCAGATTTGGCTTGTGAAGCCTCTAACAGAAGCATATTTCATCCGATCCGATAATTTATAATATGGCGTTGGTATATGGTCTCTAACAACCATGCAAAAATTGGTCCACATCGGTCCATAATTATATATAGCCCCCATATAAACCGATCCCCAGATTTGGCTTGCGGAGCCTAAAAGAGAAGCAAATTTCATCCGATCCGGCTGAAATTTGGTACATGGTGTTGGTATATGGTCTCTAACAACCATGCAAAAATTGGTTCACATCGGTCCATAATTATATATAGCCCCCATATAAACCGATCCCCAGATTTGGCTTGCGGAGCCTCAAAGAGAAGAAAATTTCATCCGATCCGGCTGAAATTTGGTCCGATCCGCCTGAAATTGAGTACATGATATTGGTATATGGTCTCTAACAACCATGCAAAAATTGGTCCACATCGGTTCATAATTATATATAGCCCCCATATAAACCGATCCCCAGATTTGGCTTGTGAAGTCTCCAAGAGAAGCAAATTTCATCAAATCCGGTTGTAATTTGGAACATGGTGTTAGTATATGATCTTTAACAACCGTGCCAGAATTGGTCCATATCGGTCCATAATTATATATAGCCCCATATAAAACATTCTCCAGATTTGACCTCCGGAGCCTCTTGGAGGAGCAAAATTCATCCGATTCGGTTCAAATTAGGCACGTGGTGTTAGTATACGGTCGCTAACAACCATACCAAAATTGGTCCAATCACACAAAAATTGGTCCATATCGGTTCATAATCATGGTTGCCACTAGAGTCAAAAATAATCTACCAAAATTTTATTTCTATAGAAAATTTTGTCAAAATTTTATTTCTAGAGAAAATTTTGTTAAAATTTTATTCGGTTCATAATAAAATGTTCATTATTGTCAAAATTTTATTTCTATAGAAAATTTTGTTCAAATTTTATTCGGTTCATAATCATGGTTGCCACTCGAGCCAAAAATAATCTACCAAGATTTTAGTTCTATAGAAAATTTTGTCAAAAGTTTATTTCTATAGAAAATTTTGTTAAAATTTTATTTCTGTAGAAATTTTTGTCAAAATTTTTATTTCTATAGAAAATTTTGTGAAAATTTTATTTCTATAGAAAATTTTGTTAAAATTTTATTTCTGTAGAAAACTTTGTCAAAATTTTATGTCTACTTTGTCAAACTGAATTATATACGTATTGGATCGATGTTTTTTGATTTAATATATACCACGTATGGACTTACATACAATTTAGAAGATGGTGTTAGGAGGTTTTAAGATACCTTGCCATCGGCAAACGTTACCGCAATTAAGTAATTCGATTGTGGATGGCAGTGTTTAGATCAAGTTTCTACGCAATCCATGATGGAGGGTACATAAGCTTCGGCCTGGCCGAACTTACGGCCTTATATACTTGTTCTTCTTCATATGGGGCCGTTTTGCCGCGATTTCGACCTTCAAACGCTCCAATAACGCCATATAATAGTCACTGTTGATGGTTTTTCCCTTCTCAAGATAATCGATAAAAATTATTCCATGCGCATCCCAAAAAACAGAGGCCATTACATTGCCAGCGGACTTTTGAGTCTTTCCACGCTTCGGAGACGGTTCACCGGAGTGTAGTGATGGAGCCATGTTTCATCCCTTGTCACATATCGACGGAAAAACTCGGGTGTATTACGAGTTAACAGCTGCAAACACCGCTCAGAATAATCAACACGTTGTTGTTTTTGGTCAAATGTGAGCTCGCGCGGCACCCATTTTGCACAGAGCTTCTGCATATCCAAATATTGATGAATGATATGACCAACACGTTCCTTTGATATCTTTAAGGCCTCTGCTATCTCGATCAACTTCATTTTACGGTCATTCAAAATCATTTTGTGGATTTTTTTGATGTTTTCGTCGGTAACCACCACTTTCGAGCATCCACTATGTTCACCGTCCTCCGTGCTCATTTTACCACGCTTGAATTTTGCATACCAATCAATTATTGTTGATTTCCCTGTGGCAGAGTCCGGAATCTCATTATCAAGCCAAGTTTTTGCTTCCACCGTATTTTTTCCCTTCAGAAAACAGTATTTTATCAAAACACGATATTCCTTTTCTTCCATTTTTTTCACAATAACAAAAGTTGCTTCACAAAAGACGCTCTATCTCACAAACTAATTGACTTACAGACGTTAAATTTTGACACGAATCATTTAAAGGTTGGTACTATATAAAAATAATATGCATTTAATACTAGCGACGCCATCTATGTGGACTTACCAGGCAACCTCTTATTTAGCATAATTATAAGGTTCGTCGACTCGACTTTTCTTTGGATTTCTTTTGGACATTTTGCCCACTGTGGCCATTGTGCCAGATAATTTGAGGTGTCCCACGATTTTACTTTATTTTAAATTTTGTACTAGCAAGATATTTGTATAAAAGCACAAAACTTAATGAGGTTTTAGCTCATTTCGGTTTAAGAAAATGAATAAAGTCATTGTGGCGTTAGTGATTGTGGCGGGAATTTCTTCCATGGTTTCGTCAGTTGCTGTAGAAAAATGGCACAATAGCCATGATGGGAGTTTATTTTATATAGACACAGAACTGAAGGTATTGATGTTTCATTTTATTTAAATAAAAATTTAATTTTGTATTGTATTTTAATTATGAAGATTTGATTAATTTTGTTTTAACACTATTTTATTATAACATCTCTAAGTACAATTGGTTTGCAGCTTGGAATGAATGTGCCAGAAAAAATATGTCCTTAATTGCCATAGACTCCAGCTACAAACATCAACAGATCGATGCATTAATAAGGAAACTTTTTTGTAAGTGCTTGATATTTTCAATATTTGTTTTAATTTTATACTTTTTCTTATCTTAAAATTTAAGCTTCATGTCCTTCTTTTTGGATTGCTGGTCATGATAATGCCATCGATTTACGCTATGAATGGGCCACAACAGGAGAGTTGTTCACATTTACAAATTGGGGTCCATCTCAACCGGACCGTCTTGGCAATAGAGAACATTGCATATTAATTTGGCAAGGTACATGGGAATGGTTTGATTTACCTTGTGATCACAAACTGGGCTTTATTTGTGAGGAGAATCGTTACATCAAAGAGAAATCCCATGAAATCGCGGAACTTAAGAAAAAATATGACGCTGGCGCTAACGATAAAAATAAATTTAAGCATTTTATTTTCTATATAAATTCCAATGCTACATATAGCTCTCCAATAAGTTCAAATAATTGAAAATAAAAAAAAAGGTTTGTTGAAAAGCTTTGTGAAATGAAATAATGATTACATCCGCATCAAATAAAATATGTATACAAACCATAAATAGGATTATTACCTTTTGACTTGAGTGTAGTATGGTGAAATGGTTCGCTTATTGACGTTGCATATGAAATGTTATCCAACTTTTACCTACACTCAAAAGGTTTTTCGTTTGAATTTTGTTTCCCCTCAGTTATGCTGATAACATTAAAAATTATTTTAAAGCTTCTATAAGCGTTCTATGGGAAATGGGTCAATTGCAGAACCGGAAAGGACTACCCCATGATATGTAAGGACCTCCAAGTCCTGGTCAAATCGATGGGGACCATTAATTAACGACGTGGTAGATAAATTTGACCACAGTGGTCAAATTTGTAATCCGATTTATGTGAAATTTTGCATAGGAAGTAGAATTAACATTGTAACTATGCATGCCAAATTTGGTTGAAATATGTTTTGATTTAGTAGATATAGCTCCCATATACATATGTATATGTTTTTTCTGATTTCGGCAAAAATGGACAAAATACCAACATTTTCCTTGTAAAATTGCCACGGCTTATTGGAAAACTTGTAAAAATTACTCCAATTTTCCTATACTTCTGATACATATCCAGAGTATGAAGCCGTCCAATTTTTGAATAATTAAAAAATATTTTTGATTAATTCGCGACTAATTATGAGTCGAGATCAGTCGACATATTCGGCGGCGGCTTCGACTCGCAAAAACTGGTCGGCGGCGGCCAAAATCTGCGGCGCGACTCGGCGGCTTCATTCCCTATCTATCGACTGATAAATCATAAATACACTTTTGCGAAGTTGCCTAAAAATTGCTTCAGATTTAAACGTTTCCCATATTTTTTTTTTTACCAACATTATATTCCACCCCAGGGCATGAGCCGACTTAAATTTTAAATCTTTGGATATTGCTGGGTATTTTGCGAAACCTTATAAAAAAACTTGCATGGAAGTGAAAAAGTCAACTGACGGGGAAAAAATGATTAAATTAAGTTTTATTGTTTTTTGTATTTTCATTTTTTTTTTTGTATAACTTTGTCATTCCGTTTGTAACACATCGAAATATTGTTCTAAGACCCAAGGCCATATTCAAGGGGGGATGAGGGGGATCAACCCCCCCCGAAATGAATGAATATTTTTATATAAATAAATATATATTTTTAGCTGCATAGAAAAATCTTATCGAAGATGTTGAAGAAAAGCTGGAGGTTTTATTTTGAAAAACGCTTACCTATAAAACTTGCACAAATCATAGAATACTAGTTGAAAAGCCCGTCAAACGACGGTCGAAAAAAAACAATTTGTTTTTGTTCTCGCACCACAAATTTCATTTTTGGAAAAATGTCTTTCTGCTTTTTATGTGTGTTTGTTGTTCTTTTTGTGAACATGACTCGCTTTGTTTGGCCATAGCAACAACAACGAAACAGCCAAACACACATGTGTAAATGAAATGGGGCAAAACCTGCGAAAAGAACCTGCCTAATTCAGCGATGGAAGCACTTGGAGAGTGCAATAAAGTGATATTTCCAAACGTGCATATTCTTTTAAAAATTTTGGTCACTTTGCCAGTTACTCAGGGATGGAAAATACAATTTTTAAGAAAGTACAAAAAAGGTATTTTTTGAGCGGAAAGGTACTTTTTACTAAATTTCAACAAAAATTTCACTGGAAGATTATTGTCAAGAGACTAAATTTTAAAGAAAATAAAATTTTGACAAAATTTCCTATATAAATAAAATTTTGCAATAAATTTTTCTATAGAAATAAAATTTTGCAAAAAAAAATGTTGCAAAATTTTTTCTATAGAAATAAAATTTTGCAAAAATTCTATATAGAAATAAAAATCGATAATATAGAATCGCATTCTTTTTTCGACTAAAACATTCTTGAAGTTCAATAAAATCCTGTTTTTGACTATGTCTTTTACAAAATCAAGATTTTCTTCCCACATGAACATATCTGTTTTGCCATATTTGTGAAAGACTATTAAAATAAGGTTGATAAAGACTTTCTCAAAATATTAAAATATTTTGTCAAAGATATTGTACCATAAATCTGATATCGACTCAAAAATGTCTACACAAAAGGTACTAAATCATACAAAAATGTCTACAGAAAAGGTACTAAATCCCACTAAGCATTGAAATTTTAGCTTTTGGATCGGATATCATTTGATAAAATACGAAAAAAAATTAAATCTTTTCATTTCTTGTTCGTCGTTAAATTCAACGCTTCTGCGTTGAATTTAACACAGTGGAAACTCGTAAATAGGGTTTCGAATTCTGGGGGGTGGGCGTCTAACATTTTTCTGCGGGGTCTAAGTCCCCACCCCACAGTCGTTCCTACGCCTATGGCCTAGATCTTAAGCTAGATACGCTAAAAAAATTTATTTGGATCCAAAGATTTTAAACTTCCCTTAAGGATTTTGTTATTAATACTGCTTTTTTAAAATAAAGACATTTTTAGTGACCTATTTGGCATTAAATCTACGATCAATAAAATTAAAATTAGGATAAATATTTTATTTATCAAATTTTCATTCTCTTCGAGGTATACACGTACAAACAGATGCCAATTTAATAATAAAAATTATACCGGATACTTCGAAGTAAAAAAATATGATTTTAATTAAAAGAAAAAAAAAAACTTTCAACCAAAGATTCAAAAGATAAATCAAAAACATTAAATCAAAAATGTTTTTCTTTACTTTAAGGAAGTTTTGCCTTGGCTCAAATTTCCAAAATTTGTGTCCTACATATAACACTTTTTTTAAAGTCATGATAGTAAACTTTATTTTAATTAAAATTTCATTACATTAAAGAAATTAGTCCTTAATATTGTGGAAATTTCGTTAATATTTTAAAATTTAGGTTGCGTGATCTTTAATATCAAGTACATATATTTTTCAGTGTAGCTCCGTAAAAACATGCCTTATTTTAAAGAAGCCTTATCTTTGGCTCGGAATCAAAAACAAAATCATTGAATGAATATCCATCTTCATATCCAAGTCAACTTTTCTTAATCCAGAGATTCAATATTAATTTAAATCTTATTTTTTTATTTTTTCTAAATCTACGGTACTGACCGGGGTGAAAAAGTATTAAAAAAAGTACTATAGTACTGCAGTTTCCATCCCTGCAGTTACTACGTGCTCATCCGAACGTTCATTTTCAACAATGATGAGATTAAAGACGTATCTTAGAAATTCGACTAGCGAGAGTATACTCAATGGATTGGCATTAATGTCGGTTCATCGCCGAATAAATGTGCTGACTGAAGAAGTCATTGATTTATTTGCTGCCCAAAAAGCCCGTCGGCTCAATTTAATATTATAAAAATATTGTATACATACCTATGCATAAATAAAATTTTCTACACATGAGATTATATGAATATTTTTTTTTAAGTTGAACCCCCCCCCCGAATTAAAATCCTGGCTACGGCCTTGCTAAGACCCCAGAAAGTATTCTGGTTCGTGGTGAAATTCTGAGTCGATCTGAGCATGTCCGACCGTCCGTCCGTCTGTTGAAATCACGCTAACTTCCGATCGACATAAGCTATCGACTTGAAACTTGGCACAAGTAGTTGTTATTCATGTAGGTCGAATGGTATTGCAAATGGGCCATGTCGGTCCACTTTCACGTATAGCCCCCATATAAACGGACTCCCAGATTTTGTTTGCGGAGCCTTTAAGAGAAGCATATTTCATCCGATCCGGCTGAAATTTGGTACATGATGTTAGTATATGGTCTATAACAATCATGCAAAAATTGGTCCATATCGGTCCATAATTATATATATTCCCCATATAAACCGATTCTCCGATTTGGAATGCGGATCCTCTTGGAATGCGCAGATTTCATCCGATCCGGTTGAGTTTTGGAACGTGGTGTTACCCAGCAAAAAAAGCGTTGCCAAAAAAGTAGTGAAAATGTTATTTTTGAATCCGGAAGTGGTGCAAAATTGGCGCAGAAGCGATGAATTTAACATGGGCTTGTCATAGGACGGATGTCCACCATTTCAACAGCCGTTGCACTGAATATGCATCACTTCTTTAGGTGTGATCCGAATTCAGTGTTTTGGATGTGAATTAAAGAATTTCGTGATATTTTGACAAATAATTAATTTTTATAATTTTTTTATGATTTTTAATGCATTCTGACGCTTGTATGGAACCCTTAACCTCAAATATTTTCAAAATTTCGTAATTTTTCTAGAATGAATTTAGAAGTTTTTTCGACAAAATTTAAATAATTTTTACCATTTTATTAAACCTTACTCTGTTTTTAACATATTTGAAACAAAAAAGTTTAAAATATGAAAAAGGCGAATTATAAAAAATTGAATTAAAAGAACTTCCTGAGTAGTTAAAATAAAAAACATCTTTGGAAGAACATTTCTGGAAGTGCTTTTAAAGTTGTGGCTTTAGAAGTACTTCCAAATTTTTTTGCTGGGTAGTATATGGCCTCTAACAACCATGCAAAAATTGGTCCATATCGGTCCTGCGGAGCCTCTTGGAGGGGCAAAATTCATCCGATCTGGTGAAAATTATCTACGTGGTGTTAGTATATGGTTCCTAACAACCATGCAAAAATAGGTTCATATCAGTCTATATATATATATAGCCCCCATACAAACCGATCCCCAGGTTTGACCTCCGGATCCTCTTGGAGGGGCAAAATTCATCCGATCTGGTTAAAATTATGTACGTGGTGTTAGTATATGGTTTCTAACAACCATGCAAAAATTGGTCCACATCGGTCTATAATTATATATAGCCCCCATATAAATCGATTCTCAGATTTGACCTCCGGAGCCTCTTGGAGGGGCAAAATTCATCCGATCTGGTTAAAATTAGGTACGTGGTTTTAGTATATGGTCTCTAATAACCATGCAAAAATTGGTCCATATCGGTATATAATTATATATAGCCCCCATATAAACCGATCCCCAGGTTTGACCTCCGGAGCGTCTTTTAGGCACAAATTTCATCCGATCTGGTTGAATTTTGGTACGTAATGTAAGTATATGGTCTCTAACACCATGTAGAAATTGGTCCATATCGGTTCATAATTATGTATAACCCCCATTAAACCAATCCCCAGATTTGAACTCCGGAGCGTCTTAGAGGAGCAAAATTCATCCGATCCGGTGGAAATTTAGTACGTGGTGTTATTGTATGGCCGCTAACAACCTTGCTAAAATTGGTCCATATCGGACTAAAGATATATAGCCGATCCCCAATCACACAAAAATTGGTCCATATCGACAAAAATTTAACACAATTTTATTACTATAGAAAATTTTGTCTAAATTTTATTTCTATAGAAAATTTTGTCAAAATTTTATTTCTATAGAAAGTTTTGTAAATTTTTTTTTAAACGGCCAAATAGAGTATATTCTAAGATAAAATATTTTTGGAACAACTTCCATTTTGATCTGGGTTGTGTACCCAACAAATTTTGTTTCTTATTCATTCACGAAATTAATTGATCCAATTATTAATATTTTAATTAAAAATTTAAAAATATTCAATCATTGGCTTAGTTAACTTAATGTCTCTATCTTGATTTAAAAAAAATAATTGTATCAATTAATTTATTAGTTGAATAAATTTAAAACTTCAATTTTTTTTGGTTGTTAGAGGGCAAATTCTAACATCACGTACCAAATTTAAAACGGATCAAATGCAATTTACCACTGTAAGAGGCCCGCAAGTCAAATCTGAGGGTTGATTTATATGGGGGCTATATGTAATTATGAATCGATATGAACCAATATTTTGCATGATTGTTACACACAAAAAAATATATTTTTGATTTAATAACGAAATTAATTGTTCCAATTAATTTTAATTTTATTTAATTAAATTCCAATTACAGAAGTGATAGTATTCATCACCGAAGGCAATTAGAAACCTAATTGATACTATTAGTTTTGTGATTGAATTTTGTTTTTATTGAACAAATTGTTGATAAATAATAAAATTTTTAATTGAATATTTTTAAAAATCCAATTAAAATTTTAATTAGTAATACTTTGGTGAAATTTTTTTCCGTGTAAGCAAAGACCAAATTTAAAAGGTAACTGCGTCTTAATGGCATCCTTAGTAAAATTCTCCGCTTCTTAATTTAAAGACAAAATGTTTGGACTTTTTTTTTCAGTGTACATATTACAAACCATTCATTGAAATACTCCAATTCAATGTATTTGCTACATTAGTAAGTTTATTTTGGATTTTCCCAGAATTCTTATTTTTTTATCCTTATTATGTGTTCTTCGTAGTTGATAAGCATTTGTTCATGCCATTGAAAACGTATTATCAAAGGGGAATTCCAAAACTCTATATGCTTCTTTTATAATACTAGCATTTTGTTGAGATAACGTAATCATTGAATAGTTTAGAATGAGGGCCAATTTGAAAAATAAAAAACCCAAATCCTGAATGTGAAATTTTTCAAAAATTTTTGAAAATTTTCCATTTACAGTGGACTTGAACTCTCTGAAAACTAGGCACATCTCAAAAGTGGACAATTGTCGTGAGACATATGCAACATTAACACATTAAAATTAAGCTCTTATAGCTGGACGTCATGTGAACAAAATGTAGGCGACCATGGGTGTCCAGTTCTGAGAGGTTTCACTGTAATATTTTTTTTTTCGCTCAAACGTGTCGAGTATTATCAAATCAGTGGGGTTGGTTTGTGGTATCATTAAATGCCTTCGACTGAACTCAACTCTGGCACGATTATTTTTTCTTAAAATTTTTATCATTTCAGAAAGGAAGCATGCTTTTACCACTACTTGCTAAATGCAATCTGACCACAATGCAATCTAAAAAAAATTTAGGGGATTTTTTTTTCTCCGATTCTTGTCATATAAAATGCCTGAAAATTTATGGAAAACAATCACACATACATAGTTTTTGTGAAATATGAAATTACTATTAATATTATGTGCCATTATTTCTCTAACAAACTGTGCTGTAGTTAAAAAATGGCATAAAAGTGATAATGGGGACCTATACTATATTGAGAATGAATCTAAGGTAGGATACCAAAAAAAAAAAAAAACAAAGTGTTATAAGTTTTTCAATATTCACTAAAAGTAAAAATAAAAAATGATTTCAGTACAATTGGTTTGAGGCTTGGAATGAATGTGCCCGGAAAAATATGTCTCTTCTTGCCATTGATCGTTATGAGAGACATTATCAAATTGATATCCTGATTAAGGGACTATTCCGTAAGTTCGACAAAATTTATTAAGAATGAATTTACATTTTACATTTCATATTATCTCTATTTTACTTTATAGCCACTTGTCCATCGTTTTGGATTGCAGGCACCGATAATGCAGTTGATGGTCGATATGAATGGGCAACCACTGGTGAGGTGTTTACATTCACCAATTGGGGCTCTGGTCAACCTGGCCGTACAGCTGGTGAACATTGCATTTTAATATGGACTACTTGGGATTGGCATGACCTACCATGTACTCATAAATTGGGATTTATTTGTGAGGAAAATCGATTTTTAAAGGGAAAATGTCATGGTAAAGAATCGGATGATTACAATGGATTTGCCAAAACCTTCATATGGAGAAATTATAATGGAAATGCCAATTAAATAAGAAATCAGTTGTTTTTTGTTTACAAAAATAAAATAAAATGTTTCAAAATAAATAAAAATCAATTGTAAATAGATTCAATTGAAATGGGAAGTTTTTTTTATCAGACGAAGTATAATTACACAAGAAAAATATTTTTTGTCTTCAATCACGAAATTAATTGATCCAATTAATTAAATAAAGTATCAATTAAAAATTAATTATTAATTGAAATGTCTTCATTCACAGAAATGATAGTATCAATTAAAAAATTAATTGATCAAATTAACAAATTATTTGATACTATTATTTTTTGTAATTGATTTTTGTTTAAATTAAACAATTTGTTGAGTCAATTACAATTTTAATTGAATATTTTTCGTGAATTTTTTTCTGTGTGGAAGAGCTTTTCCCTGGATTATCTATCTTGATTGTGGCTATATTGGAGTTTTTAAGGAAATTTTTGGATGATATGACCGTACATATGGGAGGTTATTTTACACAGCCAGAAGGTAATACCAAATTTTAATAAGGAAGTTACTAAATGAAGGTAGTATGGCTATGGCCAAATCTGCCAATTAGGTACCAAGTTCAAAGAAAGGATTTTTACTGATATTTTTATTTGTGCCTTTTAGTACGCCAACAACATGGAAAAGAGGCAATCACTCAATTAAGAACTCCCAATTTCAAATTTCGACTAATTTTGACAAAAAGTCGACGTTGTTTTTTTGCATTCCTCAAAGTCTACTATTTGCCTTTTGAGGTTTTCGAAAATCGAGACAAATCGACTTTTTATAGTGATCAAAATCGCGTAATCGAACATTAACGCAAATGTTCGAATACTCGATTTAATTAATTTCTTCGGCAATTTAATTTAATTGATTGGTAAAATTCCTGAAACTTAACTATAGACCGTTTTATTTTGTATTTGTGAAAGCGATATTGTTTCCATTACAAACTCAGCAGTGGTTATAGAAAAAATTATAAACATGCATACAAGTGTTGCCTTTTCGAGATAAAAAAAAAAAACAAGTATATACGGCCGAAAGTTCGGCCAGGCCGAATCTTATGTACCCTCCACCATGGATTGTGTAGAAACTTCTACTAAAGTCTGTCATCCACAATCGAATTACTCGGGTTGCAATAACACTTGCCGATGGCAAGGTATATTAAAACTTCTTAACACCATTGTATGTTAGTCCATACGGGGTATATATTAAACAAAAAAGGCCGATTAAATTCGTATATAATTCAAAATGACAAAATTTTCTGTAGAATTAAATTTTTGATAAAATTTTCTATAGAAATAAAATTTTGATAAAATTTTTTATAGAAATAAAAATTTGAAAAAATTTTCTATAGAAATAAAATTTTGACAACATTTTCTATAGAAATAAAATTTTGAACAAAATTTCTATAGAAATAACATTTTGACAATATTTTCTATAGCAATACAATTTTGACAACATTTTGTATAGAAATAAAATTTTGTCTAAATTTTCTTTAGAAATAAAATTTTGACAAAATTTTCTATAGAAATAAATTTTTGACAAAACTTTCTATAGTAATAAAATTTTGACAAAATTTTGTATAGAAATAAAATTTTGACAAAATTTTCTATAGAAATAAACTTTTGGCGCAATTTTCTTTAGAAATAAAATTTTGACAAAATGTTCTATAGAAATAAAATTTTGAAAAAAATTTCTATAGAAATAAAATTTGTCAAAATTTTCTATAGAAATAAAATTTTGGTGGATTATTTTTGGCGATATGGACCAATTTTGTGTGATTGGCCATCGGTTATATACGAGTATAGACCGATATGGACCATGTTTTGCATGGCTGTTAGCGGGCAAATGCTATCTAAATTGGTACAACCGAATCGGATGAATTTTGCTACTTCAAGAGGTTCCGGAGGTTAAATCTGGGGATCGATTTATATGGGGGCTATATATAATTGTAGACCGATATTGACCAATTTTTGCATGGTTGTTAGAGACAATATACTAACAACACGTGCCAAATTTCAACTGGATCGGATGAAATTTGTTTCTACAAGAGGTTCTGGGGATCGGTTTATATGGGGCCTATACGTAAATGTGGTCCGATATGGCCCATTTTCAATACCATCCGACCTACATCAATAACAACTACTTGTGCCAAGTTTCAAGTCGATAGCTTGTTTCGTTCGGAAGTTAGCGTGATTTCCACAGACGGACGGACAGACGGATGGACGGACATGCTTAGATCGACTCAGAATTTCACCACGACACAGAATATATATTCTTCATGGGATCTTAGACCAATTTTTCGATGTGTTACAAACGGAATGACTAAGTTAATATACCCCCCATCCTATGGTGGAGTGTATAACAAATATTGTATTAATCATAAATAAACTATTCCCCATTAAGATCAATACATTTTTGCTACTTTGATTGAGGTATCTCCAAAACATAAATTTGAAACGCATTAACCGCGGTTGCGGTGTGCGGTTACCGCTTGTGCGGATTTCTTGGAAGACCACTGGAAAAAACTCGTTGTGTTTCATCAGAGTTGGCTGTTCTGAGTTCCTCTATTGTTACGCTTCCGAATTTTTCAGATCAGATCAAATCAATTAATTTTTTTAATCAAAAAAAATGTTCATTCACAATTAAAATTGTCATTGATACTATCGTTTTCCTTATTAAGGATATTTCAATTAAAAAATGATTTGGATCAACCAATACCGAAATGTAAAATGCAAAAATAAAAATAAAAAATATTGAAATTTTCAGATCAAATCAATAAATTTTTTAATCAAATATTTTTTTTCATTCATAATTAAAACTGTCATTGACACTATCATTTTTGTTATTGAGGATATTTAATGAAAATAAATTGTGTGTGTGGAGTTGCCCAATACCGAAATATAAAATATAAAAAAAAAAGAAGAAATTTAATTGAAATTTTCAGATCAAATCAATAAATGTTTTAATCAAATATTTGTTTTCATTCACAATTAAAACTGTCATTGACACTATCATTTTTGTTATTGAGGATATTTAATGAAAATAAATTGTGTGTGTGGAGTTGCCCAATACCGAAATATAAAATATAAAAATATAAAAAAGAAATTTAATTGAAATTTTCAGATCAAATCAATTAATGTTTTAATCAAAAAAAAAAAAAAAAACAATTAAAACTGTCATTGACACTATCATTTACGTTATTGAGGATATTTCAAAAAAAAAAAAAATTAATTGGATCAACTAATTTCTCATATCCGAAACGAATGCTTTCGTTCGACTAGAATGCCCAAAACAGCTGAATTTATAAAGGAAAATCAGCTGTTTTTGAAATTTCAGTCGAACGAAAGCGTTCGTTTCGTATATGAGAAATTGGCTGTGAATCATGAAAAACATGTGTGGGGTTGCTCAATACCGAAATATAAAATGCAACCCACGTATAAGACATTGATCATATACCATTGTAGCAGGGCTGTCCATTTTGCCGATTTATCGTTATTTTGACGATTTTTTACTCAAAAAATTGCTAATGCCGATATTATTTTTTTTGCCCAAAAAATGACGATAGTGGTTCCGTTAAAAATGTTGACCAGAAGTCGTTGGTTGACACGTTTAGAGCCAGCAAAAGAGATACTTCATTTGACAGTTGACAGATAGAGAAATGGCTAGTTTTTGCAAGAAATTTCTTACATGTAGGAGATATATTTAATTGTACACCTATAGTATTGGTATCACCGTTGGCACTTGTGCCAAAAATAATCCACAAAAATTTGAAGACAATTTTACCAAAAATCTACCATATTAAAATAAATTTTATTTTGAAGTTGTTGATCAAATTTTGTGTGTGGTATAAAATAAAAATAGTTTTATTCGAAAAAAATGTTTAATATTGTCTTTAAAGGAAGTTTTGATAAAACATTATTTCTAAAGAAAAAGTTGTCAAAATTTTATTTCTATAGAAAATTTTGTCCAAATTTTATTTCTATAGTAAATTTTGTCAAAATTTTATTTCTATAGAAAATTTTGTCAAAATTTTATTTCTATAGAAAATTTCGTCAAAATTTATTTTCTATAGAAAATTTCGTCAAAGTTTTATTTCTACGGAAAATTTTGTCAAAATTTTATTTCTACGGAAAATTTTGTCAAAATTTTATTTCTACGGAAAATTCTGTCAAAATTTCGTCAAAATTTTATTTCTATAGAAAATTTCGTCAGAATTTTATTTCTATAGAAAATTTTGTCAAAATTTTATTTCTACGGAAAATTTTGTCAAAATTTTATTTCTATAGAAAATTTTGTCAAAACTTTATTTCTATAGAAAATTTTGTCAAAACTTTATTTCTATAGTAAATTTGGTCAAAATTTTATTTCTATGGAAAATTTTGTTAAAATTTTATTTCTATGGAAAATTAAAATATTATTTCTGAAGAAAAAGTTGTAAATATTTTATTTCAGTAGAAAATTTTCTCAAAATTTTATTTCTATGGAGAATTTCTTCAAAATTGTATTTCAGTAGAAAATTTTCTCAAAATTTTTTTTCTAAAGAAAATTTTGTTTATACCCTTCACCACTACTGTGGTACAGGGTATAATAAGTTTGTGCATTTGTATGTAACGCCAAGAAGGAAAAGTCTGAGACCCATCGTTTAGTATACCGATCGTCTTAGAATTAAATTCTGAGTCGATTTAGCGATGTCCGTCTGTCTGTCTGTCTGTCTGTCCGTCTGTCTGTCTGTCTGTTGATGTATTTTTGTGTGCAAAGTACAGCTCGCAGTTTTAGTCCGATTGTCCTAAAATTTGGTATAGGGTCCTGTTTCGGCTCAAAGACGATACCTATTGATTTTGGAAAAAATCGGTTCAGATTTAGATATAGCTGCCATATATATTTTTCACCGATCTGGTCATAATTGGCGTGTATATCAACCGATCTTCCTCAAATTCCGTACATCCGAATATTTTATGAGTCTCAAAAAACTTGCAAAATATCAGCCAAATCGGTTCAGATTTAGATATAGCTCCCATATATAGCTTTCGCCCGATTTACACTCATATGACCACAGAGGCCAATTTTTTGCTCCGATTTAGTTGAAATTTTGCACAGGGAGTAGAATTAGCATTGTAGCTATGCGTGCCAAATTTGGTTGAAATCGGTTCAGATTTAGATATATCTCCCATATATAGCTTTCGCCCGATTTACACTCATATGACCGTAGAGGCCAATTTTTAACTCCGATTTAGTTGAAATTTTACACAGGAAGTAGAATTAGCATTGTAGCTATGCGTGCCAAATTTGGTTGAAATCGGTTCAGGTTTAGATATAGCTCCCATATATATGTTTTTCTGATTTCGACAAAAATGGTCAAAATACCAACATTTTCCTTGTAAAATCGCCACTGCTTGGTCGAAAAGTTGTAAAAATAACTCTAATTTTCCTAAACTTCTAATGCATATATATCGAGCGATAAATCATAAATAAACTTTTGCGAAGTTTTCTTAATATTGCTCCAGATTTAAATGTTTCCCATATTTATACCCTTCACCACTACTGTGGTACAGGGTATAATAAGTTTGTGCATTTGTATGTAACGCCAAGAAGGAAAAGTCTGAGACCCATCGTTTAGTATACCGATCGTCTTAGAATTAAATTCTGAGTCGATTTAGCGATGTCCGTCTGTCTGTCTGTCTGTCTGTCTGTCCGTCTGTCTGTCTGTTGATGTATTTTTGTGTGCAAAGTACAGCTCGCAGTTTTAGTCCGATTGTCCTAAAATTTGGTATAGGGTCCTGTTTCGGCTCAAAGACGATACCTATTGATTTTGGAAAAAATCGGTTCAGATTTAGATATAGCTGCCATATATATTTTTCACCGATCTGGTCATAATTGGCGTGTATATCAACCGATCTTCCTCAAATTCCGTACATCCGAATATTTTATGAGTCTCAAAAAACTTCCAAAATATCAGCCAAATCGGTTCAGATTTAGATATAGCTCCCATATATAGCTTTCGCCCGATTTACACTCATATGACCACAGAGGCCAATTTTTTGCTCCGATTTAGTTGAAATTTTGCACAGGGAGTAGAATTAGCATTGTAGCTATGCGTGCCAAATTTGGTTGAAATCGGTTCAGATTTAGATATATCTCCCATATATAGCTTTCGCCCGATTTACACTCATATGACCGTAGAGGCCAATTTTTAACTCCGATTTAGTTGAAATTTTACACAGGAAGTAGAATTAGCATTGTAGCTATGCGTGCCAAATTTGGTTGAAATCGGTTCAGATTTAGATTTAGCTCCCATATATATGTTTTTCTGATTTCGACAAAAATGGTCAAAATACCAACATTTTCCTTGTAAAATCGCCACTGCTTGGTCGAAAAGTTGTAAAAATAACTCTAATTTTCCTAAACTTCTAATGCATATATATCGAGCGATAAATCATAAATAAACTTTTGCGAAGTTTTCTTAATATTGCTCCAGATTTAAATGTTTCCCATATTTTTTTACTAACATTGTGTTCCACCCTAGTGCATTAGGCGACCTAAATTTTGAGTCTATAGATTTTGTAGAAGCCTATCAAATTCTGTCCAGATCGAGTAATGTTTAAATGTATGTATTTGGGACAAACCTTTGTATATAGCCCCCAACACATTTGACGGATGTGATATGGTATCGAAAATTTAGATCTACAAAGTGGTGCAGGGTATAATATAGTCGGCCCCGCCCGACTTTAGACTTTCCTTACTTGTTTTATATTATTTTTGAATTGTATAGCATTGCACAAAAATGTTTTTTTATGTTATTTTTCTACAAATCTGAATTCATTATGCTTTGTTGTTGAAAGCCATAGTTGTTTACGTTAATTTTCTGTTCTTTGTATGAAATACTTTTGTTTGTAACCAAAAATATGTTTTATTTTAATATTATTTACAGTGCAGATATTTTTATAATTTTTAAGATGTGACGATTATGACAATTTTTTCGAAAAAAGTGACTATTTTTCATGAAATTATATTGGCAGCCCTGCATTGTAGATTGTTTCAGAGGCCACAAAACAACACATATCCGCTGAGTTGTATGCGATTGTATGCAGATTAGCATAGTGGAATTTATCAAAATATGGCGTATACATAACACCCAGTATTAATGTAGATAGTAAGTATACGACAACCTGTACAAATGTCATGATGAGCAAATATTTCATTCGCAAGATACGAGTACATGTAGACCATTATTTTTATATCAAAGTCTTTACTTACTTGTGTGAACTATTTATGTGCCTTAAGTTTGCCCATTTCTGAATTTAATAGAAAAAAGATAAAATTATGATTAGTACAAAATCATAAATACGAAAAGTAAAGCTCCAGTAGTATCAAAAGAGAATTCATCATGAAAACTTCGGTGACTTTTTTAATTGCAATCGCTATAATGCTGAACAATTCATTTGTTCAAGGCGATTCGGGTAAATTTTATCAAACGGACAAAACTGTCACATATTTTATTAATCCAAGTTATATGGTAAAAAATATCTTTTTGTTTTAAGAAATCATATTTATTTCATCCACCATTTCTAGTATACTTGGTATGAAGCATTTTTGGAATGCAATTATCGTAATATGACATTACTTTCTTTGGAACCAGATAGTAAGATTGATGATATTTTACAAATTATAACAAAAAATAAATTGTAAGCTATTTTATTTGGAATGCCAACAAATTTTAATAAAATAAATTTTTTTATTGCAGTTCACAAAAACCTCCTCATCTTTGGATTGGCGGAATTGGTGCAAATCGTAAATTTGCTTGGATTGATTCAGGACGCCCCATTGTCTCTCTCTTGTGGGGGCCTGGTAATCCCGATAACTCGGCAAATATTGAGAATTGTATACAAATCTTTGAAAATACAAAACTACTTAATGACATCAAGTGCTCAGAGAAAATGGGGTTTGTCTGTGAAATGAAAAAAGTGCAAAGTGAAAAGGCAACATCAACAGATTGTGATAACAAAAAATCTGAGAAATATAGTGGATTTGTATTTAATTTTAATCAAGGTAAATAAAATGGTGTTGGTGTGACAAAACAAAAGTAATTGATATTTATTAGAACTGCTATCCAAAAAAAAATCGAGATCTCTAAACTAATTTAATAATTTAGATAATATTATAATTTAAAACTAAATAGCATATAAATTTTGATAAAATTTTCTATAGAAATAAAATTTTGACACAATTTTCTATAGAAATAAAATTTTGACAAAATTTTCTATAGAAATAAAATTTTGACAAAATTTTCTATAGAAATACAATTTTGACAAAATTTTCTATAGAAACAAAATTTTCTTTGTTGTTTCAATCTCAGCTTTAAAACCATTTTGTTGATTAAACTACAAGAGTAGCTTAACCAACAGAGGAAAATAATGTTTGTCAAATTTATTTGGGCAAAGCCCTATAGAATGCAATATGGTTGGATGGACGCACGTTTCGGAATTACCACATTCCTCATCAGCATCCTCTACTTGCAACAAAATGATTAACCAATTATCAGATTAAATTCAGGCAGTTCGCTAAACCCACACTTGAACCTTCCGAAAAAAGGTTTATGATAGCCGACTTATGCCGAAATAAATTCATACAAACACCTCTATTTTCCTTTGCCACCATCAAATCATCGAGTTGACTGGGTTTATTTTGAGCGTGCTTCCTCTTACTTCATTCGTGTTTTGTTTTTTATTGTTGGTTTGTACTTCAATCATATTTGTTGTTTTGATATCAGCTTTAAAACCATTTTGTTGACTAAACTACAAGAGTAACTTAACCAACAGGGGAAAAGAATGGTTGTCAAATTTATTTGGGCAAAGCCCCATAGACTGCAAGATGGTTGGATGGACGCACGTTTTTATTTATAAATTATTTAAATTTTGCCGCAAAAAATTCTCACTTTTTCTAGAATGTGTGGACACACAATTTACGCCATAATAAGAACAAATTGTTTTTATTTCCGAATGATAAACTTAAAAACTATTTTATATTTTATAATTTATGTAAATTTTGCCGCAAAAAATTCTCACTTTTTCTAGAATGTATTCTAGAAAAAGGGAGAATTTTTCGAAAACATTTCAAACATGTGTTCATAAAAAATCCTAAAAATTTATAAAAACTTTTTATTTGGCAAAACATTGATTTCGGATCACACGCTAAGAAGTGATGCAAATTCGATGCAACGGCTTTTGAAATTGAGAACATTCGTTCTATGACAAGCCCATGTTAAATTCATCGCTTCGGCGCGTAATTTCGCACCATATCCGGATACAAAAATAACATTTTCCCCACTTTTTTGGTGTTACTTTTTTGCTGGAATTCTTGACGTTTTGGTAGATTGCGAAACATTCCTCTCTAACTAAGGAGGTACATCAATTTTCTATAGAAATAAAATGTTGACAAAATTTTCTATATAAATAAAATTTTATACAAATATAAATAAAATTTTAAGAAAATTTTCTATAGACATAAAATTTTAACAAATTTTTTTACAAAAACAATATTTGTATAGAAATAAAATTTTGACAATATATATAAAAATATTCACAAAATTTTGAAAAAAAAAATCTATAGAAATGAAATTTTGACAAAATTTTCCACAGAAATAAAAGTTTGACAAAATTTTGTAGAGAAATAAAATTTTGACAACATTTTCTATAGCTATAAAATTTTGATAAAATTTTCTATAAAAAAGAAATTTTGGAAAAATTTTCTATAGAAATAAAATTTTGTAAAAATTCTCTATAGAAATAAAATTTTGACAAAATTTTCTATAGAAAAGAAATTTAAAAAAAAATTCTATAGAAATAAAATTTTGACAACATTTTCTATAGAAATAAAATTTTGACAATGTTTTCTATAAAAGTAAAATTTTGTAAACATTTTCTATAGAAATAAAATTTTCTGTAGAAATAAAATGTTGACAAAATTTTCAATAGAAATAACATTTTGACAAAATTCTCTATAGAAAAGAAATTTTGAAAAAAATTTCTATAGAAACAAAATTTTGACAAAATTTCCAATAGAAAAAATTCAATTGACAAAATTTTTAATAGAAATAAAATTTTGACAATATTTTCTATAGAAAAGAAATTTTGAAAAAAAAATTCTATAGAAATAAAATTTTGACAACCTTTTCTATAGAAATAAAATTTTGACAATATTTCCTATAGAAATAAAATTTTGACAATGTTTTCTATAGAAATACAATTTTTTAAAAATTTTCTATAGAAATAAAATTTTCTGTAGAAATAAAATGTTGACAAAATTTTCTAACCACAAAAATTCGATTAACGGCCATTTTCATGTAGCTCCGTTAGGCTTTAACTGTCAGTTAACAGAAAGTAAATTGCAAATATCTTCTCTCCGGTTAACTTTAACTGAAAAATTTTCGTCAGTTAAGTTCCTAACTAGCCTATGGAATATTAAGGCAAGATGACAGCTTCGTCTATAATACAGTTTAAAAGTTGGTTAGTTAACGGAACACTAACGGAGCTTTATGAAAATGGGGGTAAGACTTTCTAAAAAAGACTTTTTAAATTTGGTAGATTTGTGATAAAATTTTGGTAACAACTTCCTCGTACATATATCAGCAGTAATACTTTTACACGTGCATGACATTGGAGGAAAGTACTTCGGTGCAAGCATACCCGCAGTCGAAAAATAAGTACTTCTTCGCAAGCATACCAGCTCTCCAAACATAATATCTTTACCATAAAGCGAACTCACCCCTGTTGCTTTGTAATCCAACACACTATACCACGATCCACGGCATGGATCTATTCAATGATGTTAGTTTCCTAGCAAAGCACTAGTAAGCACTAGTGATTCTTCCAGTAATACCGGTAATCAAAAACTTACTACTTATAACTTACCTGTGTAGACCAAAAGTGATTCCTTTTAATAATACCAGTAATTAAAATCATATCTTTAGTTCCGGGTTCGAATCCTGTTGAGACCCTCCAATTTTAAAATTATTATTACTTTTTATACCCTCCACCATAGGATGGGGGGTATATTAACTTTGTCATTCCGTTTGTAACACATCGAAATATTGCTCTAAGACCCCATAAAGTATATATATTCTGGGTCGTGGTGAAATTCTGAGTCGATCTGAGCATGTCCGTCCGTCCGTCTGTTGAAATCAAGCTAACTTCCGAACGAAACAAGCTATCGACTTGAAACTTGGCACAAGTAGTTATTATTGATGTAGGTCGGATGGTATTGCAAATGGGCCATATCGGTCCACTTTTACGTATAGCCCCCATATAAACGGACCCCCAAATTTGGCTTGCGAGGCCTGTAAGAGAAGCAAATTTCATCCGATCCGGCTGAAATTTGGTACATGGCGTTAGTATATGTTCTCTAACATCCATGCAAAAATTGGTCCACATCGGTCCATAATTATATATGGCCCCCATATAAACCGATCACCAGATTTGACCTCCGGAGCCTCTTGGAAGACCAAAATTCGTCTGATTCAGTTGAAATTTGGTACGTGGTGTTAATATATGGCCTCAAACTCTCATGCAAAAATTGGTCGGTATCGGCCCATAATTATATATAGGCCCCATATAAACCGATCCCCAGATTTGACCTCCAGAGCCCGTTGGAAGAGCAAAATTCTTCCCATTCGGTTGAAATTTGGTACTTGATATTAGTATATGGTATCCAACAACCATACAAGAATTGCTTCCTATCAGTCCATAATTATATATAGTTCCCAAATAAACCGATCCCCAGATTTGACCTCCGGTGCCTTTTGGAGAAGCAAAATTCATCCGATCTGCTTGAAATTTGGTACGTGGGGATAGTATATAATATTTAACAACCATGCCAAAAGTGGTCCATATCAGTCCATAATCATATATAGCCCCATATAAACCGATCCCGAGATTTGGTTTTGGAGCCTCGGAAGCCAAATCATCCGAGTGAGTTGAAATTTGGTACATTGTGCTAATATATGGTCGTTAACAACCATGCCTAACTAGGTCCATATCGGTCTATATTTATATATATGCCTCAGATAAATCGATTTCCAATCACACAAAAATTGGTCCATATCAAGTTCATAATTGTATATAGCCCCCATATAAGCGACCCCCATATTTCAATTCTGGCTCTCTACGTACCGTGCAAAAAGTCCATATCGATTCGTAATTATTTGTAGACTTAACTATACATAACTTTTTTGTCTAATATATACCACGTTTGGACTAACTCACAATTTAGAAAACGATGTTAAGAAGTTTTAAGATACCACAACCCAAGTAATTCGATTGTGGATGACAGTCTTTCGTAGAAGTTTCTACGCAATCCATGGTGGAGGGTACATAAGATTCGGCATGGCCGAACTTATGGTCGTATATACTTGTTTTTTATTATATATTAATAAATTTTTCTTGAAAGTTTGTTTTTTTTTTCTTGACATTTTTCAAAAAAGAATAACCTCTACAGCGATTAAGGGCACAGTTAAACTTTAACTGTCCACGTGGTGTTAAAATTTACCACCTCGCACACTTGTTTACTGTATTATAAATAAACGGGTGAAATAAAGTGCATGTTAATTTTTGAAAGTACATATAATATTTCGAAATATTGTTTTGTTTTAGTTCTAATCAACAAATGTAACATAATAATGATACAAAAAGTAATTTTTAGGGAAAATTACATTTCAGAAAAAAATTGCAATGCATTAATTGATAATGCCGATAAAAAATACCCTTGTTTTCATAAGTTGTATAGTATATAATTTATATTGCAAAATTACAACATTGAATAAATCCACGCTGTGGAGTAGGGTATAGTGTGTTGGATTACAAAACAATAGGTCTGAGTTCGGTTCCTCCTGGCTTCACAGAGATTTTCAAAGTACAAATTTGTACCATAAACATCATCAGAGGGAGAAAAAGGCCGAGAATACGAAACTAACTTATAAGAGAGAATAACATCTATAAATAGATATGAGAGCAGCAACACGCTCGCTCTTTATACCCTTCACCACTACTGTGGTACAGGGTATAATAAGTTTGTGCATTTGTATGTAACGCCAAAAAGGAGTAATCATAGACCAACCTTTTAGTATACGGATCGGCTTAGAATTAAATTCTGAGTCGATTTAGCGATGTCCGTCTGTCTGTCTGTCTGTCTGTCTGTCCGTCTGTCTGTCTGTTGATGTATTTTTGTGTGCAAAGTACAGTTCGCAGTTTTAGTCCGATTGTCCTAAAATTTGGTATAGGGTCCTGTTTCGGCTCAAAGACGATCCCTATTGATTTTGGAAAAAATCGGTTCAGATTTAGATATAGCTGTCATATATATTTTTCACCGATCTGGTCATAATTGGCGTGTATATCAACCGATCTTCCTCAAATTCCGTACATCCGAATATTTTATGGGTCTCGAAAAACTTGCAAAATATCAGCCAAATAGGTTCAGATTTATATATAGCTTTCGCCCGATTTACACTCATTTGCCCACAGAGGCCAATTTTTTGCTCCGATGTAGTTGAAATTTTGCATACGGAGTAGAATTAGCATTGTAGCCATGCGTGCTAAATTTGGTTGAAATCGGTCAGATTTAGATATATCTCCCATATATAGCTTTCGCCCGATTTACACTCATATGACCACAGAGGCCAATTTTTAACTCAGATTTAGTTGAAACTTTGCACAGGGAGTAGAATTAGCATTGTTGCTATGCGTGCCAAATTTGGTTGAAATCGGTTCAGATTTGGATATATCGCCCATATATAGTTTTCGCCCGATTTACACCCATATGACCACAGAGGCCAATTTTTTGCTCCGATTTAGTTGAAATTTTGCACAGGGAGTAGAATTAGCATTGTAACTATGCATGCCAAATTTGGTTGAAATCGGTTCAGATTTGGATATATCTCCCATATATAGTTTTCGCCCGATTTACACCCATATGACCACAGAGGCCAATTTTTTGCTCCGATTTAGTTGAAATTTTGCACAGGGAGTAGAATTTGCATTGTAGCTATGCGTGCCAAATTTGGTTGAAATCGGTTCAGATTTAGATATAGCTCCCATATATATGTTTTTCTGATTTCGACAAAAATTGTCAAAATACCAACATTTTCCTTGTAAAATCGCCACTGCTTAGTCGAAAAGTTGTAAAAATTACTCTAATTTTCCTAAAATTCTAATACATATATATCGAGTGATAAATCATAAATAAACTTTTGCGAAGTTTCCTTAAAATTGCTTCAGATTTAAAGTTTCACATAATTTTTTACTAATATTGTGTTCCACCCTAGTGCATTAGCCGACTTAAATTTTGAGTCTATAGATTTGTAGAAGTCTATCAAATTCTGTCCAGATCGAGTGATATTTAAATGTATGTATTTGGGACAAACCTTTATATATAGCCCCCAACACATTTGGTATTTGTGATATGGTATCGAAAATTTAGATCTACAAAGTGGTGCAGGGTATAATATAGTCGGCCCCGCCCGACTTTAGACTTTCCTTACTTGTTTTGAGTTTATTTATGGTAAAGTTATTATTTTTGAAGCGCCGGTACGAAGCTTGCGACGAAGAACTTATTTTTCGACTGCTGGTATGTTATGCACAAAGCCGTTTCCTCCCATGCCATGCCCGTTTAAAAGTATTACTGCTGATATATGTACAAAGAAGTTGTTACCCAATTTGGCGCAGGCATACTTGTATTCATACCTGGTAATGGAGTTTTTGCTGGGTTGTAATATAAATTATGTATTATTAAACTTTAGAAAACAAGGGTATATTTTATTGGCATTATCAATTAATATTTTTTCTGAAATGTAATTTGGCATTACCTTTCGCTACTATTAACGGTGCCCATCGTAGTGCCGAACCCGGACCTAAAGATATGATTTTGATTACCCGTAGTAATAGAAAGAATAACTTTTTGTCTACACAGGTAGGTTATTATTTTTAAATCCCAGGTAATTCTGCAAGTAGTAACTTTTTGATTACCGGTATTACTGAAATAATCACTAGTGCATACCCAATTTTTGCTGGGATGTGGTATTTACAAATTTAATCTAAAGTACATAGGTAAACAACGTTTTCTTTTTTTATTTTATTTAGACGTTATAAAACTTAATTTATATAAATTCAAATTATATTAGTGCCTCAGCGCCGATTGGCATAGTAGAGGCTAGTTGGCAAATTTATATACTATTAGTTAATATTTATATAATACTTTGAGATCAATTGTAAAATTAAAACATTTCGTTTCCTGTACAACATATTAGAAGCACTAAGTTATTGTTGTATTGTGACTACAAAGGAATACATCAACATTTGACAACAAATACTCTTTTAATTTCTTTTTAAAAGTAGAAATTCTTCTACACTCCCTTATCGTATCTGGTAAGTTATTATAATATTGTATACCAGAATATTCAATACGTTGCTTTGTCGTTTCGGTTCAGCAAAACACAACCCTCAGTCTCCGATTGTTTCTGGTGTTGAAAACAGTTTGATTTCGCACAAATTGAAACATGTGATGACCTATGTCATGAAGGCATTTGTAAACATATACTATAGTCTGAAATTTGTATACTCCATATATAGGTAACACAGATGGAAAAATTGTTCCATAAAGATCTAAAGTTGAATGGGCCAATTCTAGATTCGCTACCACTTTCAATGAATTATTCTGTAGTCGCTGCAATGATCGTAGAGCTATAGTGTTTTTACAAGCATATATAGCTGCCAAGTAATTCAAATGACTCTGTATTAAACTTTGATAAACAATAAATTTGGTATTCTGGTTAAACTTATGCTTAAATTTGTATAAGAGACCCAGTGAAGATGATACTTTCTGTTATAAAGTATGAATATGTTCATCCCATGACAAATTAGACTGCATATACAATAGAGGTGTGCACGTGACACGAAATTGTCGTGACTCACGAACATTTTCGTGACTCACGCTGAAGGCAACGGCGTGAGTGTGCGTGATTAACAGATCAAATGTCGTGCGTGAGTCACGAAAATGGTATCGTCGTGAGTGTGCGTGAGTACCAAATTTCGGAAAAACACGCTCACGAAAATAATCCCGCTTACGAACATAATGTGCTTACGAGTTGCGTTCATTTATAATTTTAGTGACATCCTAGGTGTTAAGAGTTTTATAACGCTCTCGTTTTTAATCATACTCATGTTTCTAGTCAGGTTCTATAGGTAAATTACTCATAAAATTATTCGTGAGTCACGAGGTTTTTCGTGAGTCACGTCATTTTTCGTGAGTCACGATATTTTTCGTGAGTTACGACATTTAAAAGATTTTCGCGCGTGAGTGTGCGTGAGTACAAATTTTCTTTTCGTGAACCTAGTCATACCTAAAAATATCGTGCGTGAGTGTGCGTGAATAAGATTTCTCCGTCGTGAGTGTGAGCAAAATATTACTCACGTGCACACCTCTAATATGCAACCCCAAATATTTTATGGAGCTTACTTCTTCAATCAACTTTCCTCCAACATTTAGGCTAAATTGAGAATTGAAGCGAACAAAAGGTCTAAAACGGGTCAACTTTGTTTTAGATTCATTCACAAACTGTTTATTAAGACGCATATATTCCAAAATTAGAGCTGCATCTCTTTCCATATAACACTTGGTTGACAAGTGTTATATGGAAAGAAGTTGTTACCCAATTTGGCGCAGGCATACTTGTATTCATACCTGGTAATGGAGTTTTTGCTGGGTTGTAATATAAATTATGTATTATTAAACTTTAGAAAACAAGGGTATATTTTATTGGCATTATCAATTAATATTTTTTCTGAAATGTAATTTGGCATTACCTTTCGCTACTATTAACGGTGCCCATCGTAGTGCCGAACCCGGACCTAAAGATATGATTTTGATTACCCGTAGTAATAGAAAGAATAACTTTTTGTCTACACAGGTAGGTTATTATTTTTAAATCCCAGGTAATTCTGCAAGTAGTAACTTTTTGATTACCGGTATTACTGAAATAATCACTAGTGCATACCCAATTTTTGCTGGGATGTGGTATTTACAAATTTAATCTAAAGCACATAGGTAAACAACGTTTTCTTTTTTTATTTTATTTAGACGTTATAAAACTTAATTTATATAAATTCAAATTATATTAGTGCCTCAGCGCCGATTGGCATAGTAGAGGCTAGTTGGCAAATTTATATACTATTAGTTAATATTTATATAATACTTTGAGATCAATTGTAAAATTAAAACATTTCGTTTCCTGTACAACATATTAGAAGCACTAAGTTATTGTTGTATTGTGACTACAAAGGAATACATCAACATTTGACAACAAATACTCTTTTAATTTCTTTTTAAAAGTAGAAATTCTTCTACACTCCCTTATCGTATCTGGCAAGTTATTATAATATTGTATACCAGAATATTCAATACGTTGCTTTGTCGTTTCGGTTCAGCAAAACACAACCCTCAGTCTCCGATTGTTTCTGGTGTTGAAAACAGTTTGATTTCGCACAAATTGAAACATGTGATGACCTATGTCATGAAGGCATTT
Source organism: Haematobia irritans (assembly GCF_050003625.1). NCBI lineage: Eukaryota > Metazoa > Arthropoda > Insecta > Diptera > Muscidae > Haematobia > Haematobia irritans. Next base: position 205,968,513 of record NC_134398.1, read on the forward strand.
GTAAACATATACTATAGTCTGAAATTTGTATACTCCATATATAGGTAACACAGATGGAAAAATTGTTCCATAAAGATCTAAAGTTGAATGGGCCAATTCTAGATTCGCTACCACTTTCAATGAATTATTCTGTAGTCGCTGCAATGATCGTAGAGCTATAGTGTTTTTACAAGCATATATAGCTGCCAAGTAATTCAAATGACTCTGTATTAAACTTTGATAAACAATAAATTTGGTATTCTGGTTAAACTTATGCTTAAATTTGTATAAGAGACCCAGTGAAGATGATACTTTCTGTTATAAAGTATGAATATGTTCATCCCATGACAAATTAGACTGCATATACAATAGAGGTGTGCACGTGACACGAAATTGTCGTGACTCACGAACATTTTCGTGACTCACGCTGAAGGCAACGGCGTGAGTGTGCGTGATTAACAGATCAAATGTCGTGCGTGAGTCACGAAAATGGTATCGTCGTGAGTGTGCGTGAGTACCAAATTTCGGAAAAACACGCTCACGAAAATAATCCCGCTTACGAACATAATGTGCTTACGAGTTGCGTTCATTTATAATTTTAGTGACATCCTAGGTGTTAAGAGTTTTATAACGCTCTCGTTTTTAATCATACTCATGTTTCTAGTCAGGTTCTATAGGTAAATTACTCATAAAATTATTCGTGAGTCACGAGGTTTTTCGTGAGTCACGTCATTTTTCGTGAGTCACGATATTTTTCGTGAGTTACGACATTTAAAAGATTTTCGCGCGTGAGTGTGCGTGAGTACAAATTTTCTTTTCGTGAACCTAGTCATACCTAAAAATATCGTGCGTGAGTGTGCGTGAATAAGATTTCTCCGTCGTGAGTGTGAGCAAAATATTACTCACGTGCACACCTCTAATATGCAACCCCAAATATTTTATGGAGCTTACTTCTTCAATCAACTTTCCTCCAACATTTAGGCTAAATTGAGAATTGAAGCGAACAAAAGGTCTAAAACGGGTCAACTTTGTTTTAGATTCATTCACAAACTGTTTATTAAGACGCATATATTCCAAAATTAGAGCTGCATCTCTTTCCATATAACACTTGGTTGACACCTCCGATTTAAATGGATAAATTAGCATATATCGTCGGCGTACATAAACATTTTCCCAAAAAGATTCAGGTTTGCAAGATCATTGAGATACAAAACAAACAAAAGACGACCTAAAATACTTCCTTGTGGCACACCAAATTTCACAGGAATCTCACCAATTTGGACAAATTGTTTACGGTTTTCTATATAAGAGCTAAAAAGTCTTAGTTCAGATCCACGAATGCCATAAAAACGTAATTTCTGTAGCAAAATACTATGGTCAATCATGTCAAAAGCTTTTGACAAGTCGAAGAAGATCCCCACAGCTCCACTATTTCCTTCATCTAACAATTTACAGATGTAGTTGACGACACTTATTATTGCATCCTCCGTCCCACATCCTTTCCGAAATCCGTATTGGAAAGGATTAATCAAATTATTTCCGTCGATATAAGTCACTAATTGACGAAAAGAAAAGAAAAAAATAATCGAAATTAGTTCATAATTACGGATTTGGCAGCAAAAATAAAATTTCATACCCCCGAGGTGACCAACATTCAAGGCCCTCAAGTGAAACCACTTAGAGTAGCTTTGAATGACTCAGAAATGTAACCAGCTTTATCAAGAGAGGATACTCCACCGATGAAAAACTTTTTGGTGTTCGGTGTACATAAATTTGCACAAAAAATGCTAATATTATGGCGTAAAAAATCAAAAATCCCCCTCATACCATTAATCACTTAAACATGTGAGTTTTATTTTTGTTGTGTTTTTTTTTTTAATTTCATGATAAAATTATCCCATGAAATGTTTTTTGTTCCGAACATAAGCCATACTTAAAAAGAGGAAAATACTCACCCTTGGCTAGAAGCAATATAGCGATCACAATGGAAACATTTGCATTTCTCCAATTGCTTTTAGTTACGACCTTCAATGGAATAGTTTGGGCTGGGAAACATTATACAACTTCAAAGGGATCGATATATTATATTGAGCATTTGTACCAAGTAAAATAAACAAAAATCAAATTCGTTTACTCGAATATGAAAAATAATTTTTTGATTATTTTCAGTATTCCTGGTTTGAAGCCTATTTCGAATGTAGCTATAGAAATATGAGTCTTTATACCATAAGGGATTTGGATCAATTTTATGATCTTCATTCACTTTTAATGAGTGGCAATTTGTAAGTATTGATTCATTTATACCTTATATTGTATATATTTATAATTTTAATTTAATGTTTTTTTTTTTTTATTTGGGTTATTTTATGTTCCAGTGAAACAAAACCTCCCAATTTATGGATTGGTGCTATTGGTGTGAAAGGAAAATTTCTTTGGATTGCAAATCACAAAACCATGGATTTCGTAAGTCTATGGGGTGACAATAATCCAGACAATACAAATGAAAATGAGCATTGCCTACAGATTTGGTTTACGAAAAGATATCTGAATGATTTAAATTGTGAACGGAAAATAGGATTCATCTGTGAGAATAGGATTGATGATTTCTCTTCACGTACACCACAGGCTGAGGGGAAATATAAAGGGTTGACCATAAACTTTTATCAAAATAATCACATGAAATGAGTGTATAATAGTGAACAACGATGGTGATTTACTTTATTTTACGCTGCAAAAAAAAAAATACTCAGTTCCCTTACTTAAAATATTTTTAATTATTTATTGTGAATTCGAGCCACAAAAATTAAAAGTTAAACGAATCGTTACATTTAAACAGTGTTTGGAAATGAGCTGAAAAACATAGAACCCCTTTTCTTATTTGAGTGCCGGAGCACACATGAAGCTCGGCAAGTTTTAAAAAGATCTGGCCGACATGACAGCTCCGCTCATAAGTGCCAATGAAATGAGCAGCCCTTTTCAAAAATTCGTAGAACTGTTGTATAAAATGAGGGTTGTTTTGAATTTTGTATCCATAACTGAGTTGCCATTTTGAAGATTTTAAACATTTTTCTATGGAATCAATTGGAAATAAAATATATTCCAATGTAATTCAGTTTGACAAAATTTTCTATAGAAAAAAATTGTTGTTTTTTTTATATATATAAAAATATATATATATATATATATATATATATATATATATATATATATATATATATATATATATATATATATATATATATATATATATATATATATATATATATATATATATATATATATATATATATATATATATATATATATATATATATATATATATATATATATATATATATATATATATATATATATATATATATATATATTTTTTTTTTTTTTGTGGACTTTTATTTAATTAAAATTTCTTTATTTTAAAGAAGTTTGCCCTTAGGTTACGTTAGGTTAGGTGGCAGCCCAATATATCACGTTCACTTAGACTATTCACTCCATTGTGATACCACAGAGGTGAACCTCTCATTGACAAGTGACCTCCTTTTTATACACTACTCCACACTGTGGAACAGGGTATTATAAGTTAGTGCATATGTTTGCAACACCCAGAAGGAAACGAGATAGACACATGGTGTCTTTGGCAAAAATACTCAGGGTGGGCTCTTGAGTCGATATAGCGATGTCCGTCTGTCCGTCTGTCCGTGAACACATTTTTGTAATCAAAGTCTACGTCGCAGTTTTAGTCCAATCGACTTCAATTTTGGCACAAGTATGTGTTTTGGCTCAGAATAGATCCCTATTCATTTTGAAAGAAATCGGTTCAGATTTAGATATAGCTCCCATATATATCTTTCGCCCGATATGGACTAATACGGTCCCAGAAGCCAGAGTTTTGCCCCAATTTGGTTGACATTTTGCACAGGGATTAGAATTAGCATTGTAGCTACGCGTGCCAAATTTGGATGAAAGCGGTTTAGATTTAGATATATCTCCCATATATAGCTTTCGCCCGATTTACACTCATATGACCACAGAGGCCAATTTTTAACTCCGATTTAGTTTAAATTTTGCACAGGGAGTAGAATTAGCATTGTTGCTATGCGTGCCAAATTTGATTGAAATCGGTTCAGATTTAGATATAGCTCCCATATATAGCTTTCGCCCGATTTACACTCATATGACCACAGAGGCCAATTTTTAATTCCGATTTAGTTGAAATTTTGCACAGGGAGTAGAATAAGCATTGTTGCTATGCATGCCAAATTTGGTTGAAATCGGTTCAGATTTAGATATAGCTCCCATATATATGTTTTTCTGATTTCGACAAATATGGTCAAAATACCAACATTTTCCTTGTAAAATCGCCACTGCTTAGTCGAAAAGTTGTAAAAATGACTCAAAGTTTCCTAAATTCTAATACATATATATCGAGCGATAAATAATAAATAAACTTTTGCGAAGTTTCCTTAAAATTGCTTCAGATTTAAATGTTTCCCAACACATTTGACGGATGTGATATGGTATCGAAAATTTAGATCTACAAGTGGTGCAGGGTATACTTGTTATGTTATAGCTCAGTGCTGCATTCCACATTGCAGTGAAACCACTTAGAGACGCTTTGAAATACTCTGAAATGTCACCAGCATTACTGAGGTGGGATAATCCACCGCTGAAGTACTTTTTGGTGTTCGGTCGAAGCAGTAATCGAACTCACGACCTCGAGCATGCGGGTATGCTAACCATTGCACCACGGTGGCTCCCAATTTTTCCCTTAGTATTGTGTAAATTACATGTCTTGAAATTTTACAAAATATGTAGGATATTACGCCAATATTTATTTTTCAGTGTAATAAATAATTTTACAATTGCTAAAGTTTCAGCTTATCATATATGCATAAATTATATTTCGTTTAGTCTAATTCTAAAAATAAATATGCTAGATTCGTCTAAAGTTTGGGAGGATAAGTATTTCATAGAAGTGTTTTTTTTTCTCTTATTTCTTGTGGTTTGCCTAAATTATATAGCATTAAAATGTTACTGAAAAGGTTTATCATAGAATTAAAAAAAAAACAACAACAACTAAGTCTAAAGTCGGGCTGGGGCGACTATATTATACCCTTCATCACTATGTAGATCAAAATTTTTGATACCATCTATACTCTTTTAAATGTTGTTGGGAGCTATATAATGGTTTATTCTCATGTACAAATATTTAAATCCGAACCGATTTGGAGAATATTTTTTTATGCTCCTACAAAATCTCTAGACTTAAAATTTAAATTGGCTAACGTCCTGGAACTAAACACAGTTTAGAAAAAATATGGAAAATAAATGCTTGAATCATTTTATTGCACATAACGGCATTTATGAGTTATGTTTTAGAGGTATTTGAAAAAGTTTCGCAATTTTTGCTACACTGAAAAAACAGTGAACCAACCACGAAGAGATTTTTGGTTAATTTTGGAAATTTTAGTTTATTTTTAGAATTTTTAACTAAACCGTATTACAAACGCCGATATCACAAAAATAAGTAAATATGTGATGCCCTGGGAAAATATATTTCTCAGAAGATATAAAATAAGATAGAGCATCGCTGCTAAAAAATCTTATCGTGCCACCCTAAGGCTTGAAACCAATAATACAATGTGTGACAAGAGGAATGGCAAACTTAGCGTAAACTACCGCAGGTCTTTTTCACAAAAATTTCTAATATAAAAACCCATGCGATCTGGGCGCAAATCACATTTGAAGATTCATCATGGTTTCGTTCATTACTTTGCTGATAGTATTTTCGTTAGTTTATATTTCGAAGTCTGGTGAAGTGTATAGAATCAATAGTGGAAACGAATATTATTTGGAACCAGAACAAAACGTATGTAAAATAAAATTCTTAACTCTTTCTTATATGAAAAATGATGAAATTTACTTTCCCAGTACGATTGGTGTCAAGCGAATAGAGAATGTTTTAAGAGAAATATGCTATTAGTCTCCTTGGTGGATGAATTTAAACAACAAGAAATGAAGGAACTTTTCAATTACTCTGCAAGTAAGTCAAAAATTGGCCAAAGTGATAGAATTAAGTTAAGTTCATCGATGCACTGTTGTTGAGCTAGTCCACGTCGAAATCGAACGAAAATATTCACAATTTAATTCCATTTTTTTGGGTGACATGAATCTTTTAAATTGGTGTGTACAACACAAACAACGCTCGTATGTCAAAACGTCCTGAGTACGTATAACCTCAAAAATGGCAAAGCTATACGATAAAGCTGCCAGTTGGCAAATTGCAAGACTAGGTTTACCCAATCCCGATGTGTAAAATACCTCGTACATAGGATTTTTTTCCCGGACTTTTTGCATTCCAGGGAAAGCGGGATTTTTTTCCAATTTCCCGGGGCCCCGGGATTCCGGTCAAAGGGAAACCTGCTTTGATGTGGAATACATTTAGACATTTGAATAAATTAGAAATAGTCTAAAGCTACGGTTATAAGGCGCTCTCTGGACAACTAACAATATATATTATGTTGTTCTCTTACATCAGCCATAAATCGTACTAAAATATGAAATATCTTGTAATACAAAACATTTTGACAATGGTTAAGGCAGTCTCTTTCGGTATCGTTTTCGGAAGAACACTATTAATATAGTGGGATTTTTTGTAACACCAAAAAACTGTTTTGAAATGAAAGAAACTTATTTCGATTTCACAATCGTTAAACGGGGTCAATAAATGCCCAGCAAAAAAAGCGTCGCCAAAAAAGTAATGAAAATGTTCTTTTTGGATCCGGAAGTGGTGCAAAATTGACGCAGAAGCGATGAATTTAACATGGGTTTGTCATAGGACGGAAGTCCTCCATTTCAACAGCCGTTGCACTGAATTTGCATCACTTCATTAGGTGTGATCCGAATTCAATGTTTTGGACGCAAATTAAAAAATTCTGTGATATTTTGTCAAATAAATAGTTTTTATAAAATTTAATGGATTCTAGCACTTGTCGGAAACGTTTGACCTCAAATATTTTCAAAAATTCACAATTTTTTTTCAGATTGGATTTAGCCTTTTTTCGACAAAATTTAAATGATTTGTACCATTTTATGAATTTTTACTCTGTTTTTGATCTATTTGAAACAAAAAAAGTTTTGGCTTTAAACCCCAATTTTAATAGTTTTTAAGCCTAATGTGTATAAGGTATAAATTTATAATAACTATCTTAGAAAAGATTGGATTTTGTAAATTTCATAAAAAAACATCCTTGCAATAATTATAAAATTTTGAAATTATGCAATGGCCAACGTGGATTACATAAGGTAAAATGTCCCGTTGTTTTTAAATGTTTACTCAGTCTACCAGTCTATCGGAATGTCGGTTTACAGAAATATGACAATCATAAATTAGGAAGTGCAAACTTCTTTTTAACAATTGGGAGTCCGTTGGATTCTGGATTAGAACCCACGATTATGTATGCTCCAGAAGGCAACTATTACCACTTGGTACCATACTTATTCACATTACACTTCCAAAATCCACTTTAACTAGATTTCAACTGTCATTTGCCATATAAAACCTTCTATTATACATAAAATATTGTAAAGAAAATTTCCTGGGAATTCCCGCACTTCATTCCTGGGAAAGCGGGAGCGAAAAAATAGTAATTTCCCGGGAATTCCCGGGATCTCGTTCCCGGGAAAAAACCCTACTCGTACACAAATGAAAGACACAATTTCAAAATACAACATTTTCTTAAACAAGAGAAAACAATATTAACCCAGCAAAAAAGCGTCGTCAGAAAAAGAGTGAAACTGTTATTTTTGGATCAGGAAGTGGTGCAAAATTGGCGCAGAAGCAATGAATTTAACATGGGTTTGTCATAGGACGGATGTCCACCATTTCAACAGCCGTTGCACTGAATTTGCATCACTTCTGAAGGTGTGATCCGACTTCAGTGTTTTGGAAGTGAGTTCAAAAATGTTTTGATATTTTTCCAAGTAAATAAATTTTAAAATTTTTTATGATATTTAATGCATTCTAACGCATGTCTGTAGCGTTTGACCTCAAATATTTTCAAAAATTCGTAATTTTCTTAGAATGGATTCAGCATTTTTTCGACAATATTTTTATAATTTTTATCATTTTATCACTTCCTCACTCTGTTATTAACCTAAGTGATACAAAAAAGTTAAAATTATCATTTAAAATTATGAAAAAATCGAGTTATAAAAAATGAATTAAAAGAGCTTCCTGCACCCTAAAAAAAATCGCTTCTCTAACATATGTTCCAAACATATTTTGCAGGAAGCGCATATATTATTGTATACTGCCGAAACATTAATATGTTTGTTTTATGTGAACATATTATATGTTTGGAAGCATTTTGAGCCCAAAAATATTATATGCTTGGAAGAATTTTTCCCAAAGACTATTGTGTTCATTACCTAACATACTCGTAATTTTCACTTCCACGAAATATTTTAGTTCATGGCACCTTTTTCTGTAATACAAATAATGTTGAAGAAATTATTCACTTTTATACATTTTTTAAATTTTACCTTTCGCCTGCACGGAGAATCGAACCGAGGACCATACAGTTTGTAAGCCAACACACTATACACTGGACTACGTAGCTGTTAGAGTCACCAGTAGATAATTATCGTTATAAGTTACATTTATATAGCATAGTTTGCAGCGCCCACGAGCCCATGCAAACATAACATTATTTAACAGAAACATACATTTGTTTGCCACGTGGAGCAGTGGTTAGCATGTCTGCCTTGCATGCAAAGGGTCGTGGGTTCAATCCCTGCACCGACCGAACACTTTTTATACCCTGCGCCACATTGTGGAACAGGGTATTATAAGTTAGTGCATATGTTTGCAACACCCAGAAGGAGACGAGATAGACACATGGTGTCTTTGGTAAAAATGCTCAGGGTGGGCTCCTGAGTCGATATAGCCATGTCCGTCTGTCCGTGAACACATTTTTGTAATCAAATTCTAGGTCGCAGTTTTAGACCAATCGACTTCAAATTTGGCACAAGTATGTGTTTTGGCTCAGAATAGATACCTATTGATTTTGGAAGAAATCGGTTCAGATTTAGATATAGCTCCCATATATATATTTCGCCCGATATGGACTAATACGGTCCCAGAAGCCAGAGTTATACCCTAATTTGCTTAAAATTTTGCACAAGAAGAACAATAAGTACTATAGTCAAGTGTGCCAAATTTTATTGAAATCGGTTCAGATTTAGATATAGCTCCCATATATATCTTTCACCCGATATGGACTAATACGGTCCCAGAAGACAGAGTTTTACCCCAATTTGGTTGAAATTTTGCGCTAGGAGTACAACTAGTAGTCTAGTCAAGCGTGCCAAATTTTATTGAAATCGGTTCAGATTTAGATATAGCTCCCATATATATCGTTCGCCCGATTTACACTCATATGACCACAGTGGCCAATCTTTTACTCCGATTTTATTGAAATTTTGCACAGGAAGTAGAATTAGCATTGTAGCTATGCGTGCCAAATTTGGTTGAAATCGGTTCAGATTTAGATATAGCTCCCATATATAGCTTTAGGCCGATTTACACAAATATGAACACAGAGGCCAATTTTTTGCTCCGATTTAGTTGAAATTTTGCACAGAGAGTAGAATTAGCATTGTAGCTATGCGTGCCAAATTTGGTTGAAATCAGCTCAGATTTAGATATATCTTCCATATATAGCTTTCGCCCGATTTACACTCATATGACCACAGAGGCCAATTTTTAACTCCGATTTAGTTGAAATTTTTCACAGGGAGTAGGTTAGGTTAGGTTAGGTTAAAGTGGCAGCCCGATTAAGATTCAGGCTCACTTAGACTATTCAGTCCATTGTGATACCACATTAACTAAAAGTACCTATTACATATGGGCACTTCTAGTTTTAACCGCTGAACCTTCTTGATTATTTTTCTTTGTTGAACCAACCAGATTGTTCCAAAAATATTAGCAGACTGGTTAAGTTAACGTTTTCCAGATCCGCCAGTAATCTGAAGCTATATGCTCCTAAAAGTTGCTTGCGCTTTACACAAAATGCAGGACACTCACACAAGAGGTGTTTAATTGATTCTTTTTCCTCCGCATCATGACAGCTCATACAATAGTCATTATACTTCGCGCCAATAGTTTTTGCAAAGGGGAATAGAATTACAGGGAGTAGAATTAGCATTGTTGCTATGCGTGCCAAACTTGGTTGAAATCGGTTCAGATTTAGATATAGCTCCCATATATATTTTTTTCCGATTTCGACAAAAATGGTCAAAATACTAACATTTTCCTTGTAAAATCGCCACTGCTTAGTCGAAAAGTTGTAAAAATGACTCTAATTTTCCTAAACTTCTAATACATATATATATCGAGCGATAAATCATAAATAAACTTTGGCGAAGTTTCCTTAAAATTGCTTCAGATTTATATGTTACCCATATTTTTTTACTAAAATTGTGTTCCACCCTAGTGCATTAGCCAACTTAAATTTTGAGTCTAGAGATTTTGTAAAAGTCTATCAAATTCTGTCCAAATCGAGTGATATTTAAATGTATGTATTTGGGACAAACCTTTATATATAGCACCCAACACATTCGACGGATGTGATATGGTATCGAAAATTTAGATCTACTAAGTGGTGCAGGGTATAATATAGTCGGCCCCGCCCGACTTTAGACTTTCCTTACACACAAAAAATTTTTTCTCTGATTCAATCACCAAATTAATTGATCCAATTAATTTTTTAATTGAAATGTCTTCAATCACGAAAATGATAGTATCAATCACAGTTTTAATTGGGCATAGAAAAAATTCTTGATTAAAAAAATAATTGATTTTTTGAGCAAAATTCAATTAATTTTTTAATTGATTCAATTAAAAATTTAATTGATGTTGATTGCAAAACGCAATTAATTTATTAATTAAAAAAGGTAACTATTTTTAATTACTTAGTTAGATTGGCTTAGAGTTTTTATTTGGATTAACAAATGATTGTTTGGAATACATTTTTAATTAAAAAAGTAAAAAAAAATCAGCACTTTTTTTAACTGAATTAGTCTTCCGAATTTGATTAAAAAGTTAATTGTATCAATTAATTTTTTAATTAAACATTTTAAAAATTTCAATCATTGACTTAATTAACTTAATGTTTCTATCATGATTAAAAAGTTAATTGTATCAATTAATTTATTAATTGAAAAAAATTTCAACTTCAATTAACTTTTTAATTGGAAATATTTTGGTGATATTTTTTTCTGTGTACTTGTTTTTTTTAATTTACACATTTTTATTTATACTACATTAAATTTTTATAATGAAACTTTGAAATGTGGTGTTTGATATAAACGAAATTGACTGATTTTTGGATAAAATATTATTTTTTTATTGCAAAAATTTTTTTGTTACAATTTTGTAACAAAAAACTGTTTTTGGTACAAAATTTTAAAATTTGGAAGGAATTCAAAAACTCTAACAAAAGAAGAACGTGGAGTCGAGTATAAACATACATAAATAATTGTATAATATAAACATAAATTTATTTAGGCGTGAACAGTTTTTTACTAGCATTTAACACCATCGCTCTAAAATTCCTTTTATTTTTCTTTAATAATTCATTTTAAAGAAAATAAACTTTTTAAATTGTTTTAGCTGCAAAACTCGAACTTAATGCCCGCTTTTATATTTGAAGGTGTCCGTCAACTCCTCGTGGACTACTTATTAATAAAGAGGAACTAAACTTTGTTTTTATACATTTTACTGTGTAATTTTTCACTATTTCCTCCTTATTTCATTTTACTGTCCCAACTCTAAAAAGAGTATAGTGCCCTTTCGTTATTTTTATGAAGACCCCTGATTTCTTTTAACGAACCAAGAAAAAAATTGTGCCCATAATACCAAAATGATAAACAAAACACATGTCCACACATACATAAAATGCTGCTCTCAAGGCGAAAACATATGCTGTTTGTTTTTCAAATGTCTATTCTCTTGGTTCCGAATTTTTGGCCTTATCTTAAAACAGTTTTCCGAAACAACATACAAGCGGTTTCAAAGAAATTGCTCTCTTTTCATTCTCTCGCTGTGTTATGTTGATATCTTTCGTCAACCCTGAATCTCTATTTCTTTCTCTATACTCTCTCTGTCGCTCTCTGAATAAAATATCACAACATATATATGTTTACTCGAAATTTGTAAATTTATATATGTTCACATTCACACATATTATTTTTATAAAACATTCATGTCCCAAATATAATATATTCAAAAATATTAACATATGTGTCCCAAACATTTAGTGTTAGTTTAGGAACATTACATGTTTGCACTTAAATATATTGTGTTTAAAAATTGTTCCCTAAACACATTTTGTTTATATCGGAACATATGAAAAACATATTTTTCTAACAGTGAAGCCATGGGTTTTAATAGTTTTTTTTATTATATTCTTTAGTCTCAATTACCAGAATATGGACTTCGGGAAATGATTTCGCAAAACCTGAGACATATCAATGGTATCCAACAGATGAGTCGTTTTCCTATACTAATTGGGGAAAAACTGAACCTGACGATATCCGCGAGCACTGCACAGCAATAAAAACAGACTCATTGTTATGGTTTGATTCGTTTTGCGACAGAAAATTGGGATTTGTTTGTGAACAGGTCAATCAAACAATTGCCAAATTTACTAACTCCGATGATATGGTTAAGAATTTCAATGATATGATGGATGAAGACTGTGAAAATATCAAAATAGTAAACAAATCAAATTATGAAGACACGAAAACATCTGATATTGAGGAATTAAAGCAAGAGCTGGACAAAAAATCACTTTCAGAACATAACGAAAACTTTACTCGAAAAATCTTAGATTATTCAGAAAAAATGGCAAAAAATTATGAGGAACATTATCAACAGCAACAGCTTATGGTTAATAATCAGTTGGAATTATTAGCTGTGTCAGTAAATAACACAATCTATTCAATGAAAACGGAACAGGATACATTGAAACGACTCTATGAAGAATCTATGGAAAAAATCGAGAATCAATTCAACAGCCTGAATAAATCAATAGAAATGGAAAATAAAATGCAACAAAATTTGAGTGAATCGATTAAACTGGAGGTCAATCGTATGGATTTGCTTGTTAATTCGTTGAATAAATCGCATCAAATCAACCACGACCACATCCTTGAACAATTCAAAAAGAAGATGCTTTTCATTCAAAATGATAATAAAAAAATTCTAAAATACATCAGAGGCGAAGAATTGAAAAAATCAATGGCAGAAAAAGACAAAAAAGTCGAAGATATGGAAAATGTCTCACAAAACGGCAAGGCATTAACAACTACAGATGGAAAAACAAAATTTCAAAACTATTATATACACCTCTATGGCTGAGTATAATTAAATTTCTACACGCACAAAAATTTGTTTTGTTTTCCGAAACAAATTTTTTACATAAACGGGCATTGTTTGGAATTTTCTTTTCTTGGTAATAAATTTGATTGAAAGAAAAGCCTTTTACTGGATGTACAAACAATTTAATAAAGAATAGCTCAAAACACAAAAATCAGTATTTTTTTTAATTTTCTACTTCATTGCATCCTCCGATATTTTTTCTCACTTTCACATGATTTATTTAGTTCTTACCATTTTCACTTGCTTAGATGCAAATAAGATTTTATATAATTTTTATACCCTCCACCATAGGATGGGGGTATATTAACTTTGTCATTCCGTTTGTAACACATCGAAATATTGCTCTAAGACCCCATAAAGTATATATATTCTGGGTCGTGGTGAAATTCTGAGTCGTCCGTCCGTCCGTCTGTCCGTCTGTCCGTCCGTCCGTCTGTCCGGCTGTCCGTCCGTCTGTGGAAATCACGCTAACTTCCGAACGAAACAAGCTATCGACTTGAAACTTGGCACAAGTAGTTGTTATTGATGTAGGTCGGATGGTATTGAAAATGGGCCATATCGGACCACGTTTACGTATAGCCCCCATATAAACCGATCCCCAAATTTGGCTTGGGGAGCCTCCCGGAGCAGCAAAATTCATCCGATCCGGTTGAAATTTGGTACGTGGTCTTAGTATACGGTCTCTAACAACCATGCAAAAATTGGTCCATATCGGTCCATAATTATATATAGACCCATATAAACCGATCCCCAGATTTGACCTCCGGAGCCTCTTGGAGGGGCAAAATTCATCCGATCCGATTGAAATTTGGTAACTGATGTTAGTATATGGTCTCTAACAACCATGCAAAAATTGGTCCATATCGGTCCATAATTATATATAGCCCCCATATAAACCGATCCCCAGATTTGACCTCCGGAGACTTTTGGAGGGGCAAAATTCATCCGATCCGGTTGAAATTTGGTACCTGATGTTAGTATACGGCCTCTAACAACCATGCAAAAATTGGTCCATATCGGTCCATAATTATATATAGCTCCCATATAAACCGATCCCCAGATTTGACTACCGGAGCCTCTTGGAGGAGCAAAATTTATCCGATCCGGTTGAAATTTAGTACGTGGTCTTAGTATACGGTTTTTAACAACCATGCAAAAATTTCTGTAGAAAATTTTGTCAACATTTTATTTCTATAGAAAATTTTGTCAAGTTTTTATTTCTATAGAAAATTTTGTCAAATTTTTATTTCTATAGAAAATTTTGTCAAAATTTTATTTCTATAGAAAATTTTGTCAAGGTTTCATTTCTATAGAAAATTTTGTCAAAATTTTATTTCTATAGAAAATTTTGTCAAACTAGATTATATACGTATTCAATCGGCCTTTTTTTGTTTAATATATACCCCGTATGGGCTAACTTACAATTTAGAAGACAGTGCTAAAAAGTTTTACGATACCTTGCCATCGGCAAGTGTAATCGCAACCCAAGTAATTCGATTGTGGATGACAGCCTTTAGTAGAAGTTCCTACGCAATCCATGGTGGAGGGTACATAAGATTCGGCCTGGCCGAACTTACGGCCGTATATACTTGTTTTGGATTTAACTTTTTGCCCGAACGGAGAATCGAACAACGAAGCATCCGTTTGGTAACCCAGCAAAAAAATTTGGAAGTTCTTCAAAGGCACAACTTTCAAAGAACTTCCAAAAATGTCCTCCCAAAAAGATGTTCTTTTTTAACTATACAAGAAGTTCTTTTATTTCAATTTTTTATAACTCGCTTTTTTCATATTTTTAATGGGTAATTTTGTGTGTTTTGTTAAAAACATATTAAAAACAAGTATACCTATATACGGCCGTAAGTTCGGCCAGGTCGAATGTTATGTACCCTCCACCATGGATTGCATAGAAACTTCTACTAAAGACTGTCATCCACATTAAAATTACTTGGGTTGCGGTAACACTTGCCGATGGCAAGGTATCTTAAAACTTCTTAACACCGTGTTTTCAATTCTAAGTTAGTCCATACGGGGTATAAATTAAACAAAAAAAGGCCGATTAAATACGTAAATAATTCAGTTTGACAAAGTTTTCTATAGAAATAAAATTTTGACAAAATTTTCTATAGAAATAAAATCTTGACAAAAATTTCTATAGCAATAAAATTTGACAACATTTTCTATAGAAATAAAATGTTGACAAAAATTTCTATAGCAATAAAATTTGACAACATTTGCTATAGAAATAAAATTTTGACAAAATTTTCTATAGAAATAAAATCTTGACAAAATTTTGTATAGTAATAAAATTTTGACAAAATTTTCTATAGGATTAAATTTTGACAAAATTTTCTATAGAAATACAATTTTTGGTAGATTATTTTTGGTGATCAGCTATATATATAACTATAGACCGATATGGACAAATTTTGGCATGGTTGTTAGCGGCCATATACTAGCGCAATGTACCAAATTTCACTGCGTATCAAATTTCAACCGGGTCGGATGAATTTTGCTCCTCCAATAGCTCCGGAGGTCAAATCTGGGGATGGGTTTAAATGGGGGTTATATATAGTTAAGACAGGTATGGACCCATTTGTGCATGGTTGTTAGAGAGCATATACTAATACCACGTACCAAATTTCAACCGGATCGTATGAATTTTGCTCTTCCAAGGGGCTCCGTAAGTCAAATCTGGGGATCGGTTTATATGACGGCTGTGTATAATTATGGACCGATGTGACAAAATTTTTTAACTAATAAAATTTTGACAAAATTTCCTATAGTAATAAAATTTTGACAAAATTTTCTATAGTAATAAAGTTTTAACAAAATTTTCTATAGAAACAAAATTTTGGTAGATTATATTTGGGGATCGGCTATATATATATATATATATATATATATATATATATATATATATATATATATATATATATATATATATATATATATATATATATATATATATATATATATATATATATATATATATATATATATATATATATATATATATATATATATATATATATATATATATATATATATATATATATATATAAAGGGTGATTCTTTTGAGGTTAGGATTTTCATGCATTAGTATTTGACAGATCACGTGGGATTTCAGACATGGTGTCAAAGAGAAAGATGCTCAGTATGCTTTGACATTTCATCATGAATAGACTTACTAACGAGCAACGCTTGCAAATCATTGAATTTTATTACCAAAATCAGTGGCAGAAAATCCGCTTTTTTATCGACAAATTTTGTTCAGCGATGAGGCTCATTTCTGAATGGCTACGTAAATAAGCAAAATTGCCGCATTTGGAGTGAAGAGCAACCAGAAGCCGTTCAAGAAGTGCCCATGCATCCCGAAAAATGCACTGTTTGGTGTGGTTTGTACGCTGGTGGAATCATTGGACCGTATTTTTTCAAAGATGCTGTTGGACGCAACGTTACGGTGAATGGCGATCGCTATCGTTCGATGCTAACAAACTTTTTGTTGCCATAAATGGAAGAACTGAACTTGGTTGACATGTGGTTTCAACAAGATGGCGCTACATGCCACACAGCTCGCGATTCTATGGCCATTTTGAGGGAAAACTTCGGAGAACAATTCATCTCAAGAAATGGACCGGTAAGTTGGCCACCAAGATCATGCGATTTGACGCCTTTAGACAATTTTTTGTGGGGCTACGTCAAGTCTAAAGTCTACAGAAATAAGCCAGCAACTATTCCAGCTTTGGAAGACAACATTTCCGAAGAAATTCGGGCTATTCCGGCCGAAATGCTCGAAAAAGTTGCCCAAAATTGGACTTTCCGAATGGACCACCTAAGACGCAGCCGCGGTCAACATTTAAATGAAATTATCTTCAAAAAGTAAATGTCATGGACCAATCTAACGTTTCAAATAAAGAACCGATGAGATTTTGCAAATTTTATGCGTTTTTTTTAAAAAAAAAGTTATCAAGCTCTTAACAAATCACCCTTTACTAACATCACGTACCAAATTTCAACCGGATCGGATGAATTTTGCTCTTCCAAGGGGCTCCGGAGGTCAAATCTTGGGATCGGTTTATATGGGGGCTATATATAATTATTTACCGATGTGGACCAATTTTTGCATAGTTGTTAGAGACCATATACTTACACCATGTACCAAATTTCAGCCGGATCGGATGAAATTTGCTTCTCTTAGAGGCTCCGCAAGCCAAATCTGGGGATCGATTTATATGGGGGCTATATATAATTATAGACCGATTTGGACCAAGTTTTGCATGGTTATGAGAGACCATATACTAACACCATGTACTAAATTTCAACTGGATCGGATGAATTTTGCTCCTCCATGAGGCCCCGCAAGCCATATCTGAGCGTCGGTTTATATGGGGGCTGTACGTAACAGCGCATTTGCAATAC
Source organism: Haematobia irritans (assembly GCF_050003625.1). Classification (NCBI taxonomy): domain Eukaryota; kingdom Metazoa; phylum Arthropoda; class Insecta; order Diptera; family Muscidae; genus Haematobia; species Haematobia irritans. Next base: position 205,986,352 of record NC_134398.1, read on the forward strand.
CATCCGACCTACATCAATAACAACTACTTGTGCCAAGTTTCAAGTCGATAGCTTGTTTCGTTCGGAAGTTACCGTGATTTCAACAGACGGACGGACGGACATGCTCAGATCGACTCAGAATTTCACCACGACCCAGAATATATATACTTTATGGGGTCTTAGAGCAATATTTCGATGTGTTACAAACGGTATGACAAAGTTAATAGACCCCCATCCTATGGTGGAGGGTATAAAAATTGGTTCGGTCGGAGCAGGGATTGAACCCACGACCCTTTGCATGCAAGTTAAATAATGTTATGTTTGCATGGTCTCGTGGGCGCTGCAAACGATGCTATATAAATGTAACTTATAACCATAATTGTCTACTGGTGACAATTACAGCTACGTAGCCCAGGGTTGGCCTGTCGCAAACAGTGACTTTTGTGACATACGTTTACGACGGTATAATACGTATGTCGCAAAAGTCGTAAACCTAGCAGGTCTCGTGGGCGCTGCAAACGATGCTATATAAATGTAACTTATAACCATAATTGTCTACTGGTGACTATTACAGCTACGTAGCCCAGGGTTGGCCTGTCGCAAACAGTGACTTTTGTGACATACGTTTACGACGGTATAATACGTATGTCGCAAAAGTCGTAAACCTAGTGTAGAAAACCTAATTTGGAATTAAAGAAATTGTAAATATTTTTTAATTTAATTTAGTTAAGCTCCCCGATAAAAGGTATGCAAAAAATGTCCTATATTGTATTTATTCAAAACTCTACTAGATTTACATCTCTCATTCACAACTTGAAACTATTCTTGGTTTTCGTGGACCAAGCTTTAGCTGCATCAACGAATGACTAGCTACAATTTTGAAAATTTTTAATTAGTATGGAAATTGGTTCTAATAAGCCAAAAAGTGATTTTATAAAATTTTCTCTAAACAGCAATTCACTTATATAGGACTTAACATAAGTAGTTTTCCTTCCTTCCAGTTTCTGCAGTAATTTGTGAAAGGTTAACTATGAGCGAGTACCGACCGTCACGTTTACTGCACCATCGAGTAGTTTATAGTAATTTTGGCTTCAAATTTCCAATTGAAATAACTATATTCTCAAGTATTTTAAACTCGTTAATAATTTTATGAACATTCCTGAGAATTGGTACATAAGATTCGGCCTGGCCGAACTTACGGCCGTATATACTTGTTTTACTTTTATTTATCCTAGATTTAAAGCCAGAGAGGTCGCTAAAAATGACTTTATTTTAAAGAGGCCGCATCCTTGGCTTGGAATCAATACTAAAATCCTTAAGAGAAGGTCAAAGTCTTTGGATCCAGATAAACTTTGAGTGTAGGTAATTCAAATAAAGAACATTTTTTGGGAGGAAATTTTTGGATATGCTTCTAAAATTGTATCTTTAGAACAACATACCAATTTTTTTACAGAGTTTAGTTAATAAAAACCAAATAAAATTTTGGTTTAATAAAAATAAACTTATTTTTTTTTTTAAATATTTGTATTTGTTTTATTTTTTTCATCGAAAGAAATATATATTATAGCTTTGAAATTTAGTTTTACCTTCCAGATGGGTTGGTTGTTTATCGTTTTGTGGAACATTTTTGCTTAGTTCGAAAAATTTATTTTCTATTGCTTTTGGTTTTCGTAATTTTTCATCATTGATATATGAAAGAATTTGTTTATAATCATTTTCAATGCGTGTCGTTATATTTTTAAATTGCTCAAAGACATGATCATAGGCTGTTTTATATAAATTCTTCAATGAGTCCACTTGAAATTCCGTTCCATTCTCATTGATTTTAATCAATCCACTCAATGTGTTTAGTTCGTCATCAATCCGTTTCTCTTGCATTGCATTTTCCAATTTTATTGTTGTACTCAGATTGTTGTAGTGATTTTCTAGTTTTACAATAGATTCGTCAAAGAGTCCTTTTAATCTATCATGTTCCCTTTTCATTAGATCGATTTTCTTATTTAGTGATGAAGTTAAAAATTCCAATTGATTATTAACCGCTTGAATTTGTTGCTCATAGGAGTGATTATGGGAATGTAGAATTTTTTCTGTATGATTTTGTGTAAGTCCTATTGAATTCCTTAAGATTTGAAGTCTATCTTCAAAGTTTTTATTTTGTTCTATGTGGGATTTTTTTAAAATTTCCATATCTAGTTTTAGTAGTTCATTCTCTGATGTTTTCATTTCTAATTGTTCTTTGATCTTATCCATTTCTTCATAATATGTTTTGTTGTTTATTTTCACATTCCAATAGTTTTCTTCCATTTCACCTTCTAAATATTTGACCATATCATGTATGTTAGTTGAATTGTCGGTGGAAACTCCATTGGTGTTTTCACAAACATATCCAAACTTTCTACCGCAAATGGCATCAAACCATGCTACAGTCTCAGTTTTCACAGCAATACAGTGTTCGTCGTATTTGTTTGGTTCTCCAACTCCCCAATTTTTAGAGGTAAGCTGTTGGCCAGTTGAACGCCATTTATAGGTATAACCATCTGCCAGACTATTTCCCGATGTCCATATTCTGGGAGCCGATTCAGCTGAGACTAGAAGGGGTTTTAATTAAGAATAACATACAAATTAAGGCCTGGAAATTAAGTACCCGGTACCAGGTAAATATTTCAAATTTTATACAATTCGGCTTATTCGTCCGTTTGTCACCCTATTTATTATTCACAACATAAACTACGATTCGATTTTTTATGCCCAAAAATTTAGGAATTTCGAAAGATTGTATTAGGCACAAAGTTCCTCCGTATGTCTTTGAACTAAGGTAACTTTTTTTCAAAGGAAAGAAACACATTTTTGATTTAAAGAAACCGTCCTTAAATTAACTGAAATATTCAATCTTTAGATATAAGATAAAAACTCTTCAAATATAGGATAAAAACTATTTTTAGGACCTTTGGTTTAAAGTTTTTTTTTGGAGTTAAGAAAACGTTTTTTTTATTTTGATATATCCGTTATAATATTTAAACTGGCATTTCTTTGCACGTGAATCGCTTTATTAATATATCGCAAAAAGAGAAAGAATTTAAAAATTCTCCTAATTTTAATTTTATTGATCCTACACGGACGAAAAATACTGTTTTTCATATGTTTTGGATGTAAAAATTATATGTTCGGAACTCAAATTTGTTAACACAATATTTTTGAGTGCAAGCATATAATGTTCATAAACTAGCATAACATGTTTGGGACATATATATGTTAGTAATGTTATGTTATGTTTGGGACATAAAATGTTTGTAAATATAATATGCTGTGCAAACATATATTAATTTGGAAATAGCCTATAAACATATATGTGTTTAGAAAGAGAGTATGCTGCAAGTAAAAAAATGGAAGTAACCAATTGGTGCCTTAAAAATATATCCACACAAAAACATTTTCATTAAATTTTTTTACTACCAGAGTATGCCTTAAGGTAAAACATAATATGTTTGGACCAATCCTGAAAATATATATGCTTGAAGCAAAATGTGTTTGGGGTATATGTTACAGAAGCGATTTTTTGAGGGTGTAGATTTAAACCCAGATACATCGCTGAAAATGCCTTTATTTTAAAGAAGCCTCATCTTTGGCTCATAATCTATATTAAAATCCGTAAAGGTAGGTCAAAATCGTTGGATCCAAGTAAATTTGTATTTGAGTGCAGTTACCGATTTTGATTTTTTTCGATGAGAAACCATTCCAAATTGAGCAGTTTATGAACAAACAAAATGATCGGGTTGAATTGCAAAAGAGATGAGCTGACTTTTTATACCCACCAACATAGAATGGTGATGGGGGTATACTAAGTTTGTCATTCCGTGTATAATACATCGAAATATCGACTTCCGACTATATAAAGTATATATATTCTTGATCAGGGAGAAATTCTAAGACGATATAAGAATGTCCGTCTGTCTGTTTGTCTGTTGTAATCACACTACAGCCTTCAATAATTGCGCTATCGTCCTGAAATTTGGCACAGATTCGTTTTTTGGTTGCAGGCAGGTCAAGTTCGAAGATGGGCTATATCGGTCCAAGTTTTGATATAGTCCCCATATAAACCGATTTCTCGATTTGGGGTCTTGGGCTTATAAAAAGCGTAGTTTTTGTCCAATTAGCCTGAAATTTAAAATCTAGAGGTACTTGAGGACCATAAAGAGGTGTGCCGAAAATGGTGCCCATCGGACCATGTTTTGGTATAGCCCCCATATAGACCGATCTCCCGATTTTGCTTCTTGGGCTTCTAGAAATTGTATTTGCTATTCGATTTGCCTGAAATTGAAAATCTAGAGGTATTTTAGGACCGTAAAGAGGTGTGTCGAAAATGGTCTGTATCGGTCCATGTTTTGGTATAGCCCCCATATAGACCGATCTCCCGATTTTGCTTCTTGGGCTTCTAGAAACTGTATTTATTATCTGATTTGCCTGAAATTAGAAATTTAGAAGTATTTGGGGACCTTAAAGAGGTGTGTCGAAAATAGTCCGTATCGGTCCATGTTTTGGTATAACCCCCATATAGACCGATCTCCCGATTTTGCTTCTTGGGCTTCTAGAAACTGTATTTACTATCTGATTTGCCTGAAATTAGAAATTTAGAAGTATTTGGGGACCTTAAAGAGGTGTGTCGAAAATGTTCCGTATCGGTCGATGTTTTGGTATAGCCCCCATATAGACCGATCTCCCGATTTTGGTTCTTGGGCGTCTAGAAACTGTATTTTCTATCCGATTTTCCTCAAATTGAAAATCTATAGGTATTTTGGGACCATGGTTAGGTTAGGTTAGATGGCAGCCCGATGTATCAGGCTCACTTAGACTATTCAGTCCATTGTGATACCACATTGGTGAACTTCTCTCTTATCACTGAGTGCTGCCCGATTCCATGTTAAGCTCAATGACAAGGGACCTCCTTTTTATAGCCGAGTCCGAACGGCGTTCCATATTGCAGTGAAACCACTTAGAGAAGCTTTTGAAACCCTCAGAAATGTCACCAGCATTACTGAGGTGGAATAATCCACCGCTGAAAAACTTTTTGGTGTTCGGTCGAAGCAGGAATCGAACCCACGACCTTGTGTATGCAAGGCGGGCATGCTTTTTTGGGACCATAAAGAGGTGTGTCGAAAATGGTTCTTGGGCGTCTAGACACTATATTTTCTAGCCGATTTGCTTGAAATTGAAAATCTACAGGTATTTTAAGATCACAAATAGGTGTGTCGCAAATTGGGCCTATTGGTCCATATTTTGGTATAGCCCCCATATAGACTGATCTCCCGACTTTATTTCTTGGGCTTCTAGAATTCGTAGTTTTTATCCAAATTGCCGGAAAGTAGAAATATAGACATATCTTAGGACCATAAAGAGGTGTGTCGAAAATGGTCCGTATCGGTTCATGTTTTGGTATATCCCCTATATAGACTGATCTCTCGATTTTACTTCTTGCACTCAAAAAAAAGTTTACTTGGATCCAAAGATTTTGACCTTCCTTTAAGGATTTTGGTATTGATTCCGAGCCAAAGATGCGGCTTCTTTAAAATAAAGACATTTTTAGGGACCTTCCTGGCTTTAAATATAGAATCGATAAAATTAAAATTGGATACAGATCTCATTCATCGAAATTTTATTCTCTGTTTGCGATACATTAATAAAGGTATTCATGTACAAACAAATTCCGGATTGAAAATTCAAATTATGCCATGTACTTCAAAGTTAAAAACTGTTTTCTGAATGCTAAAAAAACTTTAAACCAAAGATGCAAATCCTTTAAGTAAGTCTTAGCCTATATTTGAAGCATTTTTATCTTAAGTTTAAAAATTCAATATGTCATTTGAGTTAAAGACGATTTCTTTAAATTAAAAATGTTTTTCTTTATTTTAAGGAACATTTGCCTTACTTCAAAGATCTACAACTTCAACAGAGGGACGCAAAACTTTAAGATTTGTGTCCTAAATTTAATGAAAAAAATTTTTGATTATAAACCTTCTTTTAATTAAAATGTCATTATTTTAAAGAAATTTGTCCTTAACATTGCGTAAATTTCGAGTCCTAAAATTTAAGTTGCATAATCTTCTATATTAGATCAATATTTTTTTCAGTGTGGTCTTCTAGAATTTGTAGTTTTCACCAATTCGTCTGAAAGTGGAATTCTAGAGGTATTTGAGGAACATTAAGAGTATTGGTCCATGTTTTGGTATAGGCCCCATATAGACCTAACTTCCGAATTTATTTCTAGGACTTCAAATCAAGGCGTTATTTCATCATATACACGATATATTTATGATTTCTGTAAAACTCAAACAAAATTGGTTCTCATAAATCCAGAATCTGAGCTGGTCTTCATACGTAGAATCTTTAATTTTTTTTTTCGGGAAGCGTACTGGTTGAACTGATATGCTTGGGAGAAGATTTGTCATTACTGCTGTATCTACTTGTTTACAGACTCGATTGTCAACCAGAAACTATACTCAAAACAAAAAATACTTTCCTCCGGAAGGAAATTTTAGACAAATGAAATTCCCTTTTAATGTAAAGCATTTTCTTTAAGAGCAAATATATCCGAATTGATGACAAACGATTCATCGATTGTCTTTAATGTGCTTTATTTGCTGTTTTTGTTTAAAATTTCATTTCTGAGACAAGAAAACACTTCTTTCAGTGTACGATGGTATGGGACGTCATAAAGTCCGATGGTCGCTCCCCGACCATGGCGTCAAAATAAATGCCGAATATTAACGGGAAAATGTCCTAAAGACAGTATTGAATCCCTGGGCAGACAGACATTTCATCATCCATGGACCATGAACATTTCAACTGTAAACAGCACCATCGCTCTCAAGCAACCAAGAATGGCTTAAAAAGGAAGTTTCTCGCTTTATTGCTACACCCATATAAAGTGATGCCACTAGGATGGGGTTATGTTTATAGGTCCCTATTTTGGGGAGTTATATATATATATTTTTTTTTTTCAAAATTCTATCGTTTTTATCCAAATACATGGATAGACGAACGGACAGAAGAAAGGTTAGAGTGACTCAGCAAGTGATTCTAAGCCGATCACATAGAACTAATATTTATGGTATGTACACTGGTCCAAGTCAGGCTAGTTAAAAGGTCAATTATTTACTTACTTGCAGTGTAATTGTAAAGTTCCTCCAATTTCTGTTGTTTCACCTCATCGTCTATGGAGATTAACTTCATATTTAGTTGATGGCATTCTCTGTTAGCTTCATACCAAGAGTACTGGAAAACAAGATAAACGGTGTGGTGAACATTTAATACTTTTTTCAATAAAATTGTTATTGATTTTTTTTTGTTTGAATACTTACCTTTTGTCCTGTTTCCAAAAAATATTCATTTCCACTATTGATTTTATACAGTTGGCCCGAATTTACAACATAAACCAGGGAAAATGCTATCACAAATGTAATGAAGTGAAACATATTGAATTTACAAATGTGATTTGAATTGAATGTGATAGGGGATTTTATAATGAATTTGCTTCGATGTAATAGTCGAGGTTGGTATGAAGAGGATGAGAAGCTATGAAGTAAAAACAAAATAAAGTTTTATCATTGAATAAGTATATACGGAAGTAATTTCGGCCAAGCCAAATCTTATGTACCCTCCACCATGGATTGCATACAAAGTTCTACTAGAAACCGTCGCCCACCAATGAATTTCTTGGGTTGTGATAATAGTTACCGATGTCAATGTATATTAAACATTGTCTTCTAAATTGTATGTTAGTCCATATAGAGTCTACGTTAGAAAAAAGACAGAATTTATTTATTTATTTATTCAGTTACTAAAAAAATAATAAATTTTTCATCTTTTTACAAAATACTTAAGAAATTCTACTTACACGAAAAGAAAAAAAAACGTTTGGAAAACGTGTACCGAAAACGTTTTTCTTTTGTTAGAGTTTTTTGAATTGCTTCGAAAAGTATACACTTTTATCACCAAAAAAATTCGTTTGTTACAAAATATTAATTTTTTTAATAAAAAAAGTTATTTTTGAACCAACAACACAGTCCATGTCGTTTATATCAAACACTGTTCTTTTCTGACTTTAGGTCTTTAATAAGACACATTTTACAGTTCAAAATTTAATATACTACAATGTAATGTTGAACATTTTTTCGGTATCTTCCTAACATATCTGGAATATATGTAAAAAAAAAAACAAGTATATACGGCCGCAAGTTCGGCCAGGCCGAATCTTATGTACCCACCACCATGGATTGCGTAGAAACTTCTACGAAAGACTGTCATCCACAATCGAATTACTTGGGTTGTGGTATGTTAAAACTTCTTATTCCTGCATGGTGGTTGGATACCATATACTAACATCACGTACCAAATTTCAACCGAATGGGAAGCATTTCGCTCTTCCAAGGGGCTCTGGAGGTCAAATCTGGGGATCGGTTTATATGGGGCCTATATATAATTATGGACCGATATCGACCAATTTTTGCATGGGAGTTTGAGGCCATATATTAACACCACGTACCAAATTTCAACTGAATCAGATGAATTTTGGTCTTCCAAGAGGTTCCGGAGGTCAAATCTGGTGATCGGTTTATATGGGGGCTATATATAATTATGAATCGATGTGGACCAATTTTTGCATGGTTTTTAGAGACCATATACTAACATCACATACCAAATTTCAGCCGGATCGGATGAAATTTGCTTCTCTTAGAGGCCTCGCAAGCCAAATCGGGGAATCGGTTTATATGGGGGCTATATATAATTATGGACCGATGTGGACCAATTTTTGCATGGTTGTTAGAGACCATATACTGACACCATGTACCAAATTTCAGCCGGATCGGATGAAATTTGCTTCTCTTAGGGGCCTCGCAAGCCAAATCGGGGGATCGGTTTATATGGGGGCTATATATAATTATGGACCGATGCGGACCAATTTTTGCGTGGTTGTTAGAGACCATATACTAACACCATGTACCAAATTTCAGCCGGATCGGATGAAATTTGCTTCTCTTAGGGGCCTCGCAAGCCAAATCGGGGGATCGGTTCATATGGGGGCTATATATAATTATGGACCGATGTGGACCAATTTTTGCATGGTTGTTAGAGACCATATACTAACACCATGTACCAAATTTCAGCCGGATCGGATGAAATTTGCTTCTCTTAGAGGCCTCGCAAGCCAAATTTTGGGGTCCGTTTATATGGGGGCTATACGTAAAAGTGGACCGATATGGCCCATTTGCAATACCATCTGATCTACATCAATAACAACTACTTGTGCCAAGTTTCAAGTCGATAGCTTGTTTCGTTCAGAAGTTAGCGTGATTTCAACAGACGGACGGACGGACGGACGGACGGACATGCTCAGATCGACTCAGAATTTCACCACGACCCAGAATATATATACTTTATGGGGTCTTAGAACAATATTTTGATGTGTTACAAACGGAATGACAAAGTTAATATACCCCCCATCCTATGGTGGTGGGTATAAAAAACAAAAAACAAAACAAACTTTGGTCGAAGCAGGGATCGAACCCACGACCCTTGGCATGCAAGTCAGACGTAGCAACCACTGCTCCATGGTGCCCACCTAAATGTATTTTTCTGTGAAATAAACTTTGTTTAATCGGCTCGTGGGCGCCGCAAGCTATGCTATATAAATATAACTTATATGGGTAAATGTCTATTGATGACAATAACGGCTACATAGCTCAGTGGATAGTGTGTTGGCTTACAAATTGCATGGTCCGCGGTTCGATTCTCCGTCCAGGCGAAAGGTAAAAAAATTTTAAAAATTTATAAAATCGTATAATTTCTTCTACATTGTTGGTATTACAGGAAAAGGTGTTAAGAACTAAAAATCCTCGTGGAAGTGAGAAAGATGTGAGGGACAATGCAATTAGCCAGAAAAAATTTTTTTGAGTTAGTCTTTATGAAATTGTTTTTACATCCTGGAAAAGAATAAACGTTTATCACAAAAAGTATATACTTTTCTTCCAAATACACTTCCTTTCAACGAAAAGCAAATGAGAAACGAACTTTGTTTGTCTAAAATTTCGTTTGGGAGGAAAGAATTGTTGTTTTTTGCGTGTAATCTACTTAATTCTAGACTTTGCTTTAATTTACAAGTACGAAATAAGAATAGAACTTACTAAAAAATGTTTTACGAGAGGAAAAAAGGTAGAATAAATACTTATATAAGCCTCCCAGCAAAAAAAAAAAATGGGAGTTGTTCCACAAACATTTCTTTTAAAGCGCGTCACGGAATGCCCCATCCAGTTTTTTCTACTTTCGATACAGTCCTTTTGAACAAGTCCACAAACATTTCTTTTGAAACACATCCTGGAATCCCCCATCAAGGTTTTCCCACTTCCGATGCAATCCTTTTGGACAAGTCTTAGAAAGTACGGAATTAGGCCGTTTTAAGTGAAAACATAAGTCTTGAACAATTAAATTTCGAAAATAGAAATTCAATAAACAAAGTAAAAAATTATAAAAAAAATCATCCCCGCTGGGATTTGAACCTGTGCCGTTTGACCTATTCACTTCCATGGGAGTTCTTTTTTAGAAGGTTTAGGAAATTATGAAAATTTTTAATTTTTTTTTTGATTTTTAATGGAAAAATATATTTATGCATATTTTTGCCGAAAAATAACACAATAAAAACGATGTATAACATAAAAAAATAATTTTTGAGAAAAATATTTAATTAAATAATTTCTGCTGGTGAAGCAGTGTTCTTTATTTTTTCATTCATCATAATAATAAAGAACATCTCAGGAAGTACACGCAGAGAAGGAATATGATCTCCTCAAACATGTTTCCAGACTAGAGGTGTGCACGTGACACGAAATTGTCGTGACTTACGCGTGAGTCGTGTGTCACGCTGACGGTAACGGCGTAAGTGTGCGTGAGCGTGATTAACCAACCAAATGTCGTGCGTGACCGTGAGTCACGAAAATAATATCTTCGTGAGTGTGCGTGAGTAACGAATTTCGGAAAAACACGCTCACGAAAATAATCCCGCTGACGAACATAAATTGCTTACGAGTTGAATTCATTTATAATTTTAGTCACATCCTAGGTGGTAAGAGTTTTATAACTCACTCGATTTTAACCATACTCATGTTTTCAGTAAGGTTCTAAAGGTAAGTCACTCATAAAATTATTCGTGAGTCACGACATTTTTCGTGAGTAACGATATTTTTCGTGAGTCACGACATTTAAAAGAGTTTCGTGCGTGAGTACAAATTTTCTTTTCGTGAGCGTGCATGCGTGCGTGAGTCCTACAAAAAATATCGTGCGTGAGTGTGCGTGAATAAGATTTCTCCGTCGTGAGTGTACGTGAGCGTGAGAAAACTATTACTCACGTGCACACCTCTAATGGTGACCATGTAACATGTTTGTCACTAAAATGTTATTTTCTCGTCAAACATAATCTGCTTGCCGAAATCAGATACGTGATTTCCGATAAAATAACATGGTTGCGAAAACCATGTTACATGGTCACCACCCAAAAATAACATTTTGCTTTTCAAACATGTTTGAGGTGATCATATTCCTTCTCTGGGTGTAGTTAGAATTTCAGGGCTTGGTGTCATATTAGATTCATGTCACAAACATTTGAATAGACGTTTGAATAGGCGTCGTGTTAAATGGCGTCTGTAGCTGAATGTGCTAAGGCTTTCTGTTATGGTGCCAACAGACCCAGGTTCAACCCCCCGTGGAAACGAAGACGTTTTTCAATTTATAAAAATTAGATAATAAGAAAATAAAAGTATAACAAAAAATGTTGATAAAAATAAAAAGTGAAATTGGAAAAAAATTTGTTTTTATACCCTCCACCATAGGATGGGGGTATATTAACTTTGTCATTCCGTTTGTAACACATCGAAATATTGCTCTTAGACCCCATAAAGTATATATATTCTAGGTCGTGGTGAAATTCTGAGTCGATCTGAGCATGTCCGTCCGTCCGTCTGCTGAAAACACGCTAACTTCCGAACGAAACATGCTATCGACTTGAAACTTGGCACAAGTACTTGTTCTTGATGTAGGTCGGATGGTATTGCAAATGGGTCATATCGGTCCACTTTTACGTATAACCCCCATATAAACTGACCCCCAAATTTGGCATGCCGATCCTCTAAGAGAAGCAAATTTCATCCGATCCGGCTGAAATTTAGTACATGGTGTTAGTATATGGTCTCTAACAACCATGCAATAATTGGTCCACATCGGTCCATAATTATATATAGCCCCCATATAAACCGATCCCCCGATTTGGCTTGCGGAGCCTCTAAGAGAAGAAAATTTCATCCGATCCGGCTGAAATTGGGTACATGGTGTTGGTATATGGTCTCTAACAACCATGCAAAAATTGGTCCACATCCGCCCATAATAATATATAGCCCCCATATAAACCGATCCCCCGATTTGGCTTCCGGAGCCTCTAAGAGAAGCACATTTCATCCGATCCGGTTGAAATTTGGTACATTGGCCCAGAAATCGTAGTTTTTATCCAATTTGCCTGAAATTGGAAATCTAGAGGTATTTTAGGACCATAAAGAGGTGTGCTGAAAATGGTGAGTATCGGTCCATATTTTGTATAGCCCCCATATAGACCGATTTCCCGATTTTACTTCTTGGCCTTCTAGAATCCGAAGTTTTTATTCAATTTACATGAAATTATAAATCCAGAGGTATTGTAGGACCACAAATACGTGTGCCAAAAATTGTGAATATCGGCCCATATTTAGGTATAGCCCCCATATAGACCGATCTCCCGATTTTACTTCTTGGGCTTATAGAAACCGCAGTTTTTATTCAATTTATCTGAAATTGGAAATCTAGAGGTATTGTATGACCACAAATACGTGTGCCAAAAATTGTGGGTATCGGTCCATGTTTTGGTATGGTCCCCATATAAAACGGCCTCCCGATTTGGGGCCTTGGGCTTATAGAAACCGTAGTTTTTATCCAATTTGTCTGAAATTGGAAATCTAGAGGTATTTTAGGACTATAAAGAGGTGTGCTGAAAATGGTGAGTATCGGTCCATATTTTGGTATAGCCCCCATATAGACCGATTTCCCGATTTTACTTCTTGGCCTTCTAGAATCCGAGTATCGGAGTAAGTTTTTATCGGTCCATTTGGTAATGCCTCCATATAGACCGACTTCACTTCTTGAGGGTGTAGAAGGCGCACTGATCATGAAAATTGCTTGAAACTCAATGTAAAATTTCCAGATTTTACTTCTACAGATTTAAGATTTCAAATCAAGGCGTTATTTTATAATTTTCTTGCACACTTACAAGAGATGTTAATGATTCCTCTAAAACTCAAACAAAAGTGGTTCTTATAAATTCAGAATCTGATATAGTCCTCATAGGTGAAATCTTTAATTTTATCTTCGGGAAGTGTCCTCAGGATGGGGGTATATTAACTTTGTCATTCCATTTGTAACACATCGAAATATTGCTCTTAGACCCCATAAAGTATATATTCTAGGTCGTGGTGAAATTCTGAGTCGATCTGAGCATGTCCGTCCGTCCGTCTGTTGAAAACACGCTAACTTCCGAACGAAACATGCTATCGACTTGAAACTTGGCACAAGTACTTGTTCTTGATGTAGGTCGGATGGTATTGCAAATGGGTCATATCGGTCCACTTTTACGTATAGCCCCCATATAAACTGACCCCCAAATTTGGCTTGCCGATCCTCTAAGAGAAGCAAATTTCATCCGATCCGGCTGAAATTTAGTACATGGTGTTATTATATGGTCTCTAACAACCATGCAATAATTGGTCCACATCGGTCCATAATTATATATAGCCCCCATATAAACCGATCCCCCGATTTGGCTTGCCGATCCTCTAAGAGAAGCAAATTTCATCCGATCCGGCTGAAATTTAGTACATGGTGTTATTATATGGTCTCTAACAACCATGCAATAATTGGTCCACATCGGTCCATAATTATATATAGCCCCCATATAAACCGATCCCCCGATTTGGCTTCCGGAGCCTCTAAGAGAAGCACATTTCATCCGATCCGGTTGAAATTTGGTACATTGGCCCACATCGGTCCATAAATATATACAGGCCCCATATAAACCGGTCACCAGATTTGACCTCCGGAGTCTCTTGGAAGACCAAAATTCATCTGATTCTGTTGAAATTTGGTACGTGGAGTTAATATATGGCCTCAAACACCAATGTAAAAAGTGGTCGAAATCGGTCCATAATTATATATAGCCCCCATATAAACCGATCCCCAGATTTGACCCCCGGAGCCCCTTGGAAGAGCAAAATCCATCCGATTCGGTTGAAATTTGGTACGTGATGTTAGTATATGGTATCCAACAACCATGCAGGAATTGGTTCATATCAGACCATAATTATATATAGCCCCCATATAAACCGATCCCCAGTTTTGACCTCCGGTGCCTTTTGGAGAAGCAAAATTCATCCGATCTGGTTGAAATTTGGTACGTGGTGGTAGTATATGATATTTAACAACCATGCCAAAAGTGGTCAATAGCAGTCCATAATCATATATAGCCCACATATAAACCGATCCCGAGATTTGGTTTTGGAGCCACTTGGAGTAGCAAATTTCACCCGAGTCAGTTGAAATTTGGTACATTGTGTTAGTATATGGCCGTTAACAACCATGTCTAACTAGGTCCATATCGGTCTCTATATATAGCCCTCAGATAAATCGATTCCCAATCACACAAAAATTGGTCCATATCAAGTTCATAATTGCGACCCCCATATTTCAATATAAGCGACCCCCATATTTCAATTCTGGCCCTCTACACCCAGAAAAAAGTGACCCCTTCCTTAAGTTAAAATGAACTCATTGTGAAGAAAGTTGAACTTCGTATAGCGCCAAAGACATTTTTATTTGCTTGAATGATGTGATTTTCGTAGAAATTAGGTAGAATGCATTCCATATATTAGTTAACATTTTCCTACATTTATGTACCACTATACTACAGAATGAAAAAATTTAACTGAATTGAATTCATAATTGGAATGACTTTATTGAACTTTTTTCATTCATTTTGACAAATCTTACATATTTGTGGTAAACCTTTTACATCAAATTTAGTTCTGCTTACCTTCGTTTTTAAATACAATTTTATGTATTTATATAAGCAATTTTTTCTTCAATAAAAAGACATATTTTATTAATATATTAAATACATTTCTTTAGAATCACAGCATCGACTGGCCTTGAAATATTAAAACACATTTTTTTCTTCTTCTAGTACTTTTCACTTTGAATAGTTTGCTGCCTAGCAATTTTGTCCACCTTTTACAATTTCAATACCTACAAATATAAACAAAAAAACCAAAACCAATTTTTTTCACAAAAGGTTAGCGTCACTGAATATTACCTGATAATTGAAGATTCCAAAATGAAGTCGAATGAAGGGGTTGTTATTCTGCTGGTAGTTTCTTTTTTTTTATAAAAAACTAACCTTTTTCTCACTAATTTAAAATAACAAATATTTTATATATTTTATTTGTTTTATAATATTATTTTACTATATTATTTTTTAACAATCTCTCCGTATACCATAACAATGCGATTCCAACTAAAAAAACAACCAACGCGCAAACACATCGATTACATCGATGGCAGGTATCGATTACAGGTAGATAAAAGAAATGTAGGAAATTTTCCTATATTCTAACAAGTGTGAACTAAAATATTTTTCTATGCCAAGTGTTATTCATATGTATGGTAAGCTTTCTATAATAAAGGAAGTCAGAATTATCATTTTATAAGAAATCTTACTAAATTTGAGGAAACTTGGCTTTAGTTCGGGTTTTGTTTATTTTTACGAATGCTTTGTTATCAGTGAATAAAATTTTCTTTTCCAGTAGTAAATTCTTATACCCAGCGAAGAAAACAGTATTAGTAAAATGCCATGCTTTATTCTAGTTAATGAACTATTCCTAACTGCTTTCAGTTTAGGGTTTGTTTTTTACTGAAACAAGTAAATTTTATTATTTCACAGAAAAATTTAACTGAATGGAAATAAAATGACTAAACTAAATTGATGAACATTTTTTCCTTTAGTTTCGAAGACACTTTTTTCTGGGTGTACGTACCGTGCAAAATTCCATATCGATTCGTAATTATTTGTAGACTTACCTATACATACCTTTTTATACCCACCACCATAGAACGGTGACGGGGGTATAATAAGTTTGTCATTCCGTTTGTAACACATCGAAATATCGATTTCCGACTATATAAAGTATATATATTCTTGATCAGGGAGAAATTCTAAGACGATATAACGATGTCCGTCTGTCTGTCTGTCTGGCTGGCTGTCTGTCTGTTGTAATCACGCTACAGTCTTCAATAATGAAGCAATCGTGCTGAAATTTTGCACAAACTCGTCTTTTGTCTGCAGACAGGTCAAGTTCGAAGATGGGCTATATCGGTCCAGGTTTTGATATAGTCCCCATATAAACCGACCTCCCGATTTGGGGTCTTGGGCTTATAGAAATCGTAGTTTTTATCCAATTTGCCTGAAATTGGAAATCTAGAAGTATTTTAGGACCATAAAGAGGTGTGCTGAAAATGGTGAGTATCGGTCCATATTTTGTATAGCCCCCATATAGACCGATTTCCCGATTTTACTTCTTGGCCTTCTAGAATCCGAAGTTTTTATTCAATTTACATGAAATTATAAATCCAGAGGTATTGTAGGACCACAAATACGTGTGCCAAAAATTGTGAATATCGGCCCATATTTAGGTATAGCCCCCATATAGACCGATCTCCCGATTTTACTTCTTGCGCTTATAGAAACCGCAGTTTTTATTCAATTTATCTGAAATTGGAAATCTAGAGGTATTGTATGACCACAAATACGTGTGCCAAAAATTGTGGGTATCGGTCCATGTTTTGGTATGGTCCCCATATAAAACGGCCTCCCGATTTGGGGCCGTGGGCTTATAGAAACCGTAGTTTTTATCCAATTTGTCTGAAATTGGAAATCTAGAGGTATTTTAGGACTATAAAGAGGTGTGCTGAAAATGGTGAGTATCGGTCCATATTTTGGTATAGCCCCCATATAGACCGATTTCCCGATTTTACTTCTTGGCCTTCTAGAATCCGAGTATCGGAGTAAGTTTTTATCGGTCCATTTGGTAATGCCTCCATATAGACCGACTTCACTTCTTGAGGGTGTAGAAGGCGCACTGATCATGAAAATTGCTTGAAACTCAATGTAAAATTTCCAGATTTTACTTCTACAGATTTAAGATTTCAAATCAAGGCGTTATTTTATAATTTTCTTGCACACTTACAAGAGATGTTAATGATTCCTCTAAAACTCAAACAAAAGTGGTTCTTATAAATTCAGAATCTGATATAGTCCTCATAGGTGAAATCTTTAAATTTATCTTCGGGAAGTGTCCTCAAGTCCTCAAGCCCTCCTGAAATTTTAAAGGAAACCCTAATATTTGGTTCTTGTTGGTGGGTATTTAAGATTCGGCCCTGCCGAACTTACTGCTGTATATACTTGTTTGTTATATATATACCACGTATGGACTAACTAACAATTTAGAAAACGATTTTAAGAAGTTTTAAGATACCACAACGCAATTAATTGTGGATGACAGTCTTTCGTAGAAGTTTCTATGCAATCCATGGTGGAGGGTACATAAGATTCGGCCTGGCTGAACTTACGGCCGTATATACTTGTTAGTTTCTAAATTTCTTCATCCAAATGAACTTCTAAGGTACAACTTCTAAAGCAATGCAAAGTAACCAAAAATGGAGTACTTCCGTCCTATGACAAGTCCATGTAAAATTCATTGTACTAGTTCCGGATCACAAATTGGGGATCTGAACTACTTTTTTGGAAGCTCTGTTTTTGCTGGGCTTTTTAGGTCTTGATCGTTTCATATAGAGAGTTTACAAAAATGTACACAATGCAATACAAGAATTCCAAACAAAAAATCATTTATCCCAGCCGAAAGTACTCGATGAAATGGGAAAAGAAATTTGTGTATTTTGCTAATTTGGTTGCCGTTCGTTTTTTATGACGCTCTATATTTTCTTTTGCAATTTTCTTCTATTCCAATCTCACTCAGAGAAAAAATACTTTCCTCCGGATGAAACTTGCTTCTCTTAGAGGATCCGCAAGCCAAATCTGAGGGTCCGTTTATATGGGGGCTATACGTAAAAGTGGATCGATATGGCCCATTTGCAATACCATCCGACCTACATCAATAGCAACTACTTGTGCCACCCATACTATGGTGGAGTATAAAAAAAACAACAAAACAAATATTGGAAATTTTTCCAAATTATTTACTTGAAAAGTGCAAACATGCTCTTCTAGAGATGGACTTAATTTTCACTTCACAAGAAGTTCTTTAGAGTAGATGTAGAGAAAATCCTTTATTTACGCGGTTTTAGCAATGAAATTTTCTGACTTTTATTGTGTATAAAACATAATAAGAACAAATAAAATAATTGAGAATTCCAAAACAAATATTTTAAAAATATACCGATCCATTGCTCGGTCATCGTGGATTTTGCGATAAAATGTTTGCAAGTTTTATTCAAAACTTATTCAAGTAGATATAATTATTTTTTTGGCTACTCTGCGAATTATTAATACCGCACAGTTAAATATGGTTTCCCCAAATTATTACATGAACCCTCACATATTTGCTGAACACTTTATGAAAAAGTCCATTAAACTTACTTTTAGAGTATTCTGTATCATGCTCAGATTTCAGAGTCTGCTAGCGACCGATGGAGGTAGCATTCCACTCAAGTTATTTAAAACAAAAATCATTTATAGTCAAAAACATGATAAGCTCAGAATATCTTTATTATTTGGCTTTCAAAAATGCAAGTGTTTCATTTTTTAATAGTAGGTAGGGGTGGGCGTTGCAATTATAGAGAGTTAAATTTCCATGGCAAACTGATCACTGACATTATTGATGGGGAAGAAATTTATAATCGAAGAGACATTACGAACTACACTCAAAAAAATAAACAAAAATAAATTAACCCCAAAATTTCGGTTAAATTTAGAAAATTCTAACTAAGCTGTATTGCAAACGCCAATAGAAAATGTTCTTGGATACATTAAAGAACATTTATAAGACATAACTAATTTCTTCACACTTGTTACAGAAATTTCGTACTCGTACATTGAAGGAAAAACGTGATGTTCAAAATTGCAAAAAATGTCTTGAGCGCCAAACGAAGTTAAATATGGGGTCTTTTGTGGTAAAATTTCAAAAATCTGAAATATGAATTTATTAAATTGTCCTGCTTCATATGTGTATGATTTTTGTTTTCACTTTTTTAACTCATTAAAACTAAAGGTATTTATTTTGCGTTTTTCATCTAACATTAACTCCACTAACTAGCATAGAATTTAGAAGACAATATTAAGGAGATTTACCACACTAAAAAAAAGTGAACTCTATATTTTACTAAAGCCAATTTAACTATATTTTACTTCATGGGAGTAATTAGTTCATTATTTCTTTAAATTTGTAAATTTTACTACAAATGCGTACATTTTGAACGTATAGCACTAAAGACATTCTTGCAATTTTGAACTCCAATTTTTCCTTCAAACTACAAAATTTTTTCAGTGGAAAAAATTAATTATGTCTAATAAATTTTCTTGAATTTGTCGAAATCTATTTACATTTTTTTTTGTGATATCGGCGCGATGTCATCGTTTAATCATCAAAATTTTCTGAAATTTAAGTTATTGTTGTCTTCAATCGCGAAATTAAATGATACAATTAATTTTTAATTGAAATATCTAACAGAAATAATAGTATCAATTAAAAACTTAAATGTGGATCCTATACATACAATTATATACCGATTTGGACTAATTTTTGTATGGTTTTTTTTATTTCCGATTGTTTCATATTTTTTATCAATTTATTTTGCATTTCTATTGATTTACTCAAACTGTTCAATTGATTCTCGATTTTTCCCATAAATTCTTCATAAAGTCGTTTCAATGAACCATGTTCCGTTTTCATTGAATGGATTGTTTTATTTACTGCAACAGATAATAATTAATTTGGTATTTTTTTTTTCATTTCACAGACAAAACCTAATTTATTTGAGCATTGGTTGTCAATATAGCGATTGCAATTACAAAATGCATCGAAGTTTTCATGATGACTTCTCTTTTGATACTACTGAAACTTTTATTTTCATATGTATGATTTTGGTGAAATCTTTTTATTTTATCTTTTTGTTTTATTCAGAAATGAACAAATTTAAACAAACTAAAGAGGGGACAAAAGTAATGGGAAAATTTCTTATAAATATGACAGTCTGCAAATATCTTGCGAATGAAATATTTGATCATCATGACATTTATACATGTTGCCGAATGCTAACCTGGTTGCCACTCCAGCCAAAAATAATCTACAAAAATTTAAAGAACATTTTACCAAAAACCTACCAAACTAAACAAGTATATACGGCCGTAAGTTCGGCCAGGAAAAATCTTATGTACTCTCCACCATGGATTGCATAGAAACTTGTACTAAAAACGGTCATCCACAATCGAATTACTTGGGTTGCGGTAACACTTGCCGATGGCACGGTATCTTAAAACTTCTTAACACCATCTTCTCAATTGTAAGTTAGTCCATACGGGGTATATATTAAACAAAAATAAACAAGTATAAACGGCCGTAAGTTCGGCCAGGCCGAATCTTATGTACCCTCCACCATGGATTGCGTAGAAACTTCTACGAAAGACTGTCATCCACAATCGAATTACTTGGGTTGTGGTATCTTAAATCGTTTTCTAAATTGTGAGTTAGTCCATACATTACACGCAAAGAAAAAAACGTTTGGAAAACGTGTACCGAAAACGTTTTTCTTTTGTTAGAGTTTTTTGAATTGCTTCGAAAATTTTAAACTTTTATCACCAAAAAAATTCGTTTGTTACAAAGTTTTTATTTTTTCAATAAAAAAGTTAATTTTGAAACAACAACAGAGTCCATTTCGTTTATATCAAACACTGTTCTTTTCTGACTTTTGGTCTTTAATAAAACACATTTTACAGTTCAAAATTTAATATAGTACAATGTAATGTTGAACATTTTTTCGGAATCTTCCGAACATATGTAGAATGTATGTAAAAAAAACAACAAAAACAAAAAAACTTTGGTCGAAGCAGGGATCGAACCCACGACCCTTGGCATGAGAGTCAGACGTCGCAACCACTGCTCCACGGTGCCAAACTAAATGTTTGTTTCTGTTAAATAAACTTTGTTTATTCGGTTCGTGGGCGCCGCAAGCTATGCTATATAAATATAACTTATATGGATAATTATCTATTGATGACCATAACAGGTACATAGCTCAGTGGTTAGTGTGTTGGCTTACAAAGTGCATGGTCCGCGGTTCGATTCTCCGTCCAGGCGAAAGGTAAAAAAATTTTAAAAATTTATAAATTCGTATAATTTCTTCTACATTGTTGGTATTACAGGAAAAGGTGTTAAGAACTAAAAAAACTCGTGGATGTGAGAAAGATGTGAGGGAAAATGCAATTAGCAAGAAAAACATTTTTTTTAGTTAGTCTTTATGAAATTGTTGTTACATCCTGGAAAAGAATAAATGTTTATCACAAAAACTATATACTTTTCTTCCAAATACACTTCCTTACAGCGAAAAGCAAATAAGAAACGAACTTTGTTTGTCTAAAATTTCGTTTGGGAGGAAAGAATTGTTTTTTTGCGTGTAGACAAAAAAAATATGTGTAAGTAAGTCTACAAATAATTACGAATCGATATGGACTTTTGCACGGTACGTAGGGAGCCAGAATTGAAATATGGGGTCGCTTATATGGGGGCTATATACAATTATTGATATGGACCAATTTTTGTGTAATTGGGGATCGATTTATCTGAGGGCTATATATAACTATAGACCGATATGGACCTAGTTAGGCATTGGACCTAGTTAGGTTGTTTTTTTGTTTTTTGATCTCAGCTTAAAGCCATGCATTGACTAAACTACAAGTGTAGCTTAACCAACAGAGGAAAAGTATGCTTGTCAAATTTATTTGGGCAAAACCCTATAGACTGCAAAATGGTTGGATGTACAGCTGTTTCGGAATTACCACATTCCTCATCAGCATCCTCTACTTGCAGCAAAACTATCAACCAATTATCAGAATAAATTCGGGTAATTCACTCAACCCAACGTGAACTACACTTGAACCTCCCGAAAAAGGGGTTTGATAGTCGGCTACTGCCTAAACAAATTTGCCAGCATATCTCTTTTCCTTTGCCAAACTCAAATCATCGATTTGTATGTATTTGGCTGGGTTTGTTTTTGAGCGTGCTTCCTCTATCTTCATTCGTTTTGTTTGTTATTGTTGGCTTCTCTTCAATCGTTATTGTTGTTTTTTTGTTTTTTGATCTCAGCTTAAAATTAATTAAATTTGACAAGCATACTTTTCCTCTGTTGGTTAAGCAACACTTGTAGTTTAGTCAATGCATGGCTTTAAGCTGAGATCAAAAAACAAAAAAACAACAATAACGATTAAAGAGAAGCCAACAATAACAAACAAAACGAATTTGGAAAAATTTTCTATAGAAATAAAATGTTGACAAAATTTTGTATAGAAATAAAATTTTGGTAGATTATTTTTGGGGATCGGCTACATATAACTATAGACCGATATGGACCATTTTGGCACGGTTGTTAGCGGCCATATACTAGCTCAATGTACCAAATTTCACCACGTACCAAATTTCGACCGGATCGGATGAATTTTTCTCCTCTAAGAGCTCCGGAGGTCAAATCTGGGGATCGGTTCAAAAGGGGGCTACATATAATTATGGACCGATATAGACCAATTTTTGCATGATTGTTAGAGACCATATACCGATCTGGGGATCGGTTTATATGGGGGCTATATATAATTATGGACCGATGTGGACCAATTTTTGCATGGTTATTAAATACCATATACTAACACCATGTACCAAATTTCAGCCGGATCGGATGAAATTTGTTTCTCTTAGAGGCTCCGAAAGCCAAATCGGGGGATCGGTTTATATGGGGGCTATATATAATTATGGACCGATGTGGACCAATTGTGGCATGGTTATTAGAGACCATATACTAACACCATGTACCAAATTTCAGCCGGAGCGAATGAAATTTGCTTCTCTTAAAGGGTCTGCAAGCCAAATTTGGGGATCCGTTGGGGGCAATACGTAAAAGTGGACCGATATGGCCCATTTGCAATATCATCCGATCTACATCAATAACAACTATTTGTGCCAAGTTTCAAGTCGATAGCATGTTTCGTTCGGAAGTTAGCGTGATTTCAACAGACGGACATGCTCTGATCGACTCAGAATTTCACCACGACCCAGAATATATATACTTTATGGGGTCTTAGAGCAATATTTCAATGTGTTACAAACGGAATGACAATAATATATGGTTAATATACCGCCATCCCATGGTGGAGGGTATAAAAAGTTATTTTGAGGCTTGAGATCATATAAACAATCGAGTTTTGATTTCTTTTAATATTTATTTCCAAAATTTCGATTAGTACCACTTACCATCTTCTGGGTTTTTGTATGTACATGAAATACAAAAATAATTAATTTACATCTAATGTTCACAAAAGTCACAAATATTATTTAAGATATAGTTTATAATTTGGATTTTATGTAGATAAAAAATCAAAGAAGATGGTTAGTGGAACTAACCCAAATATTGGAAATAAATATTAAAACAAATCAATAATCGATTGTTTCTATGATCTCAAGCCGAACAAAATTTTATTTCTATAGAAAATTTTATTTCTATCGAAAATTTTGTGAAAATTTTATTTCTATAGAAAATTTTGTGGAAATTTTATTTCTATCGAAAATTTTGTCAAAGTTTTATTACTATAGAAAATTTTGTCAAAATTTTATTTCTATATAAAATTTTGTCAAAATTTTATTTCTATAGAAATTTTGTGGATTTTTTTTTGCTATAGAAAATTTTGTCAAAATTTTATTACTATAGAAAATTTTGTCAAAATGTCTAAATTTTATTTTCTATAGAAATTATTTCTCTAGAAATTTTTATCAAAATTCAATCTCTATAGAAAAGTTTGTTAAAAATTGTATTTATATTGAAAATTTTGTCAAAATTTTATTTCTATAGAAAATTTTCTCAAAATTTTATATCTATAGAAAATTTTGTCAAAATTTTATTTCTATCGAAAATTTTTTAAAATTTGTATTACTATAGAAAATTTTCTCAAAATTTTATTACTATAGAAAATTTTATCAAAATGTCAAAATTTTATTCCTATAGACAATTTTGTCAAAATTTTATTTCTATAGAAAATTTAGTCAAAATTTTATTTCTACATAAAATTTTCTCAACATTTTATTTTTGTAGAAAATTTTGTCAAAATTTTATATGTTACCTACAGAAAATTTTGCAAAATTTTATTTCTATGGAGACTTTTGTCAAAATTTTTCTATAGTAATAAAATTTTCTCAAAATTTTATTACTATAGAAAATTTTATCAAATTTTATTTCTATAAAAATTTTCTCAAAATTTTATTTCTGTAGAATATTTTGTCAAACTTTTATTTCTATAGAAATTTTTGTCAACATTTTATTTGTATAGACAATTTTATCAAAATTTTATTTGTAGAGAAAGTTTCAGTTAATAAAATTTTCTCAAAATTTTATTACTATAGAAAATTTTATCAAAATTTTATTTGTATAGAAAATTTTATCAATATTATATTTCCATAGAAATATTTATTTTTAAAGAAAATGTAGTAAAATTTTTATTTGTATAAAAATTGTGTCAAAATTTCATTTCTATAGAAAATGTCAAAAATTTATTTCTATAGAGAATTTTGTCCTTATAATTAAGTGATTCGACTCAAAAATGTATATCTTTACATGAAAGAAAAGCTTGTTTGGCTAAGGTCAACTTAGCTTTAATAATTCGGAAAAAATTTTCAAAATTAATGAGTTTTCTTTAAATTGTGTGTCTTTTTGTATCAAAACAAAACATTAAAAAGTAGGAAATGTCTTTCAAAACATTATTTTAAAGACGATTTCTAATTGAAACATAGCATAAGTTCTACTTCAAGATGAGTCTGGAATTTTAAGTTCTCATTAACACGGTTTTAAAGCAGCGAATATATGTATATTTGTTTCCTAGTATCAAATACGCAAATCTACAATTTAAAAGAGAATCGTATCTCAAATGTATCCCCATTTCAATTCTGCGCTTCTTTGTCTCGGCTCCCATATCAAAATATTTAGTGTAAAGACAAGATCTTTGGAAATAAACAGGCCTTTTTCCAGTGTATGAAAATTACATAGGAGAATTATTCTTCCCAAATTGAACAATTTTTCACCACCACTGTACATTATCTTTCTCATATAACTACAATCCGGTAATTTTTTTCCCAAATTACATAATTGCTGTAAACTTTATGAAAAAGTCCATTAAACTTTCTTTGAGAAAATCAACAAATTGCAGAGTCTGCTAGCCACCGATAGGAGGGACTTCCAATCGAAAACATGATAAGCTCAGAATAGCTTTATTTTATATTTTCGATTTGGCTTTCAAAAATGCAAATGATGCATGTTTTAGCAGTAGGTACTTAGTATTCAAAAAGTATTAAATTTCTATGGCAAACTGATCACTGAGATAATTAGTAGGGAAGAAATTTATAAACGAAGAGAAATTAGGAGCTACACTCAAAACAAAGTGAACCCACCAAAAAGGAAAATTTAGGTTAATTTTAGAAAATTTTAACTAAACTTTATTTAGTCGAGGAAGGAAACTTCCTTTTAATTAAAATGTAGTGATTTCCATGAATTAAAATAATGTTAAATTGGCTTTAGTGTCCTAGACGGTTCACAGTATTTTGAGTGTATGTAGAGAAATAAGAGTGCAAATGAAATGAGTGATGTAGAGTAAATGAATATGAAAATTTTAGATTTGACCCACATTGAGCTATGGCGCAACTAGACCTACGGTAACCTAAAGCTATTACAATGTGATTCTGTATCCATTTTATGGCATAGAAGTGTACGAGGGTAGTCCTATAAGTAAATAATAAGTAGTCGAGTAATAAACTCTAGAAAATGGCTCTTATGGATTTTTTTACCGATAGGTTAGAAGATGCTGGATGTCTCTAGCAATAGCCACTTGTTGTTTTCCAGTCAAATATACAGCCATTACACTATAACATTGAATTCCATCTACGGTTGCCGCATTTGGTATATTGGTAGAATTCTTGATGGTTTGGTAAATTTTGCAAAAAAGTACTTCATAAATTTTCTATAGAAATAAACTTTTGGAAATTTTCTATACACTGTTAGAAAAATATGTTTTTCATATGTTCCGATATAAACAAAATGTGTTTCGTCCACAATTTTAAAACACAATATATTTAAGTGCAAACATGTAATGTTCCTAAACTAACACAAAATGTTTGGGACACATATGTTAATATGTTCGAATATATTATGTTTGGGGCATGAATGTTTCATAAAAATAATATGCGTGAATGTAAACATATATAAATTTACAAATTTCGAGTAAACATATATATGTTGTGATACTTTATTCAGAGAGCGACAGAGAGAAAGAAATAGAGATGGAAACCGGGAGGGTTGAATAAAAAGATATCAACATAACACAGCGAGAGAATGAAATGAGAGCAATTTCTGTGAAACCGCTTGTATGTTGTTTCGGAAAACTCTTTTATGATAAGGCCATAAATATTATTTAATTTGAATAAAGAGAATAGACATTCGGAGAATAGACTTTTGAAAAACAAACAGCATATTTTTTCGCCTTGAGAGCAGCATTTTATGTATGTGTTTTGTTTATCATTTTGGCATTATGGGCACAATTTTTTTCTTGGTTCGTTAAAAGAAATCAGGGGTCTTCATAAAAATAACGAAAGGGCACTATTCTCTTTTTAGAGTTGGGACAGTAAAATGAAATAAGGAGGAAATAGTGAAAAATGGCCCAGTAAAATGTATAAAAACAAAGTTTAGTTCCTCTTTATTAATAAGTAGTCCACGAGGAGTTGACGGGCATTAAGTTCGAGTTTTGCAGCTAAACCAATTTAAAAAGTTTATTTTCTTTAAAATGAATTATTAAAGAAAAATAAAAGGCTCGCTCTAAAATACAGTTTTTTACTAGTGTTAAATACTAGTAAAAAACTGTTCACGCCTAAATAAGTTATGTTTATATTATAAATTTATTTATGTATGTTTATACTCGACTCCACGTTCTTCTTTTGTTAGAGTTTTTTAATTCCTTCCAAATTTTAAAGTTTTGTACCAAAAACAGTTTTTTGTTACAAAGTTGTTATTTTTGCAAAAAAAAAAAAATAATATTTTATCCAAAAATCAGTCAATTTCGTTTATATCAAGCACTGTTACTGACTATAAATCTTTAATAACCCACATTTCGAAGTTTCATTATAAAAATTTAATATAGTATAGATATAAATGTGTAAATTAAAAAAAAATGTTCGGTCGGAGCAGGGATTGAACCCACGACCCTTTGCATGCAAGGCAGACATGCTAACCACTGCTCCACGTGGCAAACAAATGTATGTTTCTGTTAAATAATGTTATGTTTGCATGGGCTCGTGGGCGCTGCAAACTATGCTATATAAATGTAACTTATAACAATAATTATCTACTGATGACTATAACAGCTACGTAGCCCAGTGGATAGTGTGTTGGCTTACAAATTGTATGGTCCTCGGTTCGAATCTCCGTGCAGGCAAAAGGTAAAATTTAAAAAATTTATAAAAGTGAATAATTTCTTCAACATTATTTGTATTACAGAAAAAGGTGCCAAGAACTAAAATATTTCGTGGAAGTGAAAATTACGAGTATGTTAGGCAATGAGCACAATCGTTTTTGGGAAAAATTCTTCCAAGCATATAATATTTTTGGGCTCAAAATGCTTCCAAACATATAATATGATCACATAAAACAAACATATTAATGTTTCGGCAGTATCCAATAATATATATGCTTCCTGCAAAATATGTTTGGAACATATGTTAAAGAAGCGATTTTTTTTGAGGGTGTAGAAATAAAATTTTGACAAAATTTTCGATAGAAATAAAATTTTGACAACATTTTTACAAAATTTTCTATAGAAATAAATTTTTTACAAAATTTTCTACAGAATTAATATGTTGACAAAATTTAAATAAAATTTTGACAAAATTTTCTATTGAGATAACATTTTGTCCGAATTTTCTATAGAAATAAAATTTTGACAAAATTTTCTATAGAAGTAAAATTTTTACAAAATTTTCTGTAGAAATAAAGTTTTGACAAAATTTTCTAAAGAAATAACATCTTGACAAAATTTTCAATAGAAATTATATTCTGATAAAATTTTCGACGCAAATAAATTTTTGACAAAATTTTATACAGAAATTATATTTTGACAACATTTTCTGTAGAAATAAAATTTTGACAAAATTTACTATACATATAACAATTTGGCAGAATTTTCTATAGAAATTATATTTTGACAAAATTTTATAAAGAAATAATATTTTGACAAAATTTTATGTAGAAATAAAATTGCGACAAAATTTTATATAGAAATAAAATTGTGACAAAATTTTATACAGAAATTATATTTTGCCAAAATTTTCTATAGAAATAAAATTGTGACAAAATTTTCTATAGAAGTACAATTTTGACAAAATTTTTTTATAGAAATAAAAATTTGCAAAAATTTTCTATAGAAATAAAATTTTGACATTTTGACCAAATTTTCTATAGTAATAAAATGTTTGTAAAATTTGCGAGTAGTAATCAATTCCTAATTATCAGTTAATTTTTTTTGTTGCTTTTTTATATACATATGTCAAATTGTTTTTGTAACGTAGTCTACATATTGTAGTTCCCAACGCGGTTTAACCTAAGATATATACTTAGTATTAAGGTGCAACTATATGTCAAGTTTATGCAGTCCTAGTTAGTTTTTATTAAATAAAAAACAAAAATTAGGAATCAAATATAAAATAACTCAAATATATAAGTTCGTGGATTAAAAATTGTTAACATAAAAATATATATTATTTAAATATAAAATTTTTAGTTGCAAATAATTAAACTTATTGGTTAATAACCTGCGTTAGTAGGCATTTGAGAGTAGTAATCAATTCCTAAATTTTTATATTTATATATCAAATTGTTTTTGTAACGTAGTCTACATATAGTAGTAAGATATATACTTAGTAATAAGGTGTAATAATGTCAAGTTTTTGCAGTCCTAATATTTTTATAATTTTTTTTAAGTAAATTTAATGTAATTCTTTATTTTGAGTATCCCTGTAACCGTATATGGCCATTTCGGCTTGGTTGTAAAATGAGTTAAATAAATAAAATAAATAAAATTTTCGATGGAAATAAAATTTCGACAAAATTTTCTATAGAAATAAAACTTTGACAAAATTTTGCATAGAAATAAAATGTTGACAAAATTTTCTATAGAAATAAAATTGTGACACAATTTTCTACGGAAATAAATTTTTGACAAAATTTTATACAGAAATTATATTTCGCCAAAATTTTCTATAGAAATAAAATTATGACAAAATTTTCTGTTGAAATAAAATTTTGACAAAATTTTCTATAGATATAAAATTTTGATGAAATTTTCTAAAGAAATAACATCTTGATAAAATTTTCTACGGAAATAAAATTTTGAAAAATTTTCTACACATATAACATTTTGACGGAATTTTCTATAGAAATTGTATTCTGACAAAATTTTCTATAGCATTAAGATTGTGACAAAATTTTCGACGCAAATAAATTTTTGACAAAATTTTATACAGAAATTATATTTCGACAAAATTTTCTACAGAAATAAAATTTTGACAACATTTTCTGTAGAAATAAAATTTTGACAAAATTTTATGTAGAAATAAAATTGTGTCAAAATTTTCAACGGAAATAAAATTTTGAAAAAATTTTATACAGAAATTATATCTTGACAAAATTTTCTATAGAAGTACAATTTTTATAAAAAAATTTTATTTCTATAGAAATAAAATTGTGACAAAATTTTCTATTTCGACAAAATTTTCTATAGAAATAAAATTGTGACAGAATTTTCTATAGAAATAACATTTTGAAAAAATTTTCTACGGAAATAAAATTTTGACAAAATTTTCTGTAGAAATAAAATTTTGACAAAATTTTCTTTACATATATCATTTTGACAGAATTTTCTATAGAAATACAATTCTGACAAAATTTTCTATAAAAATACAATTTTGACAAAATTTTCTATAGAAATACAATTTTGACAAAATTTGCTGTAGAAATAAAATTTTGACAAAATTTTCTATAGCAATAAAATTTTGACAAAATTTTCTAAAGAAATAAAATTTTGACAAAATTTTCTATAGAAATACAATTTTGACAAAATTTTCTATTGAAATAAATTTTGACAACATTTTCTATAGTAATACAAATTTGACACAAAGTTGAACCTTCCGAAATAAGGCTTTACATGATAGCCGGCATATGGCGAAATAAATTCGTACAAACATATCTCTTTTCCTTTGCCACCGTCAAATCATCGATTTGAGTGCAGTTGGTTGGGTTTATTTTGAGCGTGCTTCCTCTTCTTTCATTCGTTTTGTTTTGTTATTGTTGGTTTTGTTCTTTAATCATTGTTGTTGTTTTTGATTTCAGCTTAAAATCATGCATTGACTAAACTACAAGTGTAACTTAACCAACAGAGGAAAAAAATGTTTTTCAAATTTATTTGGGCAAAGCCCTATATACTGCAAGATGGTTGGATGGACGCACGTTTCGGAATTACCACATTCCTCATCAGCATCATCTACTTGCAGCAAAACTACCAACCAATTATCAGAATAAATTCAGGCAGTTCATTAAACCCAACAATGAACCACACTTGAACCTTCGGAAAAAAGGTTTTACATGATAGCCGGCTTATGCCGAAATAAATTCGTACAAATATATCAATTTTCCTATGCCACCGTCAAATCATCGAGTTGAGTGCAGTTGGCTGGGTATGTTTTGAGCGTGCTTCCTCTTCTTGCATTCGTTTTGTTTTGTTATTCTTTTCCTCTGTTGGTTAAGGTACACTTGTAGTTTAGTCAATGCATGGTTTTAAGCTGAAATCAAAAACAACAACAATGATTAAAGAACAAAACCAACAATAACGACACAAAACGAAATAAAATTTTGACAAAATTTTCTATAGAAATAACATTTTTACAAAATTTTCTATAGTAATAAATTTTGTACAAATTTTTCGATAGATATAAAATTTTGACAACATTTTCTATAGAAATTATATTTTGGCTAAATTTTCTATAGAAATAAAATTGTGACAAAATTTTCTATAGTAATAAAATTTTTTCAAAATTTTCGATAGAAATAAAAATTTGACAAAATTTTCTATAGAAATTATATTTTGACAAAATTTTCTGTAGAAATAAAATTGTGACAAAATTTTCTACGGAAAAAAAATTGACAAAATTTTAAACAGAAATTAAATTTTTATAAAATTTTCTATAGAAATAAAATTGTGACAACATTTTCTATAGAAATAAAATTTTGACATAATTTTTTATAGAAATAAAATTTTGACATAATTTTTTATAGAAATAAAATTTTGACATAATTTTTTATAGAAATAAAATTTTGAAAAATTTCATAAATAAAAGATAAACAAAGATTTCTATGGAAATAATTTTTTTGAAAAAAACAAGATTTTTTTGTTTGGTTGTTATTAGTTAACTTTTCTCCCAATTTTGGTAGATTTTTTTTGGGTCGAGTGTCAATCGTGATTCCATCACGAATAACTTTATTTGTGAATGCAATTTGATCTATTGCATGCTTTTGTATGCTTGTAAATAATAAAATGGACTGCCATTGAAATAAATCTGTCAGACTAGTGGTTTGAAAATGATAAGCAACCTGAATATAATTGCATTCCATATCATCGACTCTGTATACAATTTGCCTTAAAAAGTGGTATCTGCAATCACTCCTTAGGGTTGGCGGACTAGGATGAACCCTACTGAGTGTGAAAAATTGGGAAAAATTTAGATATAGCTTTTTGTGTCCCCAATAAATTAATTAAAGCTTATCATTCATCTGATATTCATGTTGTTTTGCTTTCAATCATTTGGTTCTTACAAGATCAAATTATAAAATTTTGCATTTCTAGACTTTTCAACCCAATGTGCCTCTGCAGGTATTGTATTTATTATTGGTGCGATAAACAAGCGCCTAAAGATATGCTTTAATTTTCTAAATAACATCTTCTTGAAAGAATTAACGCAGATATCTATAAAACACAAGTGGAAGTCGATAAACAAATCTATTGTCCAATTTCTTAATTAACAACTTCACGGTCCATGTGTTGCTTTTATTTAATCGAAAAATATAATTTTCCAAGGAAATGTTACGTTCACGCTTCATTGAGTTGCTACCAAAAACACTTTAAAAACAATTTAAAATCCCAATCATTGCCACCAATTAGAAGTATTTATCTTTACTGGTGGCCCAAACATACAATTTCATTCGGTAATGTTGACATTTGTTTGATTTCCAAGAAATTCAATGCGGAACGAAAATGATTGCCCTTAAAGTAAATTTGTTTGCTCCTGTCCACATTGTTAATTATTCAAACACCCTCAATCAATGTTCAAGCTAAGTCATATAACATCCATAGAATGCATATAACAAATGAGGAGGACTCGAATGGCGGTATCATTCATATACGTTTTGAATTGAAGAAAGATCCTATTATCGTAAAACTCATAAGGTGATGATAGACTGATTAGCAAAAACATCTCATATGGATATTTGTATGGTATTTTGGGTTTTTTTTCGTTTCAATTTCTTAAGTTTGAACTGCAACATTGACCATATGCGAAAGATTGATCCTAGTTTTTTTTCCGTTGTATTTTTCATTGGGGGCATGGGTCTACTGGCACATGACTTAAAAAAAAATTTACGAAATTTTCAAAAAATCTACCGCATTAAATTCGAGGGAGTTGAGGGAAAAATGTTTTACATTAAACGAAATTATTAATTTTTATTAAGTAATATCTCATAAATCTCACAAATCATTGTGTAAATAACATATAATACCATCTTGATAACACAAAAAAAAAAATATCTCTACTTTAGATATTATTCAATACGAATATTAAGGAATTGGAGTATTAATACAAACGGGATATATGTACTGAAATTCGTAGAAAAATACACAAAAAATAGTTGTTTCCTCCCAAACGACACTTTAGACAAAAAAAAAAAAACATCGTTTCCCATTTGCTTTTCGCTATAAGGAAGTTTATTTGGAAGAAAAGTATATAATTTTTGTGATAAACGTTTATTCTTTTACAGGATATAAAAACAATTTCAATTTGTAAGCTAACACACTATCCACTGGGCTACGTAGCCGTTACAGTCATCAACAGACAATTATCGCTATAGCCATCAACGCACAAGCAAAATGTCAAATGTTATATTTGTATAGCATAGTTTTCGGCGTCCACAAGCCGTTTAAACAAACTTCATTTGACAGAAACATAATGGAGCAATGTTTAGTATGACCACCTTGCATACCAAAGGTCGTGGGTTCATCGCTGCTTCGATCGGACACCAAAAAGTTTTTTTACATATATTTCAAATATGTTGGACATTACATACTATTAAAGTGAAACCTCTGAAAGATGGACACCCACGGTCGACTAAATTTTGTCCATATTTGGGAAATGTCCAGTTATGAGAGGTTGAGTTTAATGTGTTAATATAGCAATGTTCCATAGACAAATATCCACATTTGGGAGGTGTCCGGTTTTCAGAGTGTCCAAGTTTGAGAGGTTTCACTGTATATTAAATTTTTTTTATGAAACTTCAAAATGCGACTTATAGTCAGAAAAGAACATTGCTTGATATAAACGAAATGGACTGTGGTTTTGAACCAAAATTTATTTGTATACCCTTCAGCACTACTGTGGTACAGGGTATAATAAGTTTGTGCATTTGTATGTAACGCCAAGAAATAATTGTCATAGACCCATCTTTTAGTATACCGATCGGCTTAGAATTAAATTCTGAGTCGATTTAGCGATGTCCGTCTGTCTGTCTGTCCGTCTGTCTGTATATGTAATTTTGTGCACAAAGTACAGGTCGCAGTTTAGGTCCGATCATCCTCAAATTTGACATAACGTCTTTCTTCGGGTAGAAGACAATCGCTATTGATTTTGGAAAAAATCGGTTCAGATTTAGATATAGCTGCCATATATAGTTATCACCGAATTGATCATAATTCACGTATTTATGAACCGACGTTCGTCAAATTTTGTACATCTGAATGTTTTGTCAGTCCCGTAAAAACTGCCAAATATCAGCTAAATCGGTTCAGATTTATATATAGCTCCCATATATATCTTTCGTCCGATTTGGACTTATATGGCTCCAAAAGCGAGAGTTTTGCCCTGATTTGCTTCAAATTTTGCACAACGAGTACGTTTAATGGCATCGTTAATTGTGCCAAATTTAGTTGAAATCGGTTCAGATTTAGATATAGCTCCCCTATATATCTCTCGTCCGATTTTGACTTATATGGCTACAAAAGCCAGAGTTTTGCCCTGATTTGATTAAAATTTTGTACAAGGAGTATGTTTAATAGTATCGTTAATTGTGCCAAATTTAGTTGAAATCGGTTCAGATTTAGATATAGCTCCCAAATCGGTCGAAAGGATTTGGACTTATATGGCCCCAAAAGCCAGAGTTTTGCCCTGATTTCCTTCAAATTTTGCACAACAAGTACGTTTAATAGTATCGTTAAGTGTGCTTAATTTGGTTAAAATCGGTTCCGATTTAGATATAGCTCCCATATATATCTTTCGTCCGATTTGGATTTATATGGCCTCAAAAGCCAGAGTTTTGCCCTGAGTTGCTTGAAATTTTGCACAAGGAGTACGTTTTATAGTATCGTTAATTGTGCAAAATTTAGTTGAAGTCGGTTCAGATTTAGATATAGCTCCCATATATATCATTCGCACGATTTGGTCTAATATGATATGGTATCGAAAATGTGGACTTACAAAGTGGTGAAGGGTATAATATAGTCGGCCCCGCCCGACTTTAGACTTTCCTTACTTGTTATTATTGCAAAAATAAAAATTTTGTAACAAAAAATTGTTTTGGTGATAAAAGTTTGAAATTTTCGAAAAATCAAAAAAAAAAAAATACTCTAACAAAAGAAAACTGTTTTCGGTACACATTTTCCAAACGTGTTTTTCTTTGTGTGTAGATGTTAGAGTTGAAGGTGGTGGCAAATATCTACCAAAATGCCAAGAATTCTACCAACCAGTAAAAAATCGAACATTTTGTTATAATTCTACGAACTAAGGCAACCGCTTATGGGTTGGAGATAGGGTGTCCAAAACCGACGCCGGTTAACCCATTAACCGGATTTAGATACACAAACCGAAACCTGATAATAAAAAATTGGCATTTGCGGTTAAATTTCTTCATATTTTTCATATATTTCTTCCAAAAGGTGAGAAACAAATGAATACCCTACGGGAAATTGGTGCAAATTGCCACTAATTGACCCATTACAAGACTGACGGTCTACATTTTATAAGGAAGCTTTTAGTAAAACACACCTTAAGACAACAAAAATGGGTAAAATAAAATGAAAACTTAGTTTAAACTGTTCAAGAGGCTTTGCACCATATACTGAATTTTATCGTATAAATTTTTCTTGTTTAGTTTTCTAGCTTTTGTGTCGTTAACATTGAAAATTTTATCAGCTGGCAAAAAAAATTGGGGCATTAGAGGGTTAAAATATTTTTGAATCCACACTTTTACTA
This sequence comes from Haematobia irritans, assembly GCF_050003625.1. Taxonomy (NCBI): domain Eukaryota; kingdom Metazoa; phylum Arthropoda; class Insecta; order Diptera; family Muscidae; genus Haematobia; species Haematobia irritans. Next base: position 206,022,324 of record NC_134398.1, read on the forward strand.
CAATACAACTATCAGAATTATTTATTGTTCACCATATTCCTTTCTGGTGCGATACGAATAGAAACAGGGTCCTAAAATTTTGTCCCAGGCTGTTTTATGAGCAGTTGTCTATGGGGTAGTCCTACTAACGTGTTCCAGGACGTGTCCTTTGGGATCAGTCCAAGTCGTATTCTAAAGTATAAGACTGATCCATACACACCAGGGACTAACCCTGTACCGGTTCTGGGGTTGATCCATTTCCCGTAGGGTACTTACAACACAGTTTCACTACGCAAACGAAGAGATTTTAGCCAAACGACATTCCACTTAGTTGTAAAGTCCTTTCTTTGAGCGCAAATAAATCCGAATTTATTAAAAGCGTTGTGACATTGTCTCAAATCTTTCTTTATTTGTTTGTAAAGACAATATAATTTGTCTGAAATGTCGGTCCTCAGAAAAGAAACAAATTCTCTTAGGAAACTTACGGTCGGACATATGCAGTATTTTCAGTGCAAAAGGAGGCATTCACTTTTCCTGTTAATGTTCTAATAAATTGTTAATTTTATTACAATGAATTTGTATTTATTTTTTGTTTAATAAAATGAGTATTTAAAACTAATTTTCATTAATTTTTATAATTTTGGCTTTAACCGGTAAACCGCTTTTGAGCAAAATAAAAAACCGAAAACCGTTTTTTTTAAATTGGTATTTTCGGTAAAACCGAAAACCGTCTTTTCAAAAAAACCGGTTATTTGGACATCCTAGTTGGAGCCGTTATCTTTGTTCCACTATATAGTGGACTTTTGAGGTGGATTTGATTCCTACAGAAAAAAATAATTCTTTCCCTTTTTTTCTTTTTAGACCTGACGAAGATTTTTTTTGTTAAAAAAAATTTATAATAAACAATTTTGAAACAAAAAACATTAACTACAAAAGAACTACGTTTGTTTAAAATTTAGTTTCCGAGAAAAGACATTAATTTTTGGCATGAGTTACTTCCTACCCTGAAACAAAGCATGCCCATTTCCAAAGATTTTGTCTTTACACGAATGATTTTGGTATTGATTCCGAGCCAAATAAACGGAAAATTGAAATTCTCTTTTAAATTTGATTTTTGCGTACTTGATTCTAGGAAACAAATTTTAATTTATTTGTTTCAGCTTTTTCTTCATGCGCTATGAAAATCCTTTAAAAATGTCTTAACGACAAGTTGAATTTTCAAATTCAGACTCGACTTCAAAAAAAAAAAAGTATTAAACAAGTAAGTAAAGTCTAAAGTCGGGCGGTGCCGACTATATTATACCCTTCACCCCTATGTAGGCCAAAATTTGTGTTACCATCTCAACTACTTTACATTTGCTGGAAGCTACACGCAAAAAAATAATTCTTTCCTCCCAAACGAAATTTTAGACAAACAAAGTTCGTTCTCATTTGCTTTTCGCTGTAAGGAAGTGTATTTGGAAGAAAAGTATATATTTTTTGTGATAAACGTTTATTCTTTTCCAGGATGTAAAAACAATTTCATAAAGACAAACTCAAAAAAAAAAAAACATTGTTTTCTTGCTAATTGCATTTTCCCTCACATCTTTCTCACATCAACGAGGTTTTTTAGTTCTTAACACCTTTTCCTGTAATACCAACAATGTAAAGGGTGATTTGTTAAGAGCTTGATAACTTTTTTTTTAAAAAAAACGCATAAAATTTGCAAAATCTCATCGGTTCTTTATTTGAAACGTTAGATTGGTCCATGACATTTACTTTTTGAAGATAATTTCATTTAAATGTTGACCGCGGCTGCGTCTTAGGTGGTCCATTCGGAAAGTCCAATTTTGGGCAACTTTTTCGAGCATTTCGGCCGGAATAGCCCGAATTTCTTCGGAAATGTTGTCTTCCAAAGCTGGAATAGTTGCTGGCTTATTTCTGTAGACTTTAGACTTGACGTAGCCCCACAAAAAATAGTCTAAAGGCGTCAAATCGCATGATCTTGGTGGCCAACTTACCGGTCCATTTCTTGAGATGAATTGTTCTCCGAAGTTTTCCCTCAAAATGGCCATAGAATCGCGAGCTGTGTGGCATGTAGCGCCATCTTGTTGAAACCACATGTCAACCAAGTTCAGTTCTTCCATTTTTGGCAACAAAAAGTTTGTTAGCATCGAACGATAGCGATCGCCATTCACCGTAACGTTGCGTCCAACAGCATCTTTGAAAAAATACGGTCCAATGATTCCACCAGCGTACAAACCACACCAAACAGTGCATTTTTCGGGATGCATGGGCAGTTCTTGAACGGCTTCTGGTTGCTCTTCACTCCAAATGCGGCAATTTTGCTTATTTACGTAGCCATTCAACCAGAAATGAGCCTCATCGCTGAACAAAATTTGTCGATAAAAAAGCGGATTTTCTGCCAACTTTTCTAGGGCCCATTCACTGAAAATTCGACGTTGTGACAGATCGTTCGGCTATTCATGATGAAATGTCAAAGCATACTGAGCATCTTTCTCTTTGACACCATGTCTAAAATCCCACGTGATCTGTCAAATACTAATGCATGAAAATCCTAACCTCAAAAGAATCACCCTTTAGAAGAAATTATACGATTTTATAAATTTTTAAAATTTTTTTACCTTTCGCCTGGACGGAGAATCGAACCGCGGACCATGCACTTTGTAAGCCAACACACTAACCACTGTGCTATGTACCTGTTATGGTCATCAATAGATAATTATCCATATAAGTTATATTTATATAGCATAGCTTGCGGCGCCCACGAACCGAATAAACAAAGTTTATTTAACAAAAACAAACATTTAGTTTGGCACCGTGGAGCAGTGGTTGCTACGTCCGACTTGCATGCCAAGGGTCGTGGGTTCGATCCCTGCTTCGACCAAAGTTTTTTTATACCCTCCACCATAGGATGGGAGTATATTAACTTTGTCATTCCGTTTGTAACACATAGAAATATTGCTCTAAGACCCCATAAAGTATATATATATATTCTGGGTCGTGGTGAAATTCTGAGTCGATCTGAGCATGTCCGTCCGTCCGTCTGTTGAAATCACGCTAACTTCCGAACGAAACAAGCTATCGACTTGAAACTTGGCACAAGTAGTTGTTATTGATGTAGGTCGGATGGTATTGCAAATGGGCCATATCGGTCCACTTTTACGTATAGCCCCCATATAAACGGACCCCCAAATTTGGCTTGCGATTGCTCTAAGAGAAGCAAATTTCATCCGATCCGGCTGAAATTTGGTACATGGTGTTAGTGTATGGTCTCTAACAACCATGCAAAAATTGGTCCATATCGGTCCACTTCAACGTATAGCCCCCATATAAACGGACCCCCAAATTTGGCTTGCGATTGCTCTAAGAGAAGCAAATTGCATCCGATCCGGCTGAAATTGGGTACATGGTGTTAGTAAATGGTCTCTAACAACCATGCAAAAATTGGTCCAAATCGGTCCTCTTTTACGTATAGCCCCCATATAAACGGACCCCCAAATTTGGCTTGCGATTGCTCTCAGAGAAGCAAATTTCATCCGATCCGGCTGAAATTTGGTACATGGTGTTTGTATATGGTCTCTAACAACCACGCAAAATTTGGTCCACATCGGTCCATAATTATATATAGCCCCCATATAAACCGATCCCCCGATTTGGCTTGCGGAGCCTCTAAGAGAAGCAAATTTCATCCGATCTGGTTGAAATTTGGTACGTGGTGTTAGTATATGGTCTCTAACAACCATGCAAGAATTGGTCCATATCGGTCCATAATTATATATAGCCCCCATATAAATCGATCCCCAGATTTGTCCTCCGGAGCCTCTTGGAGGAGCACAATTCATCCGATCCGGTTGAAACTTGGAACATGGTGTTAAAATGTGGTCTCTAACAAACACGCAAGAATTGGTCCATATCGGTTCATAATTATATATAGCCCCCATATAAACCGTTCCCCAGATTTGATCTCCGGAGCCTCTTGGAGGAGCAAAATTCATCCGATCCGGTTGAAATTTGCAACGTGGTGTTAGTATAAGGTCGCTAATAACCATGCCAAAATTGGTCCATATCAGTCTATAGTTATATATAGCCGATCCCCAATCACACAAAAATTGGTCTATATCGGTTCATAATCATGGTTGCCACTCGATCCAAAAATAATCTACCAAAATTTTATTTTTATAGAAAACATTGTCAAAATTTTATTTCTATAGAAAATACTGTCAAAATTTTATTTCTATAGTAAATTTCGCCAAAATTTTATTTGTATAGAAAATTTTGACAAAATTTTATTTGTATAGAAAATTTTGACAAAATTTTATTTGTATAGAAAATTTTGACAAAATTTTATTTCTATAGAAAATTTTGTCAAAATTTTATTTCTATAAAAATTTTTGTCAAAATTTTATTTCTATAAAAGTTTTTTCCAAGTTTTATTTCTATAGAAAAGTTTGTCAAAATTTTACTTCTATAGAAAATGTTGTCAAAATTTTATTTTGTCAAAATTTTATTTCTCTAGAAACTTTAAACTTACTTATATACGTATTTAATCGGCCTTTTTAGTTTAATATATACCACGTATGGACTATGTGGTATATATTACGGTGTTAGGAAGTTTTAAGATACCTTGCCATCGGCTTCAGTAGAAGTTTCTACGCAATCCATGGTGGAGGGTACATAAGCTTCGGCCTGGCCGAACTTACGGCCGTATATACTTGTTTTTTTTTTTTACATATATTCCAGATATGTTCGGAAGATTCCGAAAAAATGTTCAACATTACATTGTAGTATATTAAATTTTGAACTGTAAAATGTGTCTTATTAAAGACCTAAAGTCAGAAAAGAACAGTGTTTGATATAAACGAGATGGACTGTGTTGTTGTTTCAAAAATAACTTTTTTTATTGAAAAAATAAAAATTTTGTAACAAACGAATTTTTTTGGCGATAAAAGTTTAAAATTTTCGAAGCAATTCAAAAAACTCTAACAAAAGAAAAACGTTTTCTGTACACGTTTTCCAAACGTTTTTTTTCTTTGCGTGTAAAAATACAAAACAACTTCATTAAAAAATTTATCGACGTTTGGACAAGGAAAAAACTTTATATGAGAGAAATGCCTCTTCTATTCTAAGCCAAATTCGCATTCGTATTTTAAGGACATGAAATCTTTGCCCTCACGACAATATGTTTTTTTCAGTGTAGTTAATTTGAACAAATCTAAACTGATTCAAAAATATGATATTATTTCCGACATTTTAGTCTTTTTAACAATAATAAGAAAACAAATAAAAAATATAGTGTTTTACTTTGTTGCATTAAATATCAGCCACTTTGTCTATATTCTTCCCGTGATGAAATTCTGAGTCGATCTAACGATGTCCTCCCAACCATAAATCTGTTGTAAAAACACTAACTTCCGAAAAAAGCTATCGAATGATAGCACAAATATTTGCTATTGATGTTGGTACATTGCCATATTGGACCCTCATATGTAGCAATCCCCAGATTTGGCTTCTGGAGCCAACCATGGAAGCAAATGTAAAAAACAAGTATTGGCCAGTTTAAGCTTGGTAACACATCATATTAACTACCCTATATTATATACTATTGTATTATATTATGTTCCATTGAGAATGCAGCAGAAGAAATTGTTATGGTCGAAATTAAAATGGAGTTGAACGTACAGAGAGACTTTAGTCAAAACACACTAACATAAGTGAACACAGATACCGCAGTCAAAAAATGAGGAGGATATTCTGTTTGCCCCTGCTGTGGATAGATTGATGATGCGGCTGCTGCTAATGCTGCTGTCTCTGCAGTATGTACACAATAATTTGGTAGAATGGGGTTTTGGTTTTATTCAACCGATGTTGTGGTAGTGGTCACTGTTCTGGTTCCCTTTTTTGTTTTTTTTTCTCCCAATGATGACTGGAATATGAATTTGTTCTGTCTTGTTAGGAGTTGTTAAGATTATGATATATAACCACACGAGAGGCGGCCATTATGGCCACAGCGGGAATGTGGGAATTTAACTTTTTTTCTTTGCTTTCGCCCCTCTTAGCCAGGAAGAATGGACCATTAAGAAATCATCAGCAATAAAAAGGAACAACAAAAACAACAACAATGCCAAATAAATACTTAAAAAAACTATTTTTTTTTAAAGAAGAAGAGTCTGTTGCAAGTAAGAGAAATATTCCAATTCGTGGCCATATTGTTTTTTTTAGAATACAAATTAGAGGGTTATTTAGCTAGACATTCACATTCATTCATTCATTCGCAAGTGATCACATTAAAATTGCAGACAAATTCCCTATGTCATGACATAAGATACAAATGAAACCACCATGAAGGAAAATATTAATTAATTTTAGGAAATTTGAAACGGTCTGGATCATCTTTCTATAAAATTTCCACTAGCATGGGCTAAAGGTAGAGCATCAGCCTTCGCCGAAAAATTATTATTTCTGTAGAAAATTTTGTCAAAGTTTTATTTCTATAGAAAACTTTGCCAAAATTTTATTTGTATAGAAAAATTTGTCAATATATTATTTCTATAGAAAAATTTGTCAAAATATTACATCTAAAGAAAATTTTATTTCCATAGAAAATGTTGTCAAAATTTTATTTCTATAGAAAATTTTTTTTAACATTTTTTTGCATAGAAAATGTTGGCAAACTTGTATTTTTTCTATCAAACCTTTCGTCAAAATTTTATTTCTATAGAAACTTTTATAAATATTTTATTTCTATAGAAAATTTTATTTATATAGAAAACTTTGTCAAAATTTTATTTCTGTAGAAAATTTTGTCAAAATTTTATTTCTATAGAAAAATTTTACAAAATTTTATTTCTATAGAAATGTTTGTCAAAATTTTATTTCTACAGAACATTTTTGCCAAAATTTTATTTCTATAGAAAATTTTGTTAACATTTTTTTGCATAGAAAATGTTGGCAAAATTGCATTTTTTTTATCAAACATTTTGTCAAAATTTTATTTTTATAGAAAATTTTATCTCTATAGAAAATTTTGTCAAAATTTTATTTCTATAGAAAATTTTTGCACAAATTTTATTTCTATATTTTGTCAAAATTTTATTTCTATAGAAAATTTTGTCAAAATTTTATTTTTATAGAAAAATTTGTCAAAATATTATTTCTGCAGAAAATTCTATTTCATCAAAAATTTTGTCAAAATTTTATTTCTATATAAAATTTTGTCAACATTTTATTTGTATAGAAAATTTTGTCAAAATTTTATTTCTATAGAAAATTTTGTCAAATTTTTATTTCTTTAAAAAAATTTGTCAAAATATTATTTCTAAAGAAAATTTTGTCAATTTTTTTTCCTTCAAAATGTTGTCAAAATTGTATTTCTATCAATAATTTTGTCAAGATTTTATTTCTATAGAAACTTTTGTCAAGATTTTATTTCTATAGAAAATTTTATTTCTATAGAAAATTTTGTCAAAATTTTATTTCTATAGAAATTTTTTGTCAAAATTTTACATCTATAGAAAATTTTGTCAAGATTTTATTTCTACAGAAAATTTTTGTCAAAATTTTACTTCTATAGAAAATTTTGTTAACATTTGATTTCTATAGAAAATTTTTGTCAAAATTTTATTTCTATATTTTGTCAAAATTTTATTTCTATAGAAAATTTTGTCAAAATTTTATTTTTATAGAAAAATTTGTCAAAATATTATTTCTACAGAAAATTTTATTTCCATAGAAAATGTTGTCAAAATTCTATTTCATCAAAAATTTTGTCAAAATTTTATTTCTATAGATAATTTTGTCAAAATTTTATTTGTATAGAAAATTTTGTCAAAATTTTATTTCTATAGAAAATTTTGTCAAATTTTTATTTCTTTAGAAAAATTTGTCAAAATATTATTTCTAAAGAATATTTTGTCAATTTTTTTTTCCATATAAAATGGAATTTATTGTATTTCTATCAATTCTATCAATTATTGTATTTCTATCAATAATTTTGTCAAGATTTTATTTCTATAGAATCTTTTGTCAAGATTTTATTTCTATAGAAAATTTTATTTTTCTAGAAAATTTTGTCAAAATTTTATTTCTATAGAAAATTTTGAAAAAAATATTATTTCTAAAGAAAATTTTATTTCCATAGAAAATGTTGCCAAAATTTTATTGCTATGGAAAAATTTGTTAAACTTTTATTTCTATATAAAAACGTTGTCAAAGTTTTACTTCTATTGAAAATGTTGTCACCGTTTTATTTCTATAGAAAATTTTGTCAAAATTTTATTTATATAGAAATTTTTGTCAAAATTTTACATCTATAGAAAATTTTGTCAAAATTTTATTTTTACAGAAAATTTTTGTCAATTTTTTTTTCCATAGAAAATGGAATTTATTGTATTTCTATCAATTCTATCAATTATTGTATTTCTATCAATAATTTTGTCAAGATTTTATTTCTATAGAATCTTTTGTCAAGATTTTATTTCTATAGAATCTTTTGTCAAGATTTTATTTCTATAGAAAATTTTATTTTTCTAGAAAATTTTGTCAAAATTTTATTTCTATGGAAAATTTTGTTAAACTTTTATTTCTATATAAAAACGTTGTCAAAGTTTTACTTCTATTGAAAATGTTGTCACCGTTTTATTTCTATAGAAAATTTTGTCAAAATTTTATTTATATAGAAATTTTTGTCAAAATTTTACATCTATAGAAAATTTGTCAAAATTTTATTTTTACAGAAAATTTTTGTCAAAATTTTATTTCTATAGAAAATTTTGTTATCGTTTTTTTGCATAGAAAATGTTGGCAAAATTGTAGTTTTTTCTATAAAACATTTTGTCAAAATTTTATCAATATTTTATTTCTATAGAAAACTTTACTTATATAGAAAACTTTGTCATCATTTTATTTCTATAGAAAATTTTGTCAAAATTTTATTTATATAGAAATTTTTGTCAAAATTTTACATCTATAGAAAATTTTGTCAAAGTTGTATTTTTACAGAAATTTTTTGTCAAAATTTTATTTCTATAGAAAATTTTGTTAACGTTTTTTGGCATAGAAAATATTGGCAAAATTGTATTTTTTTCTATAAAACATTTTGTCAAAATTTTATTTCTATAGAAACTTTTAGCAATATTTTATTTCTATAGAAAATTTTACTTATATAGAAAACTTTGTCAAAATTTTATTTCTATATTTTGCCAAAATTTTATTTCTATAGAAAATATATTTTATTTCTATAGAAAGTTTTGTCAAAATTTTATTTCTATAGAAAATTTTGTCAAAATTTTATTTCTATAGAAAATTTTATTTCCATAGCAAATGTTGTCAAAATTCTATTACATCAAAATAGAAATTTTTGTCAAAATTTCACATCTATAGAAAATTTTGTCAAAGTTGTATTTTTACAGAAATTTTTTGTCAAAATTTTATTTCTATAGAAAATTTTGTTAAAGTTTTTTTGCATAGAAAATATTGGCAAAATTGTATTTTTTTCTATAAAACATTTTGTCAAAATTTTATTTCTATAGAAACTTTTAGCAATATTTTATTTCTATAGAAAATTTTACTTATATAGAAAACTTTGTCAAAATTTTATTTCTATAGAATATTTTGTCAAAATTTTATTTCTATATTTTGCCAAAATTTTATTTCTATAGAAAATATATTTTATTTCTATAGAAAGTTTTGTCAAAATTTTATTTCTATAGAAAATTTTGTTAACGTTTGTTTGCATAGAAAATATTGGCAAAATTGTATTTTTTTCTATAAAACCTTTTGTCAAAATTTTATTTCTATAGAAACTTTTAGCAATATTTTATTTCTATAGAAAATTTTACTTATATAGAAAACTTTGTCAAAATTTTATTTCTATAGAAAATTTTGTCAAAATTTTATTTCTATATTTTGCCAAAATTTTATTTCTATAGAAAATTTTGTCAAAATTTTATTTCTATAGAAAATTTTATTTCCATAGAAAATGTTGTCAAAATTCTATTACATCAAAAATTTTGTCAAAATCTTATTTCTATAGAAAATTTTGTCAATTTTTTATTTCTTTAGAAAAATTTGTCAAAATATTATTTCTAAAGAATATTTTGTCAATTTTTATACCCTTCACCACTACTGTGGTACAGGGTATAATAAGTTTGTGCATTTGTATGTAACGCCAAGAAGGAGTAATCATAGACCAACCTTTTAGTATACGGATCGGCTTAGATTTAAATTCTGAGTCGATTTAGCGATGTCCGTCTGTCTGTCTGTCCGTCTGTCTGTCCGTCTGTCTGTCCGTCTGTCTGTCTGTCTGTCTGTCTGTCTGTTGATGTATTTTTGTGTGCAAAGTACAGCTCGCAGTTTTAGTCCGATTGTCCTAAAATTTGGTATAGGGTTCTGTTTCCGCTCAAAGACGATCCCTATTGATTTTGGAAAAAATCGGTTCAGATTTAGATATAGCTGCCATATATATTTTTCGCCGATTTGGTCATAATTGGCGTGTATATCAACCGATCTTCCTCAAATTCCGTACATTCGAATATTTGATGGGTCTCGAAAAACTTGTAAAATACCAGCCAAATCGGTTCAGATTTAGATATAGCTCTCATATATAGCTTTCGTCCGATTTACACTCATTTGCCCAAAGAGGCCAATTTTTAACTCCGATTTGGTTGAAATTTTGCACAGGGAGTAGAATTAGCATTGTAACTATGCGTGCCAAATTTGGTTGAAATCGGTTCAGATTTGGATATATCTCCCATATATAGCTTTCGCCCGATTTACACCCATATGACCACAGAGGCCAATTTTTAACTCCGATTTAGTTGAAATTTTGCACAGGGAGTAGAATTAGCATTGAAACTATGCGTGCCAAATTTGGTTGAAATCGGTTCAGATTTGGATATATCTCCCATATATAGCTTTCGCCCGATTTACACTCATATGACCACAGAGGCCAATTTTTTGCTCCGATTTAGTTGAAATTTTGCATAGGGAGTATATGCGTGCATTGTAGCTATGCGTGCCAAATTTGGTTGAAATCGGTTCAGATTTAGATATATCTCCCATATATAGCTTTCGCCCGATTTACACTCATATGACCACAGAGGCCAATTTTTAACTCCGATTTAGTTGAAATTTTGCACAGAGAGTAGAATTAGCATTGTTGCTATGCGTGCCAAATTTGGTTGAAATCGGTTCAGATTTAGATATAGCTCCCATATATATGTTTTTCTGATTTCGACAAAAATGGTCAAAATACCAACAATTTCCTTGTAAAATCGCCACTGCTTAGTCGCAAAGTTGTAAAAATGACTCTAATTTTCCTAAACTTCTAATACATATATATCGAGCGATAAATCATAAATAGACTTTTGCAAAGTTTCCTTAAAATTGCTTCAGATTTAAATGTTTCCCATATTTTTTTACTAACATTGTGTTCAACCCTAGTGCATTAGCCGACTTAAATTTAGAGTCTATAGATTTGTAGAAGTCTATCTTATTCTGTCCAGATCGAGTGATATTTAAATGTATGTATTTGGGACAAACCTTTATATATAGCCCACAACACATATGACGGATGTGATATGGTATCGAAAATTTAGATCTACAAAGTGGTGCAGGGTATAATATAGTCGGCCCCGCCCGACTTTAGACTTTCCTTACTGGTTTTCCATAGAAAATGTTGTCAAAATTGTATTTCTATCAATAATTTTGTCAAAATTTTATTTCTATAGAAACTTTTGTCAAGATTTTATTTTTATAGAAAATTTTATTTCTATAGAAAATATTGTCAACATTTTATTTATATACAAAATTTTGTGAAAATTTTATTTCTATAGAAAACTTTGTCATAATTTTATTTCTATAGAAAATTTTTGTCAAAAATTTATTTCCAGGAAGCTCTACAAATCATATCGGCTTATATGGGGAAGTTTATACTGTGGCAAATTTTGTCAAAATTGCATTTCTGCTAAAAATGTCTTAATTTTATTTCTATAGAATATTTTATCAAAATTTTATTTCTTTGTAATTTTTTTTTAAATTTTATTTCTATAGAAAATGTTGCCAAAATTTTATTTCCATAAAAAATTTTGTCAAAATTGTATTTCTAAGAAATTGCTGCCAAAATGTTATAAATTTTGTCAAAATTTTATTTCTATAGAGAGTTTAATCAAAATTTTATTTTCGTAAAAAATTTTGTCAAAATTTTATTGCTATAGAAAATTTATTCAACATTTTGTTTCTATAGAAAATTTTGTCAAAATTTTATTTCTATAAAAAATTTTGGCAAAATTTTATTTTTATGAAAAACTTTTCAAAATTTTATTTCTATAGAAATAAGTTTTGTTTCTATATAAAAATTTTTCAAAATTTTATTTCTATTGAAAATGTGAACAGCATTAGTATTAAGTGCTCTTGATACCACGATCGATTGGTGGACCATTTCTATTTAAGGTGGGCGTGCATCATGATTACTTTTCTGAAGATCTTTAGTAGTAACCCTTTCGTTGGCCACATACATACCATGAAATTCCATGGGAGACTTTTTGGAGGGAACCAAAACTCTTTCATTCATTCTTCGATTGCCCAGGGTGGATGGGGAGTTTGGACATGAAAATAATTATATACATAAGTATATGTTGTTCCTTATGGATGATGCTTTCAGAGTTATGTTCCTCATAGTAAACATATTGGTGTTTGTAATAACCAATACTTGTACAAGGTACTCATACTCATGTTAGCCATACTGGACTGGAGCATGGTATTGGTTGTTATGGCGTTTGTGTGGAATGATCTTGTGAGTCAATAGAAGAAGATCCACTTCAGTTGGTGTACATGGTGATGGTGCTCATGCTACAGTATCATATACATTATTTGTATTCACTAGCCCAATGTCTGCCTGGGTGTCTTTATTTCCTTTTCCTCACCATGGGTATTTTGTTGTTGTTTTTGTTTTTCTTTGGAATATCACGGTTGGTTGGATTTACCTCTTTGCTTACCTTAAGCGAAATATTTAGAGAATATTGAACTACTGAGTTATAATCGATTTTTGGCTTAGACACATATTTGTATGTAGGTCTATTTAGTTATTTGATTTTATCGTTAGAGTTACATTTTGGGCTATTGGATCATTTTTTTATGATTTTTATGTGAGTTGGTCTTTGTAGCTGTTGGTGTTTACTTAGACCACCAACATAGTTTCTGGTTGGATACTTGTGGCTTGTTAGCCACATGATGACGTTTTTCTTTCTTCTTTCTTATGGATCGTGATTGGGCAATGAAATATGACTTTATTTGTTTTTATTTTTTTGTGTCATGAAGATTCCCTGGTATACTCTCCCATATGGAATGTGGTAAAAGTAGTTGATCATACCGAATATCACTTCAAAAAATTTTTCTTTTTACAAAATGTAGCCTATTTGAGAGGAAAATTACAAACATTATGCAAATGATTACCACCCATTGAGGTAAATCTGTATAAGTAGGTATCTAACATATGAATGAAATTTTCCCACGGTGTTAAATTTAACTAGAGACTGGGGCTAAAATTTAAAAATCCTCTACAAAGGATAACATAAAACAAAAAAATTTATTTTAGAAAATTTTAACTATAATTTTTTCCTAGTGGAATACATACAAAGTCGCAATGTCAAAAGCCGACTTTTCAAAAATCGGAAAACTTGAAGGTAGTTTTTTAAAATTTTGAATAGTTAGATTTTCTAAATTTTTAAAATCGCGTGCCAAAGCGTTGGAAATTTTCACCTGCAGAAAGCACAGGAAATGATATAAACCAATCCATTATATGGGGGCTACACAGAAAAAAATTTCAAAAAATTTTTCCAATTAAAGTCTTAATTGAGTTTTAAAAAATATTCAATTAAAAAACTAATTGATTCAACAAATTTTTTAATTGAAATAAAAATCAATCACAAAAATTAATAGTATCAATTAATCTTTTAATTGGATCAATTAAGTTTTTAATTGAAGTTCAATTAATTTTTTTAATTGATATTATCATTTCTGTTATTGAAGACATTTCAATTAAAAACTTAATTGGATCAATTAATTTCGTGATTGAATCAGAAAAAAAATGTTTGTGTGTAGATATAATTATGGACCGATATGGACTAATTTTTGCATGGTGATTAAAAGCCATATGGTGACATAGCGATATGAATTAACTTTTGCATGGTTGCCAGATATTAAGACCACGTACAAAATTTCAACCGGTTCCGCAAGCCACCTTCAAGAGGTTCCGCATGCCAAATTTGCACCTCCCAGAGGTTGCGCTAGACAAATCTAGGGATTGGTTTATTTAGGGGCTATATAAAGTTATCCATCGGTATGTATGTATACAAAATTTCAAAATTAGCAACGGATCGTATGAAGTTTGCTATTCCATGAGGCTCTCGAGGACAAGTGTGGAGATTGGTTTATATGGGGGCTACACCTAAAACCGATATGTCTCATTTGCAATACCAACCGACCTACATCAATAAAAAATACTTGTGCCAAGTTTCAAATGGATAGTTTTATTCGTTCGAAAGTTTGAATGATTTCAGACGGACGGACATCACTAAATCGACTCAGATATTCGGAATCGGAAATCGCTAGAATTTATTTTTTTGTAACGAAAAAATAGAGATACTTTCGAAGTCCAATACAATTTTAATTTTAACTTCTCATTAAAGAGAATTATAAGACCAAGATTTAAGTTTATACGTTTCAGGGTTAAGAAATTATGACCAAATGATTTTTTTGCCGATTTGGCATTCCGAATTTCGGAACATGGAAGAAGGAAAATTTTGGTTAATTTTAGAATATTTAGGTTAATTTTGGATTTCACAAAAATAAGTAAATATTTTTCGACAAATTCAAGAAAATGTATTGGACATAATTATTTCTTTTTTCACTTGTTAAAGACAAAGTCTTGGAAAAAGGTTGAGTTCAATATTGACAAAAATGTCTTTGTGTCATACAAAGTTCAAGATGGGCGCATTATTCGTAAAATTTGCATATTTAGTTCTTTTAACTAAGGCGGGCAAATAATTATTAAAGTCGATGAAACTTCATCAAAACATAATAGTTCCATAAATAGAAGGTTACATATTTTTAAGAGTAACCTTCAAAACTTGTGCAAACGGTTCAAAATGGAAAACGTTAAATTATTATTTTTTATTCGTGTAGATACCGTGTTCAGTATCCCACCAAATGAAATGACCACAATTGTTTTCTACACACAAAAAAAAAATGTTTTCTGATTCAATCACGAATTTAGTTCGCAAAACTGTTGCTGATGATAACACAAAAAAAAAATTCACGAAAATTTTTCCAATTAAAATTTTAGTTGAGTTTTAAAAAATATTCAATTAAAAATTTTATTGATTCAACAAATTTTTTAATTGAAACAAAAATCAATCACAAAAATAATAGTATCAATTAATCTTTTAATTGGATCAATTAACTTTTTAATTGACCTTCAATTAATTTTTTAATTGATACTATCATTTCTGTGATTGAAGACATTTCAATTAAAAATTAACAATTAAAAATTAATTGATCAATTAATTTCGTGATTGAATCAGAAAAAATTTTTTTGTGTGAAACCATAACAGACAGACAATGAAAGAGTATAAAAACATCGATAGCAATCAATGTTGGCTATATGAGGGCAACCAATGTTGGCCTTGAGGGCAAAATGTCAATAAAATACGAGTATATATGACCCACTAGAAGGAGCTAAAAGAAAAGCCATATACCAACAATTTGTATGATCACTTTTTTGTACTCTTTACAGAGAGAACTAAGATGTAAGCAGTTATCAGCAATCGAGCCAAACATAATCTACCTAAATTAGAAGAAAATTTTACCAAAAATCTACCAAACTAAAAAAAATTATTTTGAAGTTGTTGATGAATTGAATTTATAAAAAATATTATTAAAATTTTTCTATAGAAAATTTTGTCAAAATTTCTATTTATTTTTTTATTTCTATACAATTTGTTTTATAGAAAATTTTAGCACAATTTTATTTCTATAGAAAAATTTTTCAAAATTTTATTTCTATAGAAAATTGTACCAAAATTTCTATGCAAAATTTTATTTTCTTAATTTTTTAGTTTTGGCCTATACTATTATTTTATATTTTTTTTTGATATTCTTTTGCTAATACGGCCTATCGCATGATTGTAAATAAAAATAATTTAATTTAACTTTGTCATTCTGTTTGTAACACATCGAAATATTGCTCTAAGACCCCATAAAGTATATATATTCCGGGTCGTGGTGAAATTCTGAGTCGATCTTAGCATGTCCGTCCGTCTGTTGAAATCACGCTAACTTCCGAACGAAACAAGCTATCGACTTGAAACTTGGCACAAGTAGTTGTTATTGATGTATTTCGGATGGTATTGCAAATGGCCACATCGGTCCACTTTTACATATAGCCCCCATATAAATGAACCCCAGATTTGGCTTGCGGAGCCTCTAAGATAAGCGTATTTCATCCGATCTGGCTGAAATTTGGTACGTGGTGTTAGTATATGATCTCTAACAACCATGCAAAAATTGGTCCATAATTATATATAGCCCCCATATAAACCGATCCCAATATTTGATCTCCGGAGCCTCTTGGAGGAGCAAAATTCATCCGATCCGTTTAAAATTTGGTGCGTGGTGTTAGTATATGGTCTCTAATAACCATGCAAAAATTGGTCCATATCGGTCCATAATTATATATAGCCTCCATATAAACCGATCCCCAGATTTGAACTTCGGAGCCCCCTGGAGGAGCAAAATTTCATCCGATCCGGCTGAAATTTGGTGCATGGTGTTAGTATTTGGTTTCTAACAGCCATGCAAAAAGGTATCCCTATCGGTCCATAATTGTATATAACCGCCATATAAACCGATCCCCAAATTTTACCTTCGGAGCCCTTTGGAGAAGCAAATTTCATCCGCTTCGGTTGAAATTTGGTACATTGTGTAAGTATATGGTCTCTAATAGCCATGCAAAAATTGATCCATATCGGTCCGTAATCATATATAGCCCCCATATAAGCCGTTCCCCAGATTTGGTTTTGGAGCCTCTTGGAGGAGCAAATTTCATACGATTCAGTTGAAATTTTGTATTTTGTGTAAGTATATGGACACTAAAAACATATATACCCCATATAAACCGATCCCCAGATTTGACCTCCGAAGCCTCTTGGAGGAGCAAACTTCATCCTCATATAAAGCGACCCCCATATTTCCATTCTGGATCGCTAATTACCGCGCAAAAGTTCATATCGGTTCGTAATTATTTGTAGACTTCCCTGTAAATACCAGTCAAGAACTGAATTATATACGTATTAATTGCGTTTTTTTCTTTTTGTCTAATATATACCACGTATGGACTAACTTACAATTTAGACGATGATGTTAAGAAGTTTTAAGATGGCAAGGTCATCGGCAAGTATTACCACAACCCAAGTAATTCGATTGTGGATGATAGTCTTTAGTAGAGGTTTCTACTCAATCCATGGTGGAGGGTACATAAGATTCTGTCTGGCCGAACTTAAGGCCGTATATACTTGTTTTTTTTCTCATCTACTTTAAGAAATTTACAAATGTTTGTAGAAATTTTTGTCAAAATTTTATTTCTATAGAAAATATTGCCAAAAATTTTAGTTTTATGGAACATTTTGTGAAAAATTTATTTCTATAGAAAATTTTGCCAAAATTTCAGTTTTATAGAAAATTTTGTCAACATTTAATTTTTACTGAAAATTTTGCAATTTATTTCTACACTGAAAAAACAGTGAACCTAAATGAGGCCATCAAGCCGGTATCACAAAAATAAGTAAATATTTTTCGACAAATTCAAGAAAATTTATTAGACATAATTATTTGTTTTCACTTGTTCAAGAAAATTTTGTGGTTTGAAGGAAATAAAATGGAATTCAAAATTGCAAGAATGTCTTTAGTGACATACGAAGTTCATTTATAGTAAAATTTACAAATTTAATGAAATAATGAATTATTTTGTGAGATATACGAATTTAGTAAATCTTTATTCTTATTCGTGTAAAGAGTTCACTTTTTTTTTGAGTGTATAGAAAATTTTTGCAAAATTTTATTTCTATAGAACATTTATTTAGTACGTTGAATGAATTGAAGTTAATTTTAATTTTACTTTTCTTTTTCAATTCAAACTTTAGATTTTGGATTTTTAAATTTAGATTTTTTTTCTCATCTATAGAGGATACCTTAAGAAATCAACAAATGGGAAAATAAAAAAATAATTAATCCCGACTCGTTTCAATTCTCTTGAAAATTTCTAAGAAAAGGTAAATGCTAGGAGAAAGTGTTAAAATTTTTATTTACAGTGAACACATTAATGACGCACTGTCTCCTGCCTAAATATTTGGCAAAATCCCTATTAAGGACACCCTCTACTAGCATACTTTATCAAATATTCCAGATTTATTAGTCATTTGTAATTATTAACAACCATTTGGTTGTTTAATGTCTTGATGGTATTCCTCATGGCTCATGACTATCTCATTAGCTACGATATCAGTTTTGGCATCGTAACCTCAATAGTGAAGGACCGCCACTATTCAAAACGGACCACCCATGCACCCACGGCCGGCCATTGGCATGATGATGATGATGATGATGTCAGGCTGCTGAGGCGTGCAGGCGGTAAATTTAAACCGCAAAAGACAAACACGAATTAATAGGTGAAACATCTAAAATACAATACCGAATATTTCATAGAATTGCTGGGTCTTTTGTTTTATTTCCCAAGACAAACAAACAAAAAAATCAATGGAGAAAAAACTTCTTAGAAATTCATGAAGTTTTTGGTCTTCCAACCAACGGCTGCGATATTCCTTTTGACTGACTTGATAGCTGGCTATTATCTTGTTTGGTGGCCCACCACAAATGAAGTTATAAAAATTTCGCTACGCAAGCCAACATTAACTTTGCACGCTTTTGGTTAATAATGACCACCATCACTGAATCTGCGGATTTTGCTGCTGCTGCTGATGCTGATGCCAAGAAGGGCACTCACCAACAACAGGAACCTGAGTATACAAAACGCCCTCAATATAAACAACAATCACTACTGCTGATTCCTCTACAATAGAGACGACACAAGAGTTCTTTCTTCTTGCAGTGTTTTCCTGTGCTGCGGTTATTCTTTTTCTCTTGATATGGTCAATTCACCAATTTAGTTTGCCGATATGGGGTTTTTATGTGCCTTCTCTTTGGATTTTCGGTACACCTACAAAGATGTAGAAAGACATGAAGATACTGCAGATCAAATCTTTATTGCCTTGCGCCTGCGCCCATTATACAGTAATCTAGGTAAGATTTTCTTTTAATATAATGAGGGTAGTGAAATCGGTGGGTGGAAGACTAAGATCAAGAGATACGAAATTGAATCAGCGTATTTCCAATGTTAGTAAGTTCAATTATCTCTTGCATTCCTTCAGTATTCTATCCTCATCTCCATAAGCGTAGTAAGGCCTCTGGGAGAGCTTAGCCCCCTCCAGGAAAAAATTAGCCCCCCCCCTAGAATGTGAAAACCTATATATGATTTTCCATTATATATTGTTACTGTAGTATATAACCCCCGGTCTAACAAAGAAAAACACATTTTTTTGCTAAAATTCGTTTTTATTATTCAACATAGTTCCCTTCAAGAGCGATACAATGATTATAACGACCTTCCAATTTTTTGATACCATTTTGGTAGTACTCCTTCGGTTTTGCCTCCAAATAGGCCTCAGTTTCGGCGATCACCTCTTCATTGCAGCCAAATTTTTTCCCTGCGAGCATCTTTTTGAGGTCTGAGAACAAGAAAAAGTCGCTGGGGGCCAGATCTGGAGAATACGGTGGGTGGGGAAGCAATTCGAAGCCCAATTCATGAATTTTTGCCATCGTTCTCAATGACTTGTGGTACGGTGCGTTGTCTTGGTGGAACAACACTTTTTTCTTCTTCATATGGGGCCGTTTTGCCGCCATTTCGACCCTCAAACGCTCCAATAACGCCATATAATAGTCACTGTTGATGGTTTTTCCCTTCTCAAGATAATCGATAAAAATTATGCCATGTGCATCCCAAAAAACAGAGGCCATTACTTTGCCAGCGGACTTTTGAGTCTTTCCACGCTTCGGAGACGGTACACCGGTCGCTGTCCACTCAGCCGACTGTCGATTGGACTCAGGAGTGTAGTGATGGAGCCATGTTTCATCCATTGCAGTGCTGCCGCTAGTGAAAAATTGAGTGAAGTAGATTTTGGAAAAAAGTGGAGTAGATTGAATAAAATTGAAGTAGCATACATTTTTGAAAACAAAACAATAGAATTCATTTTATTATACCCTCCACCAGGGATCCGGAGCGGTCCATTTTTTTCGCTCCGCTCCGCTCCCGCTCCGGAGAAAAAAAAACCGCTCCGCTCCTCGCTCCGCTCCGAGAAAAAAAAAATCGCTCCGCTCCGCTCCACGCTCCGCTCCGCTCCTCTTCGAGAAAATTATAGTACAAACATTGTATTATTTCTTCAATTGAGTTTTATTTTATTTAGAAAAATCGGTACATATATGGGAGCTATAGCTAAATTTGAACCGATTTCGATGATTTTTAGCACATATAGTTAGTGCTATAGAAGATTACATTTCGCCAACTTTGAGTAAGATCAGTTGATAAATAAGGGTTTTATGACCTAATTTGACAAAATCGAGCGATACATATATATGGGACCTATATCTAAATCTGAACCGATTTCGATGATACAGAAGATTATTTTGTGCTAAATTTGACGACGATCGGTTAGTAAAACTAGTGCAACGTGACCCCATTTGTCGAAATCGGGCAATACATATATATGGGAGCTATATCTAAATTTGATCCGATTTCTTCCAAATTCAATAACGTTCGTCCTTGTGCCCAAAAAAACTCCCTGTACCAAATTTCATCAAAATCGGTTAATAATTGCGACCGAAATCCTGTGAACAACAAATACATGGACAGACGGACGGATGGACGGACGGACACCAAGCGCTAGATCGAATCAGGAGGTGATTCTGAGTCGATCGGTATATATTTTATGGGGTCTAAAATCAATATTTCTTGTAGGCACATTTTTTGGCAGATCAAACTTATTATACCCTAACCACTATGTGGTTTAGGGTATAATGACTTTAAAACAATGTGTTGAAATATTTTATTAATTTTGAAGATTTTTTCAGAAATATTAAATCCATTTTGACTTCATTAAAACGAAATTTGCATTCATGTTAGGATACACATTTTTATGTCGAATCACTTAGCTATAAGGACAAACAGACTTCATTGAAAAGTTTAGAGACTTTTAGACAAGGAAAAACTTTTTTTCAGAGAAATACGTCTTCTATTCTAAGCAAAATTCGTATTCGTATTTTAAGCATGTGAAATATTTGGCCTCCCGACAATATTCTTTGCGGTGCACCATCTACTATTTAATATGTGATAGAAACCAAATTTATGAAAATGGACCAAAATGGACCAAATTCTGTTCTGTCTGACCATCGGACCAAATTTAAAAATTAGAAATCTTTTGGACCAATTTTGGTCCGATCGGACCAAAACGGCAACGCTGATTGGAATTGAAAGTCTATACACAGAGTAGAAGTAACTACTCCAGAAAGTTTTTTTTTTTGTTTTGCAACAGACGTAGAGAAGAGGTTTTGTTATATTTGTAATGTGTGTGTGTATGTTTATGTTTGCAACAACCTCCATCGGCATCAGTCCGTGGTATACCTACGAATATTCTTACTCAGATCTAGTGTTACCTAATTTCGCTTTTTTCCCCTTTATTGTATAATAAATGTATATGCGCACATTTTTCAACCAAAATTGAAACTATCCATAATTTTAATTAAATTTTCGAGAACTAATATCAGAAATAAGAGAATGCTAGGATATAGTACAATAGTAAAGAAAATATGAATGTCCTTACACTGAAAAAAAGCATGCCCGGTCCCAAAGATTTTGTCTTTACTTTAACAGTTTGGGTATTAATTCCGAGCCAAAGAAGCGGAGAATACAAGTAAGGATACTTTAAAGACGTAATTCTCTTTTAAATTTGGGGGTTATGTAATTGCTTCTAGGAAACAAATGTTAATTTTTCATTTGTTTAGATTTTTCGTCAGTTGTTATCAAAATCCTTTAAAAACGAGATAACGAGTTATTTTTTTTTTTCCATATTAAGACTCGACTTCCAGTAGAAATTATGCTATGTTTCAAGTAAAAAGCGTATTTAAAATAAAGTGTTGAAAAACATGTCTTATTTGTTAACGATTTTTTGCTTTGTAGGCAAGATGCAAAAAGGAAACAAATTTAAAGACAATTTTATTAATTTTAAAGAATTTTTCTTAATTATTAAAGTCACGTTGACCTTACCTCAAAAATTTTATTTTTCATGTTATGATACACATTTTTAAGTAAAATCGCTTAATTATAAGGACATTACAACTTCATTCAAAAGTTTATTGCTTTTTGGACAAGAAAAAAAAACTTTATTTTAGAGAAATGCGTCTTCCATGTTAAGCAAAATTTGCATTCTTATTCTAAGGACATTGAATCTTTGACTTCACGACAATATTTTTTTCAGTGTAGAAAACTAAAAAATTAAATATAAATAAGATCGTTTAATTGCATTTATTTGACGTTCATTACAAACATCTTTGTAGTAATACGGGATGAAATTGATCGAAATACTGTTGTTACTTTTACAACACATACTAGAGATATATTTTGACATTTGCCGTTTTTGAAAACAATTACTAAAAAAACACGTTGTGTTTTCCCCAATGTACGTACGTACAAAAATACATATCGTACATTTTAAACGTTTACTCACACTACGCTAAGTACTAGCTAAATTTGAAATTACCTACACAGTGTAATTTCAAAGTTACACATTTCATTCAAGTAATATTTTATTCGGAGCGGAGCGGTTTTTCATTTGGAAACCGCTCCGCTCCCGCTCCGCTCCTGATTTTAGAAATGCCGCTCCCGCTCCGGCAAAAAAAGGGCTTGCTCCGCTCCGCTCCACGCTCCGCTCCGGATCCCTGCCCTCCACCATAGGATGGGGGTATATTAACTTTGCCATTCCGTTTGTAATACATCGAAATATTGCTCTAAGACCCCATAAAGTATATATATTCCGGGTCGTGGTGAAATTCTTAGTCGATCTGAGCATGTCCGTCCGTCTGTTGAAATCACGCTAACATCCGAACGAAAGAAGCTATCGACTTGAAACTTGACACAAGTAGTTGTTATAGATGTAGGCCGGATGGTATTGCAAATGGGCCATATCAGTCCACTTTTACGTATAGCCCCCATATAAACGAGAAGCAAATTTCATCCGATCCAGCTGAAATTTGGTACATGGTGTAAGTATATGGTCTCTAACAACTATGCAAAAATTGGTCCACATCGGTTAATAATTCAATGATTAAAACCGCTATGTTCATCATAATTAAAGGAATAGGAAAAATAATTATGTAATATGGGGAAAAATTTAAAAATTTGAAGCAGAACAAAAAGTGAAGCAGATTTTTGGAAGAAGGAATGACGAAGTAAATTTTGTGAAAATGAAGCAAAATACTTCGATTGAAGTAGTAGCGGCAGCACTGATCCATTGTCATATATCGACGGAAAAACTCGGGAGTATTACGAGTTTACAGCTGCTAACCGCTCAGAATCATCAACACGTTCTTGTTTTTGGTCAAATGTGAGCTTGCGCGGCACCCATTTTGCACAGAGCTTCCGCATATCCAAATATTGATGAATGATATGACCAACTCGTTCCTTTGGTATCTTCAAGGCCTCTGCTATCTCGATCAACTTTATTTTACGGTCATTCAAAATCATTTTGTGGTTTTTTTGATGTTTTCGTCGGTAACCACCTCTTTCGGCCGTCCACTGCGTTCACCGTTCACCGTCCTCCGTGCTCATTTCACCACGTTTGAATTTTGCATACCAATCAATTATTGTTGATTTCCCTGGGGCAGAGTTCGGAAACTCATTATCAAGCCAAGTTTTGGCTTCCACCGTATTTTTTCCCTTCAGAAAACAGAATTTTATCAAAACACGAAATTCCTTTTTTTTACATTTTTTTTCACAATAACAAAAGTTGCTTCACAAAAGACGCTCTATCTCACAAACTAATTGACTTACAGACGTCAAATTTTGACACGAATCATTTGAAGGTTGGTACTGTAAAAATAATATGCATTTATCACCAGCGACTCCATCTATGTGTCAGACCGGGGACATATCAGCCAACCTGTTATAGGGGGGCCATAGCCCCCCTGGTTAAACATATCTACACGCTCACAAAAAATCGCTTCTGTAACATATACTCCCAAACATATTTTGCTTCAAGCATATACATTTTTGGCTATTGCCCAAACATTTATATGTTTGATCTCTTCCAATATATAATATGTTTGAAAGCATATTGGTCTAAACAATATATGTTTGTGTAGTCAATTTCCAAACATTTTGTATTTTTGCATCCAAATTCAATAATGTTGTCTTCCAAAAAACAATATGTTATTATGTGAACATATAATATGTTTGGAAGCATTTTGCACCCAAAAATATTATATGCTTAAAAAAATTCTTCCAAACAATATTGTGCTCAAAATTTTATTTATTTATTTATTTATATATTTACAATCATAATGAATTATGAAAATAAACAGGTAATATAGGTGCTAACAACATAGGTTTTCGACCTGAATGCTCAAAATTTTGTTTCTGCCCAATTGTATATTCCTCCACATCTTTCTCACTTCCACGAGATTTTTTAGTTCTTAGCACCTTTTTCTGTAATACAAACATTGTAGAAGAAATTATTCAATTGTATGATTTTTTTATTTATTTTAATTTTACCTTTTGCCGGACGGGGATTCGAACAGCGGACCACACAGTTTGTAAGGATCAAAGAAGTAGCTGATCAATTGCCCAAGGAAAAATAAAATGTTAATTTTGTAATAACAAGCAACAACCACCAACTTAATTCAATATCGCTCCCTGTTAAATAGCGCTCCAAGCTACTAAACACATATATGTTTATAGGCTATTTCTAAATTAATATATGTTTGCATCCAAGCATATTATATTTAAAAACATTTTATGTCCCAAACATAATATGTTCTAACATATTAACATATATGTCCCAAACATGTTATGCTAGTTTATGAACATTATATGCTTGCACTCAAAAATATTGTGTTTAAAAATTTGTGTTCCAAACATATAATGTTTATAGCCAAACATATGAAAAACAGTCTTTTCCATCCGTGTAGATATGTTAGGGCAATGCTCATCTCGTTGGAAACGTTGTCCAGTCCAGTTCTGCGTGTGAATATCCAGTGTCAACATGCCGAGGCCGGATTGCATTATAGTCTGTGGTACCAGCTAAAAACCCATTCTGCGTCTCCTCTTATACTTTCCATCTCATAGTCGCTACGAGGTGGATCCTGTCTCCGGAGTCCCGCTTTCCTTTCTCACATCCATGCCCATGAAAAATCCATGCCGACCTTCTTGCTGCGAAGAATGTGTTTTGGGAGCCACCGTGGTGTATTCCCGCCTTGTATTTAAAGGGTCATGGGTTCAATTCCAGTTTCTACCAAACACAAAAATGTTTGTCATCGGGGGATATTGTCCTCTCAGTAATGCTTGCCACCTGGACTATAAAAAGGAGGCCCCCGGGCACAACTTATTGATAAGAGAGCGGTTCCCACTTCCCCCACACCACAAATCTGCTGCAGCCTCCAGTGGACTCCCATCCAATTTCACTTTATGGACTATATTTCGGGGTAAGACTCGACCGATCTTATTCACATATTCTCATAATGGGACATCTTCCAATATTTAGGTAACCGTTTTAACAATAACGGAGCCCATGTAGACCTTCTTGAACATATTCAACATATCTGCTTATAGCCACCCATCCAGCCTTATATCGACTCGACCAATCTCATTCTCCCATCGGCTATTTGAAAATGTATGCTCAGCATCAACGACGGTTTCTAAAGACAATAGGTGCAATATGGAATTAATGCAACTGTGCATCTTGTACTAATGGCTCAGAGATACCCAAGGATTAAATTCATTAAACAGGGCAATAGTCCTATATTTTTCATTATAGTCATACATGCATGAGTACAATATTGAAATTAAGGTTTGATAATTTAAAAAGTTGTCTTGAGGATATTAAAATCCACAAAAAATATTTCTCTAGTTTTTCAGTTTAAGTTTTCGAGTTTGCACCCGAAGTCATAGGATTGATCTTTCGAAGAAAGTCTCTCATTGATTTTAACATTTAAGTTCACGAATTAACCGAATTATCATATTACCTCTTCGAGATGGACTACATTTTTTAGTTTTATTATCAATGTAGATAGATAAAGTGAATGAATTGGGGTCTGTTTGCAGGTTTTTATTATTTTCTTGGTACACAGAAAAAATATCAACAAAATGTTTCCCGTACAAAAAAAATTGATTGAAGTTGAAAATGTACACAGAAAAAAAAATAAAAGGAAAAACGAACTACCTCGTGCGAAAATTTAACTAAATTGTACTCCACATTTTGAGATTTTCACAAAGCGTTGTTAAAAGCGGGGAAAATTTAATGTTTTGGTTGTACTTTTTAACTGCAGTTCACGAAATTACACCCTCTCATAGAAGAAACTATGAACTCAATGTAAAGAAATAAATCATTGGTGCCAAATCGTGACGGTATTAACCATACAGTACTTCATTCTTACTATTTTGGCGAATCGTACGAAAATTTCCTTTTGTTTTAGTTCACATTGAACTTATTTGCACGTTCATTGAACTATAAATGATTTATACCCTCATTTAGTTAATAAAATGTTTGAGACATACTTAAAAAAAGAAAATTTCATTGGGCTGTAGAAAATTTCAAAAAAAAAAAACATAATAAATAACTACAAAATTTTTTTTTCAATAAAAATAAATTAAATTTATCGTTAGTTCAACTTCAGTTTTTTTTTCAGTGTAATTAATTAAAAACTTGAATTGATACAAATAATTTTTTAATTAAATTATATTATCTCATTTAATAGTTTAATTAAATAAAAAATACCTTCAATTAAAAATTGAATTGTAATTTCATCGAATTTACACGGGGATAAAAAATTTATTGGTTCATGGAATTTTGGTTATCCCATATGTGTGTTTTTAGAAATTTTGACAGAATTTTCTATAGAAATAAAATTTTGACAGCATTTTCTATAGAAGTAAAAGCAACAAACAAAATATAATAAAATTTAACTACAAAAATGTTTTATCTCAAACGTGTTTTTTAGAGCAAAATGATCTTTTTGGAAAATTTGTTTTAGAAATAAAATTTTGACATAATTTTCTATAGAAATAAAATTTTGACAAAATTATCTATAGAAATAGAATTTTGACAAAATTATCTATAGAAATAGAGTTTTGACAAAATTATCTATAGAAATAAAATTTTGACAGAATTTTCTGTACAAAAAAACAATTGACAAAATTTTCTATAGATATAATATTTTGACATAATTTTCTATAGAAATAAAATTCTGACAAAATTATCTATAGAAATAGAATTTTGACAAAATTATCTATAGAAATAGAGTTTTGACAAAATTATCTATAGAAATAAAATTTTGACAGAATTTTCTGTACAAAAAAAAAAAAAAAATAAATTGACAAAATTTTCTATAGATATAAAATTTTGACAAAATTTTCTATAGATATAATATTTTGACAAAATTTTCTATAGAAATAAAATTTTGACATAATTTTCTATAGAAATAAAATTTTTACAAAATTATCTATAGAAATAGAATTTTGACAAAATTATCTAAAGAAATAGAATTTTGACAAAATTTTCTATAGAAATAAAATTTTTTTCCATTCGTTTTGTTTTGTTATTGTTGGTTTTGTTCTTTAAGCATTGTTGTTGTTTTTTATTTCAGCTTAAAACCATATATTGACTAAACTACAAGTGTAGCTTAACCAGCAGAGGAAAAGAATGTTTGACAAATTTATTTGGGCAAAGCCCTATAGACAGTAAGATGGTTGGATGGACGCACGTTTCGGAATTACCACATTCCTCATCAGCATCCTCTACTTGCAGCAAAACTATCAACCAATTATCTGATTAAATTCAGGCAGTTCATTAAACCCAACAATGAACCACACTTGAACCTTCCGAAAAAAGGTTTTGTATGATAGCCGGCTTATGCCGAAATAAATTCGAAACAAACATATCTCTTTCTCTGTTGGTTAAGCGACACTTGTAGTTTAGTCAATGTATGGTTTTAAGCTGAAATAAAAAAACAACCACAAAGAAATAAAATTTTGACAAAATTTTCTATAAAAATAGAATTTTGACAAAATTTTCTATAGAAATAAAATTTTGACAAAATCTTCTATAGAAATAAAATGTTGATAAAATTTTCTATAGAAATAAAATTTTGAGAAAATTTTCTATGTAAATAAAATTTTAACAAAACTTTCTATAGAAATAAAAATTTGAGAAAGTTTTTTTTTATACAAATAACATTTTTGCAAACTTTTCTAAAGAAAAAAAATTTTGGCAAAATTTTCTATAGAAATAAAATTTTCTATAGAGCACAATTTTTGACAAAATTTTCTACAAAAATACAATTTTGTTTAGTTTGTTGTTGTTGGTTTATTCTTCATCATTGTTGTTTTTGATTTTATTATTGTTGTTTTTGATTTTAGCTTAAAACTTTGTATTGGCTAAACTTAACCAATTGGCTAGAGAGTAAAAGTATGCTTGGCAAATTTTGACAAAATTTTCTATAGAAATAGAAATTTCCAAAAAAAATGTATAGAAATAAAATGTTGACAAAAACTAAAAAAAACCAGTAAGGAAAGTCTAAAGTCGGGCGGGGCCGACTATATTATACCCTGCACCACTTTGTAGATCTAAATTTTCGATACCATATCACATCCGTCATATGTGTTGTGGGCTATATATAAAGGTTTGTCCCAAATACATACATTTAAATATCACTCGATCTGGACAGAATAAGATAGACTTCTACAAATCTATAGACTCTAAATTTAAGTCGGCTAATGCACTAGGGTTGAACACAATGTTAGTAAAAAAATATGGGAAACATTTAAATCTGAAGCAATTTTAAGGAAACTTTGCAAAAGTCTATTTATGATTTATCGCTCGATATATATGTATTAGAAGTTTAGGAAAATTAGAGTCATTTTTACAACTTTGCGACTAAGCAGTGGCGATTTTACAAGGAAATTGTTGGTATTTTGACCATTTTTGTCGAAATCAGAAAAACATATATATGGGAGCTATATCTAAATCTGAACCGATTTCAACCAAATTTGGCACGCATAGCAACAATGCTAATTCTACTCTCTGTGCAAAATTTCAACTAAATCGGAGTTAAAAATTGGCCTCTGTGGTCATATGAGTGTAAATCGGGCGAAAGCTATATATGGGAGATATATCTAAATCTGAACCGATTTCAACCAAATTTGGCACGCATAGCTACAATGCACGCATATACTCCCTATGCA
The DNA here is from genome assembly GCF_050003625.1 of Haematobia irritans. Taxonomy (NCBI): domain Eukaryota; kingdom Metazoa; phylum Arthropoda; class Insecta; order Diptera; family Muscidae; genus Haematobia; species Haematobia irritans. The sequence continues at coordinate 206,051,920 of NC_134398.1, forward strand.
AAATTTCAACTAAATCGGAGCAAAAAATTGGCCTCTGTGGTCATATGAGTGTAAATCGGGCGAAAGCTATATATGGGAGATATATCCAAATCTGAACCGATTTCAACCAAATTTGGCACGCATAGTTTCAATGCTAATTCTACTCCCTGTGCAAAATTTCAACTAAATCGGAGTTAAAAATTGGCCTCTGTGGTCATATGGGTGTAAATCGGGCGAAAGCTATATATGGGAGATATATCCAAATCTGAACCGATTTCAACCAAATTTGGCACGCATAGTTACAATGCTAATTCTACTCCCTGTGCAAAATTTCAACCAAATCGGAGTTAAAAATTGGCCTCTTTGGGCAAATGAGTGTAAATCGGACGAAAGCTATATATGAGAGCTATATCTAAATCTGAACCGATTTGGCTGGTATTTTACAAGTTTTTCGAGACCCATCAAATATTCGAATGTACGGAATTTGAGGAAGATCGGTTGATATACACGCCAATTATGACCAAATCGGCGAAAAATATATATGGCAGCTATATCTAAATCTGAACCGATTTTTTCCAAAATCAATAGGGATCGTCTTTGAGCGGAAACAGAACCCTATACCAAATTTTAGGACAATCGGACTAAAACTGCGAGCTGTACTTTGCACACAAAAATACATCAACAGACAGACAGACAGACAGACAGACAGACGGACAGACAGACGGACAGACAGACGGACAGACAGACAGACGGACATCGCTAAATCGACTCAGAATTTAAATCTAAGCCGATCCGTATACTAAAAGGTTGGTCTATGATTACTCCTTCTTGGCGTTACATACAAATGCACAAACTTATTATACCCTGTACCACAGTAGTGGTGAAGGGTATAAAAATATTTAGAAAAATATTGACCTTATTGTATCTTCGTTGTTTTTTACGATTTCTAGAATTTCTAGTCAGGCTTTCAAGTAACGTTATACCTGGAAGAATAAATTAAACAACATGACGAAAAAACTTACATTTAATAAGTTTCTCACAGAAAATTATGGTTCAATCATGCGTAAAAAACAAGTATTGTTTTTTTCGTATATTTTATTATATCTTTACAAGATTTCAATGCAATAGACAAAACTTTCAGTGGAAATAAATTTTTGCAAAATAATATTTTTTTATTTGGTAGTTTTTGGTAAAATTTTTCTAAACTTTGGGTTAGTTATTTCGAACTCAAATGGCAACTGTGCTCATCCCACTTGCGGTGGGGTATCACTCAAAAAAAGTATAAATCACATCAAGGGAAGGAATATGATCATCTCAAATGGGTTTCAAGAGAAAAATTTTATTTTTGGATTGGGACCATATAACATGTTTTTCTCGCAAATCATTAAACTGTTTTCAAGCATTTTATGATTGCTGAGAAAACAAATTTTTTGTCGTAAAAATGTTCCATGTTCCCGATCTAAAAATAAAAATTTTCTCTTTATGTGGTCAATAAACAATGATTTTCCACAATTAAAAAAATTATTGAATTTAAAGACCAAAGTCAATTAAATTCTTTGTGGAACTAATTAAAAAAAATATTAAAAATGCCGCAGAAATCAATTAGTTTTTTTAATCAAGTATAGTTTTTATTTCTAATTAATGCTCTAATTAATACTACATTTTTTTGATTGAAGCAATTTTACCCATTTCTTTTAAAGCCCATCCCAGAATCCCCATAGATTTTTTTCAACTTCCGATGCAGTCCTTTTGGACAAGTCCACAAACATTTCTTCTAAAGCGCATCTTGGGATCCCCCAATGATTTTTTCTTGTGGACAAGTATTAGAAAGTACACAAGTATTAAGTGCTAATTTTGGACAATTAAATTTTCCAAAAAAAAAAAAAAAAAAAATAGAAAATTAATAAAAAAATAGAAAATTAATAAAAAATAGAAAAATAATAAAAAAAGTAAAAAATAATAACAAAAAAAAAATTGTGCCGTTTGACTTTTTCGCTTCCATGGAAGTTCTTTTGAGAAGGTTTTGCAAATTACGAGAATTTTTAATTTGTTTGTTGAAAAATGAAAGATAAGAACGATGCATAACATAGAAAATATTTTTTTAGAAAAATATTTGTAAAAAAATTTCCGCTGGTAAGATTTGAACCTGCGTTTCTTATTTTTTCGTTCATACTAATACAGAACATCTCGAGAAGCAATTAGAATGTTATTCGTTGGTGTCGTATTACGATCATATCACAAACATTTGAATTGACCTTTCGACGCTTTATGCTAAGGCGTTCTGTTATGGTGCCATCCCAAGTTCAACTCCTGGTCGGAGCGAAAAAGTTTTTCAAATTGTAAAAAATTAGATAATAGGAAAATAATAGTGTAATAAAAAATAGGGTTGAAAAAAGATGAAAAATTTTTTTTCGCTTTTTAAATTTCTTCATTCAAATTAACATCCAGGGCACAACTTCTAAAGCAATGCAAAGGATCCAAAAAGGGAGTAATTCCGTCCTATGACAAGCCATGTAAAATACATTGGAGGTGATCCAAGTTTGCACTATTTCCGGATCACAGATTGGGGATCCAAACTACTTTTTTGGAAGCTCTTTTTTTGCTGGACAGCAAAAATCCTCGCCAAAATAGTAATGAAAATGTTCTTTTTGGATCCGGAAGCGGTGCAAAATTGACGCAGAAGCGATGAATTTAACATGGGCTTGTCATAGGACGGATGTCTATCATTTCCATAACCGTTGCACTGAATATGCATCACTTCTTAAGGTTTGATCCAAGATCATTGTTTTGGATGTGTATTGGAAAATTTTATGACATTTTGCCAAGTAATTAAATTTTATAATTTTTATGATTTTTAATACATTCTAACACTTGTCTGAAACATTTGACCTCAAATATTTTCAAAAATTCGCTATTTTTCCAGATTGGATTTAACATTTTTTTCGACAACATTTTAATAATTCGTACCATTTTATTAATTCTTACTCTGTTTTTAAACTATTTGAAACAAAATAATTTAAAATTTCTTAATAAAAAATGAAAAAAAGAGAGTTTAAAAAAAATTGAACCAAAAGAACTTCCTGTGTAGTTAAAATAAAGAACATCTTTTGGAGGGCATTTTTGGAATTGCTTTTAAAGGTGTGCATTTGGAAGAACTTCCAATATTTTTTTGGTGGGTATTTGACCTCAAATATTTTCAAAAATTCGCCATTTTTCCAGATTATTCCCATTATTTAGATCAATTATTTTTGTGATTGAATCGGAAAAAATATTTGTTTTCTGTGTAACTTCGTTTGCAAAAGATGCTCCAATATTCGTGGCGTGTGATGTTTTAAGAGGCCAAAGAATATTTGGACTCAATTGCTCTCCCTTTACTGAAGACAACGGCAACGACATAGAAGATGCAATGAATGTTGATGATGACTCTGTTGATATGCTAACAATGATATTATGTTGTTTTCTCCCCAATTCATTGGTAGATATGGCGATATCCTTGTATCTTTTTTTAAGCGTTTTATGTTGGTGTTGTTATTCACTGTGTGGCACGGCTGGTGTTATTACAGTTGTCGTTGGGTTTCTTATATTCAAGTTGGATGGAACTTGGATATACCCTTCAAAGAACCATTTATAGGATTTTTTTGACCCAATTGATTGGTTATATATTTCATGTAATTTTATTTTTCATATAATTAAAAATTAAAAATTATATTTCATATAATTAAAATAATTTCTATAAATTTAAATAATGGAACTTTACAAATTTTGTATTAAATTTAATTTTTTTTCATACTTTGTAATTATTAATTTTTTTTTTTAAATATTTAACTTTAATAAATTGTTTAAAATTTAAATATTAACGTTTGTTTTCGTTGTTTAATTTTAATTTGGACAAACGTACGTAATTCGCAGTTTGCTAAAAACTAGGAATATCTCATACCAAATTCAGTAGGATTTGATTGGCCAAAAGCCAGGAAAATCTCATACCATTTCAGTAGGATATCACATTGTCATATTCGCCTTGCTAATATTAATCTTTAATATCAATATCTCAATATATTTAATATTAATTTTAAGTGCAGTTTTATTTTTATTTCTATTTTTGGTTTTTTATATATTTTTTTTTGTAATTCAGAAAGAATGAAGAAATTCCCAGTGAGCCGATTTGTCAAAGATCTCTCATCCTAATTTCAGTAGGGTATCACATAGTCATAACCACCTCACTCTAGATATTTCTCACTTGTTTATCTTTGGTCTCTTTTTTTTCTTTCTTTCTTGCAACTTGTGTAGCTAACTCTGAACTGATCAATGGTTTTTTCTCCTCTATACCTTCCTTTTTGGAATTTTTTGAATCTTCTGCCCAGAAAACAATTCGCATTGTTTCGTGGGCCACCCAAATGTTATGATTAACTATATCGGACCTTTTCTTTCGTTTTTTTTTGAGTTTTGGACATTGCATGTTCGTGTGGCGAAACTTTTTTTTGTATAATTTTACCTTAAATACATATTTGTAGTGATTTAACTGATATCAATGATGAAAAGGTTAAATTCTTTCATGTTGGTCCTTTTTACTTTTTGCGTGGAGGGAATGTTAAAGGTCTGGCTTTATGTAGTCGATGATTGGGTTTTTATTTTTAAGTTAAATTTAAATAAATTTCCCCTTACGACGGTTTTGAGTTCAAAGAGAACGTTTTCATTATGCGACACTTTGAGATAAAACTGTGAATCAATATTTTTAGGTGACGGTAAATCTTTGGAAAACTCCGTATTTTATGTTAACCCTTAAATTCGCAAGAATACCGATTCCCCCCCCCCCTTGTATCTTCCCTACGGGAAATGGATTAACCACAGGACTAGTGCCTGGTGTGTATAGACCAATCCTAGTTCTGATCAAAACGTATAGAGGGGACCGGTCACTTTAACATGGGTTTGCCATTGACGGGGTAAATTTACACTTTAGGACACATCATGGACTTGTTCCTAAGGCCATGTCCTGGGACATTTTTGTAGTAGCACTCCATAGACAGGTCCTTATGAACCAGTCTCGAACAAACTCTTAGGAATCTGTTTCATTTTGGTTATCGGAATCGCACCAGAAATGGAAAACTTTTAAAATATGTTGAACAATAGATTATTCTGGTAATTCTACTTCACTAAATGTGTAGATCCAATAAGATTTTTATATAAAGCGAGTATGGAAATCTTTAAATTAAAAACTGCTACAAACTGGATCACCGGTACCAGTCCTGTGATAGGTCCGTCAGTGGCAATTTGCACTAATTTCCCGTAGGGTTAAAAGAGACAGAGCGAATTGAACTAAGTTTTTATTTGCAAATAAACAATTTGATTTTAGTAGAGAATAAATATATTTTTACACTGGGAAAATTTTTTTGCCAACATTACTTTCATCCCTGGTAAATATTACTCAACTTCCAATTTGTAGGTTTTTGAATTTTCGGTTAAAAATTGATTTTCAATTTTGGTTTCAGATTACACAGAAGTACTATAGATTTTTCGGAAGAACATTTTTTTTTAAACTGCGCTTTGATATTTTAAATGCAAAAATCTCAATAGATTTTGTAGCATTCGGTCAAAATTTTAAGACATACAAATTTTTTTCACTTTTCTTTTACCTATTAGGGATGAACATAACAGGTTGGCTGATAAGTACCCGGTATAACAAAGAAAAACACATTTTTTTTCTCAAAATTCGTTTTTATTATTCAACATAGTTCCCTTCAAGAGCGATACAACCTTCCAAATTTTTGATACCATTTTGGTAGTACTCCTTCGGTTTTGCTTCGAAATAGGCCTCAGTTTCGGCGATCACCTCTTCATTGCAGCCAAATTTTTTCACTGCGAGCATCCTTTTGAGGTCTGAGAACAAGAAAAAGTCGCTGGGGTCCAGATCTGGAGAATAGGGTGGGTGGGGAAGCAACTCGAAGCCCAATTCATGAATTTTTGCCATCGTTCTCAATGACTTGTGGCACGGTGCGTTGTCTTGGTGGAACAACACTTTGTTCTTCTTCATATGGGGCCGTTTTGCCGCGATTTCGACCTTCAAACGCTCCAATAACGCCATATAATAGTCACTGTTGATGGTTTTTCCCTTCTCAAGATAATCGATAAAAATTATTCCATGCGCATCCCCAAAAACAGAGGCCATTACTTTGCCAGCGGACTTTTGAGTCTTTCCACGCTTCGGAGACGGTTAACCGGTCGCTGTCCACTCAGCCGACTGTCGATTGGACTCAGGAGTGTAGTGATGGAGCCATGTTTCATCCATTGTCACATATCGACGGAAAAACTCGGGTGTATTACGAGTTAACAGTTGCAAACACCGCTCAGAATCATCAACACGTTGTTGTTTTTGGTCAAATGTGAGCTCGCGCGGCACCCATTTTGCACAGAGCTTCCGCATATCCAAATATTGATGAATGATATGACCAACACGTTCCTTTGATATCTTTAAGGCCTCTGCTATCTCGATCAACTTCATTTTACGGTCATTAAAAATCATTTTGTGGATTTTTTTTTATGTTTTCGTCGGTAACCACCTCTTTCGGGTGTCCACTGCGTTCACCGTCCTCGGTGCTCATTTCACCACGCTTGACTTTTGCATACCAATCAATTATTCTTGATTTCCCTGGAACAGAGTCCGGAAACTCATTATCAATCCAAGTTTTTGCTTCCACCGTATTTTTCCCTTCAGAAAACAGTATTTTATCAAAACACGAAATTCCTTTTTCCCATTTTTTTCACAATAACAAAAGTTGCTTCACAAAAAACGCTCTATCTCACAAACTAATTGACTTACAGACGTTAAATTTTGATATGGACCGATATGGACCAATTCTGGCACGGTTGTTAGAGACATTTTCTAACACCATGTTCTAAATTTCAACTGATGTGGACCAATTTTTGCATGGTTGTTAGAGACCATATACCAACATCATGCACCAAATTTCAGTCAGATCGGATGAAATTTTCTTCTCGTTCAGGCTCCGTCATCCAAATCTGGGGATCGGTTTATATGGGGGCTATATATAATTATGGACCGATGTGAACCAATTTAGCATGGTTGTTAGAGACCATATACCAACGCCATGTACCAAATTTCAGCCGGATCGGATGAAATTTACTTCTCTTTGAGGCTCCGCAAGCCAAATCTGGCGATCGGTTTATATGGGGGCTATATATAATTATGGACCGATGTGGGCAAAATTTTGCATGGTTGTTAGAGACCCTACACCATTACCATGTACCAAATTTCAGCCAGATCGGATGAAAAATACTTCTCTTAGAGGCTCCGCAAGCCAAATCTGAGGGTCCGTTTATATGGGGGCTATACGTAAAAGTGGACCGATATGGCCCATTTGCAATACATCCGACCTACATCAATAACAACTACTTGTGCCAAGTTTCAAGTCGGTAGCTTGTTTCGGAAATGGAAGTTAGCGTGATTTCAACAGACGGACGGGCATGCTTAGAGCGACTCAGAATTTCACCACGACCCAGAATATATATACTTTATGGGGTCTTAGAGCAATATTTCGATGTGTTACAAACGGAATGACAAAGTTAATATACCCTCATCCTATGGTGGAGGGTATAAAAATCACATATTTCAGTTAAGTTAAAGATTATTTCTTTAAATCAACAATGTTTTCCTTTACTTTAAAAAAAATTTGCCTTACTTTAAAGACATACGAATTCGTGTCACAAATTTAAAGAAAGGGATTTTTAAAGCGAATATTATGAAATTCCTGTTAGTTAAAAATTCCTTGTTTTAAAAAAAATTGTCCTTAATACTGTATAAATTGCATATCCTACGTCAAAGTAAAAAATGTTTTCTTAAATTCAAAAATACTTTAAACCAAAGATGCGAATTCTTGAAAATAAATCATTGTCTACATATGAAGCTTTTTTATCTTTAATTCAAAGAAACTATATGTCAGTGCCTTAAATCAAAATATTTTTCTTTACTTGAACGGCATTCATGTCTTCCTTGAAAGCCTTAAGACACATAGGGGCTCGAATGTCAAATCGTAAATATAAGGAGAAACATTTTTGAAGCAATGATAATAAACTTTCTTTGAGTAAAAATTTATTTATTTTAAGAAGAGTTCTCCTTAATATTGTGTCAATTACGTTTCCTACAAATTTTTGATTGCATTCAGTGTGGCAAATGAAATCTTTAACATTCGTTCATTTTCATATTGCCAAAGGTACAGATTTTGGTAGAGATTTTACGCCTTCCTAAAAATATTGCAATTTGCATGTGATTTAATTAAATATTCATTGGGTTGGAGTTTTTTTTTTGCTTATGGTAGATTCTACATGGTGACCATTTTGTTACTTTCCACCCAAATACGTTTTAATTTCTCACCAATTATCGGCCACATCGCTTCAAAATCAAATGATTGGACCAAATTAAAAAATCAACAAATCGAGATTTTCCTTTGCTTCAAGCAACTATCGACCAGTCATCTGGTCTTTTGCCTTACTCCTTTATGTTGACCATTATAATGGAGTCTTTAGGTCTAAAAAAGATGCAGTCACAGTAGCATAATTTATGTACATCTCTTTAACAATCATCCGAAACCGTATCCTCTTCTTGGGCAGAATCAAAATCTCGTTTGCTACAAAACAAAATACTTTGTTCAAATCTTATCAGCCGGCCATGATCTATACAAACTGGAGAGGATAAACGAACGACATCGTTGCTGATGATGATGACAATGAGCCAAAAAGGCCAAGAGGGCACAATGATGGGGTGGGTAAAAATCCTGGAGATGAAAACAGCAGCGCAAAAAACGAAAACAACAACACCATCCATTCATATGCAAACAAAGGCGTTTAAAGAAATAAGATGTGATCATTAAACGACAAAGGTAACGATAACACAGGAACAGTAACCACCAACAAGACTACCAGCACCAGCATCATTCGATCGAGATCCAGTGTACATGAGGACAACATACAACCATGGACCTAAACAAACAATCACCTTTTAACTATCAGCAAACGCCACCGTTTATCCTATCAAGTGAGTCTAGAGGATGAGGTTTCCATTACCTCCATGAAGGTTTTCGGTAAAGAGCATAGATTATATCTTCGATTCCTCGATGTTGTCGTTCAAATCTCATCGTAACAGCTTCATAAATGTAAATTAGACTTCATTTAGCATTTGAGGCTCGTAAATAAATGTCAAGCGACATTACAATCATTGTTTAACCACCACAAACTACTGTGCTGACTAAACACCGTCTATGGGCTACATATTTGATTACGCTCAAAGAAAAAAAATATGGAAAAGATATGTGGAAGATAGATTTGGGATATATTGTCAAATTAAACAAGTATATACGGCCAGGCCGAATCTTATGTACCCTCCACCATGTATTGCGTAGAAACTTCTACGAAAGACTGTTATCCACAATCCAATTACTTGGGTTGTGGTATCTTAAAACTTCTTAACATCGTTTTCTAAATTGTGAGTTAGTCCATACGTGGTATATATTAGACAAAAAAGTTATGTATAGTTAAGTCTACAAATAATTACGAATCGACATGGAAATTGAAATATGGGGTTCGCTTATATGGGGGCTATATAGAATTATGAATTTGATATGGACCAATTTTTGTGTGATTGGGGATCGATTAATCTGAGGGCTATATATAACTATGTACCGATATGGACCTACTTAGGCATGGTTGTTAACGGCCATATACTAGCACAATGTACCAAATTTCAACACGGATGAAATTTGCTACTCCAAGAGGCTCCAAAATCAAATCTCGGGATCGGTTTATATGGGGGCTATATATGATTATGGACTGATATGGACCACTTTTGGCATGGTTATTAAATATCATATACTATCACCACGTACCAAATTTCAACTGAATCAGATGAATTTTGGTCTTCCAAAAGGCTCCGGAGGTCAAATCTGGTTATCGGTTTATATGGGGGCTATATATAATTATGGACCTATGTGGACCATTTTTTGCACGGTCATTAGAGACTATATACTTACACCATGTACCAAATTTCAGCCGGATCGGATGAAATTTGTTTCTCTTAGAGGCTCCGCAAGCCAAATCAGGGGATCGGTTTATATGGGGGCTATATATAATTATGGACCGATGTGGATCAATTTTTGCATGGTTATTAGAGACCATATACTAACACCATGTACCAAATTTCAGCCGGATCGGATAAAATTTGCTTCCAAATCGGTATGGTCTCTAACAACTATATATAGTCTCTAACAACTATACTACATATATCCCCCGATTTGGATTGCGGAGCCTCTAAGAGAAGCAAATTTCATCTGATCCGGCTGAAATTTGTTAAATGGTGTTAGTATATAGTCTCTAATGACCATGCAAAAAATGGTCCACATTGGTCCATAATTATATATAGCCTCCATATAAACCGATAACCAGATTTGACCTCCGGAGCCTTTTGGAAGACCAAAATTCATCTGATTCAGTTGAAATTTGGTACGTGGTGTTAATATATGGCCTCAAACACCCATGCAAAAATTGGTCGAAATCGGTCCATAATTATATATAGCCCCCATATAAACCGATCGCCAGATTTGACCTCCGGTGCCTTTTGGAGAAGCAAAATTCATCCGATCTGTTTGAAATGTGGTACGTGGTGGTAGTATATGATATTTAACAGCCATGCCAAAAGTGGTCCATATCAGTTCATAATCATATATAGCCCCCATATAAACCGATCCCCAGATTTGGTTTTGGAGCCTCTTGGAGGAGCAAATTTCATCCGAGTCAGTTGAAATTTGGTACATTGTGCTAGTATATGGCCGTTAACAACCAGGCCTAACTAGGTCCATATCGGTCTATAATTATATATAGCCTTCAGATAAATCGATCCCCAATCACAAAAAAATTGGTCCATATCAAATTCATAATTGTATATAGCCCCCATATAAGCAACCCCCATAGTTTAATTCTGGCTCTCTACCACGTATGGACTAACTCACAATTTAGAAAACGATGATAAGAAGTTTTATGATACCACAACCCAAGTAATTCGATTGTGGATGACAGTCTTTTCGTAGAAGTTTTTACGCAATCCATGGTGGAGGGTACATAAGATTTGGCCTGACCGAACTTTCGGCCGTATTTACTTGTTTTCAACTATCATTGACAAAATTCATCTCTCTCATAAAAGTTAAAAATCAATAATTGGCTCATAGTGTCGTAGACACAATTAATTAGAACTACAAATTAAGCTCGATGATTTCTTCGGTACTTCCAATTAATTTTTTCATTGGTTCAATTACAAATGTAATTGATTTGGTCGCAAAACTCAATGAATGTGTTAATTGAGGCAATCTATTGTTTATTTATTTATAATTATTTTACTTTTTATTTTGTTAATTTTTTTGTGATTTTTTTAAGAGGCCATACGACTTAGCACTTCCAAGCAAAAGAAGAAACAATTATATATAGTAGTAAATTCGGCCGGGCCGAATCTTAAATACCCACCACCATGAATCAAATATAATAGTTTACTTTGAAAACGCTTAGTCGTGGCGGGTTACTTGATAATATAGAATTTTAGGGGGTTTGATGACAGATATTCTATCAAGCAGATAAGTTCAACCAGTACGCTTCTCGAAGATAAATTTAAAGATTCTACTTATGAAGACTAGACCAGATTCTGGATTTATAAGAACCAAATTTGTTTGAGTTTTAGAGAAATCACATAACATATCGTATAATTGATGAAAGAAAGCCTTGATTTAAAATCTTAAATTTGTAGATTTTTACCCCAAATATTTAAATGATTACGAGGAGTAAAATCTGGAACTTTTACTTTCAGTTTCATGCAATTTTTATGATCAGTGCGTCTGCTATACCCTCAAGAAGTGAAATCGGTCTATATCGATGCCTTAGCAAATGGACCGGTAAAAATAAATGCGAGACAGATTTGTGAGGGTCTAAGATACATTTTCGGGAAAATCGGACGAAAACTACGGTTTCTAGAACCCTAATGAGGTAAATCGGGAGATCGGGCCTATAACAAAACATGACTCGATACACACCATATTCGGCTGAAATATTTGTGGTCCTAAAATACATCTAGGTTTCCAATTTCAAGCAAAGTGGATAAAAACTACATATTCTAGCAGCCCAAGAAATAAATTTGGGAGGCAACATAGGTCTACTCACCATTTGCGACACACCTATTAATGGTCCTCAAATACCTCTAGAATTCCAATTTCAGACAAATTGGGTAAAAACTACAAATTCTAGAACCCCAAAAAATATAGTCGAGAGATCAGTCTATATGGAGCTATACCCAAACATGGACCAATAAGCACCATTTCCGACACACCTTTTGATGGACCTAAAATAACTCTAGAGCTCCAATTTCAGGCAAATTTGATAAAAACCATGGATTTTAGAAGCCCAAGACGTAAAATCTGGAGATAGGTCTATATGGGGGCTACACCAAAACATGGGCCGCTACACCCCATTTTTGACACACCTATTTGTGGTCATAAAATACCTCTAGATTTTCAATTTCAGGCAAATCGGATAGTAAGTACAGTTTTTAGAAGCCCAAGAAGTAAAATCGGGAGATAGGTCTATATTGGGGCTATACCAAAACATCGTATAGCCCCACACCTTTGACACACCTTTTTGTGGCCATAAAATACTTCTAGATTTTTAATTTCAGGCAAATTGGAAAGTAAATACATTTTCTGGAAACCCAAGAAGTAAATTAGGGAGATCGGCCTATATGGAACTATATATAAACATGGACCGAGGCACCATTTTCGGCACACCTTTTTATGGTCCTGGAATACCTCCAGATTTCAAATTTCAGGCAAATCGGAAAATATATATATTTTCTAGAAGCCCAAGAAATAAAATAGGGAGATCGGTCTATATGGGGGCTATACCAAAAGACAGACCAATACGCCCCATTTCTGCCACACCTATTTTCGGTACTAAAATACCTTTAGATTTAAAATTTCAGGCAAATCGGATAGTAAATACAGTTTCTAGAAGCCCAAGAAGTAAAATCGGGAGACCGGTCTATGTGGGGGCTATACAAAAACATGGACCGATACACCCCATTTTTGACACACCTATTTGTGATCATAATAGATCTCTAGATTTTCAATTTCAGGCAAATCGGACAGTAAATACAGTTTCTAGAAGCCCAAGAAGAAAAATCGGGAGATCGGTCTGCATGGGGAGTATATTTTCCAATTTCAGGCAAATTGAATAAACACTACGGTTTTTATAAGCCCAAGACCCCAAATCGGGAGGTCGGTTTATATGGGGACTATATGAAAACTTGGACCGATATAGCCCATCTTCGAACATGACCTGCCTGCAAACAAAAAACGAATCAGTGCCAAATTTCAGGACGATAGCAATATTATTGAAGGCTGTAGCGTGATTACAACAGACAGACGGACATGCTTATATCGTCTTAGAATTTCTCCCTGATCAAGAATATATACACTTTATATAGTCGGAAATCGATATTTCGATATGTTACAAACGGTATGACAAACTTATTATACCCCGGTCACCATTCTATGGTGGTGGGAATAAAAAGTAGCCAAAGACACAATGTAAGGATTCCTTTTGGATCCGGAAGTAAGTCCAAATTAGCCCAGAGCCAACGAACTTTGCATGAGCTTGTCATGTTATGTTGCCAGCGAAATTTTTCGGTTTACCCTACAAAGAAAAAAAAGTTCCCTACATTCCCAAAAAAAAAAAAATCCTAAAATTTCCCCTACAATATTTTTCGTTAAATTTAAACAAAATATACAAAAAAAGTACATACGGCCGTAAGTTCGGCCAGGCCGAAGCTTATGTACCCTCCACCATGGATTGCGTAGAAATTTCTACCGAAGACTGTCATCCACAATCGAATTACTTGTGTTGCGGTAACACTTGCCGATGGTATATAAGGTCGATTAAATACGTATATAATTAAGTTTAAAGTTTCTAAAGAAATAAAATTTTGACAACATTTTCTGTAGAAGTAAAATTTGGAAAAAATTTGCTATAGAAATAAAATTTTCACAAAATTTTCTATATAAATAAAATTTTGACAACATTTTCTATAGAAATAACACTTTGACAAAATTTTCTATAAAAATAAAATTTTGGTAGATTATTTTTGACTCGAGTCGCAATGATTATGCACCGATATGGACCAATTTTTGTGTGATTGGGGATCGGCTATAACTATAGACCGATATGGACCAATTTTGGCATGATTTTTGCAGCCTTATACTAACACCACGTTGCAAATTTCAACCGGATCGGATGAACTTTGCTCCTCCAAGAGGCTCCGGAGATCAAATCTGGGGAACGATTTATATGGGGCCTTTATATAATTATGGACCGATATGGACCGATTCGTACCAAATCGGATAAATTTTGCTCCTCTAAGAGGCTCCGGAGGTCAAATCTGGGGATTGGTTTATATGGGGGCTATATATAATTATAGACCGATATGGACCAATTTTGGCATGGTTGTTAGAGACTATATATTAACACCACGTACCAAATTTCAACCTGATCGGATGAAGTTTGGTCTTCTAAGAGGCTCCGGAGTTCAAATCTGGGGATCGGTTTATATGGGGGCTATATAAAATTATGGACCTATATGGACCAATTATTGCGTGGTTGTTAGAGACCATATACTTACACCATGTACCAAATTTCAGCTGGATCGGATGAAATATGCTACTCTTATAGGCTCCGCAAGCCAAATCTGGGTGTCCGTTTATATGGGGGCTATACGTAAAAGTGGACCGATATGGATAGTGGACCGATATGCATTACCATCCGACCTACATCAATAACAACTACTTGTGCCAAGTTTGAAGTCGATAGCTTGTTTCGTTCGGAAGTTAGCGTGATTTCAACAGACGGACGGACGGACATGCTTAGATCGACTCAGAATTTCACCACGACCCAGAATATATACTTTATGGGATCTTAGAACAATATTTCGATGTGTTACAAACGGAATGACAATGTTAATATACCCCCATCCTATGGTGGAGGGTATACAAATTGTATTCAGTCTTTTAAAAATTCAACAATGACAAATAATAATACAGTTCCTACAAGGAATTAAGTGTTTCTAGATACGTAGTCTCTAATTTGAAATTCACAAAGTCTCTATTGTTGGTCTATTGTAAGTATTTCATGTTAGACATACCATGATGTAGTTCAAAATTTATTATACGTAATGAATTTTTTTCACTTGTTAAAAAAATGTTCGTAGTTTGAAGGAAAAAATTAGAGATCAAAATTGCAAAAAAGTCTGTAGTGCCATACGAGGTTCAAGATTCTGTAGACACGAATTTAGTACATCTTTATGCTTCATTTGTGTATAATTATTTTTTTGCATATACCCACGTTGTCCTTGTAAAATCGCCATTGATAAGTCAAAAAATGTTCAAATTGAACTCAAAAATTTAAAGTCACATCGTTTTGATACAACTATATTGTTTCCTATAACATTATAAAATATAATTTTAAATTTCTTAATGTTTTTTGTTTTAGATCTTATGTTATATTCGTCCTACACTTGTCTGTGTGTTTGCTTACTAGCTTCGATAAGCACTTAGTCTGTTGACTTCATTAGTTAAGAATTAATTTCATTCGTTGCCGCAAACTTCACTTCAACTTTGGGGGTAATTTACGCTACAAATTAATCAAAATCTTGTTTGCAATTTGTGTTAAAGTGTTAAAAATGTTCAAAATTAAATTCTTCTCCACAAATATAGAAAAAATATATATCGAACACAAAAAAAAAATTAATATAAACCAAAATTTGCATATTTATTGCACTTTAATTTGCTCATGCATACGCTGCCTGCCAATTGGCAATGTGCGAAAATTCATTTGCATAAAAATGATAAGATAAGAGCAACATTTATTAATTGCAAACCGAAATCCATGAACTTTTTCACTAGTGGGGTTTGGGGCTTGTCCTAGGTGTTGATTTGTTAGTTTCTTATAAAATGCCATAGAAATAAAATCAAGTGCAATTTGTTGTTGTTGAGAAATAAATTAAGAAGTATGTGGTAAAAATTCGGTAAAATCAAGTCGTTGTTACACTCTATTCTGGTTTCCGAAAAAAAAAATTCAGCACTGTATTATAAATACCAATTGGTAGAAAATCGAGAGAATTGATGACATGGCAATTCTAAGTCTGGTGGTGGTGAAGCGACTGAGCAAAGTTTCAGTGGAGAAGCTCCAAAAGCAATAACTTAGTATCCTTAATAAGGGAACTACTGAACAGTTGGGGAAATAGAAACATAAGTCTCATAGGATGAAATGCAAACCGTGTAAGAACAGAAAAACCAATCTTGGAATGGCAATGGTATTATACTAGAGTTGGGCTATGCGGGCTAACTAAAGTGGTCGGTCTTTTCAGATGCGTCCCTAAAAAGGAACTAGTTCCATCATTTAGTTCCACAGCTCCTTTTGGATCCGGAAAAGAGACGTGTTTAACCCCTTTTATATTGACATTTTATTTCAGCTCCACAAGAAAATACATAATAATGGTATAACTCCTTAGACAAATTTTCAGAGATCAATATTTATCTTATTTAGGATGGATTAGCTGTGATATCTGCATTAAGGATCTGGCTTCAATTAAATTTAATTTAAGTGACAGCTGTTGTCCAGAGATGGTCTGTGTCAAACTTTTTTAGGTTTGCGACTGTCGCAAAGTTGTAAACGTCGTAAACGTCACATACGCGTCGTAAATGTAGAAAAAGTAACAAAAGTCGCAAACTCAAAATACTTTAGTTGCGTCAGCTAGGTAGCGAATTCGATGATATCCAAGACGATGGTATGTGCGCAGAAGTTTCAATTCTTAGGAATGTCCACAATTTTCGGTTTTAGTCCCCGCATTTTCCCTATTGCATTTTGCAAGAGTACCGTGGATTTTCTCAACCTTTTTTAGCTTTAAGTTCAGTCTCCTGTCCAATATAACCCCAAGGTATTTTGCACACTCACCAACGGGAATTTCGGTACCACCTAAGAAAATAGGCTTGACCGTGGGAAAACCTTCACAAATTTCTGCAGAAACTCACAGCGAATGCTGTCAAACTAATTTAAAAAAAATTGCAGGATTTTTTCTATTCAAAATTAGGTTTTATACAGTAGGTTTACGACTTTTGCGACATACGTATTATACCGTCGCAAATGTATGTCGCAAAAGTCACAGTTTGTGACAGGCCAACCCTGCTGTTGTCATAAAGAGCGAAAGAAATGGAATGAGTACAAAATGAAATGAATATAAGCAACTGAGGAGCTGAAAGAAAAAAGCTATCGGACCTAGTTCATTTAGTTCCAGGCATGGAATAGTTCCGTAGAACTAGTTCGCTTCCCAGCAAAAAAATTGGAAGTTCTTCTAAAGGCACAACTTTAACAGCACTTCCAAAAATGCCCTCTCAAAGATGTTCCTTATTTTAACTACACAGGAAGTTCTTTTGATTCAGTTTTTTAAAACTCTCTTTTTTAATTTTTTTATTAAGAAATTTTAAATTATTTTATTTCAAATAATTTTTAACCTAGTAGAGTAAGAATTAATAAAATGGTACAAATTATTTAAATTTTGTCGAAAAAAATTCTAAATCCATTCTAGAAAAATTGCAAATTTTTTTAGCCAAGCATTAGAATGCATTAAAAATCATAAAAAGTTATTCAAATTATTTATTTGGCCAAATATCACACAATTTTATAATACACATCCAAAACATTGTTTTCGGACCACACCTTAAGAAGTGATGCAAATTCAGTGCAACGGCTGTTGAAATGATGGACTTTCGTCCTATGACAAGTCCATGTTAAATTTATCGCTTCTGCGCCAAATTTTGCACCACTTCCGGATCCAAAAAGAACTTTTTCACTACTTTTTTGGCAACGCTTTTTTTGCTGGGTTCGGAACTACCCAACTCTATATTACACTCCCATCAACATCTTAAACAGTTCAAAATTGCAGTGAGGGAACTACATGCCTATTTCAAAGAACTTCGAAACATGTCGAATGGGGCCATTACAGAGGAATACCTCTATTCGGCCTGCATACTGAAGGAATGAGGAACTGCATACTAAAGGCTCGATAGAGGAACTAAAAACCAGATCCTTTGCACAAAAGCGAAATATAATTTCAAATAACAATGGAGAACACAAAAGAACTGCTGATTGAAATCTCTGAGTTGTAACTGTTGACCGAAGAGAGGGAATTTCCGATCAATGTTTATGGTTAAAACTTTATACCGAAAATACGCATGAAAACTTGCCTATATTGATCCCAGCGCGTTGGATCTAAAGCAGATATGAATATCGGTGGACTAATTGATATTTTAATTCATGGTCGTTTAGCAAAACATTTGCGAAATAAGGGTGAGAACTTCACAATAAAGTCTGAGAGGGAAATTCTAGTTCGATGGGTCCATGGTAGAACTGAGGAGCAAAGACGCTGTTGAAGAATTACGGCTCGAAGTCTATCTATCTATCCATCTATTTGTCTATCTTTATATTTCCATCTGCCTATCTATTGTGGTGGATGTAAAAATCTGTCTCTGTGTCGAACCTAATTATTGGAACAAAGAAGCGAAATACAATTCCAAATAACAATGGAGAACACAAAAGAACTGCTGATTGAAATCTCTGAGTTGTAACTGTTGACCGAAGAAAGGGAATTTCCAATCGATGTTTATGGTTAAAACTTTCTACCGAAAATACGGCAAGAAAACCTGCCTATATTGATCCCAGCGCGTTGGATCTAAAGCAGATAGGAATATCGGTGGACTAATTGATCTTTTAATTCATGGTCGTTTAGCAAATCATTGGCGAAATAAGGGTGAGAACTTCACAATAAAGTCTGAGAGAGAAATTCTAGTTCGATGGGTCCATGGTAGAACTGAAGAGCAAAGACGCTGTTGAAGAATTTCGGCTCGAAGTCTATCTATCCATCTATTTGTCTATCTTTATATTTGCCTATCTATCTGTCTATCTATTGTGATGGATGTAAAAATCTGTCTCTGTGTCGAACCTAATTATTGGAACATCAAAGTAGAAGCCAGAATGAGGGAATTACAGAACAAAGTATGGAACGAGGAATTGAATACGAAAGGCTCGTTAGGGGAATTACATTTTAAAATCGCCTTGGAGAATATGTGAATTACTCAGTGTTGGAACTGTTGACCGGTAAGAGACAATTTCCAATCGTTGTTTATGGTTGAAACTTTTTGCCGTATCGGCAAGAATAGACGCGTAATTAGGTATCAGTGCGTTAGATATAAAGAAGATAGAAATATCGGTTGACTGATTGACCTTTTAAGTCGTGTCCTTTCAGCCGTTCATTGGTGAAATAAGGATGAGAACTTCACAATGAAGTCTGAGGGGAACATTCTAATTCGATGGCTCCATGGAGAAAATACGGATCGAAGTCGCTGTTGACGAACCACGGATCGTAGTCTGCTTATCGATATATTTGCCTGCCTGTCTGTCTATCTATGACGATGGGTATAAAAAAATCTATCTCTGTGTAGATCCTGCTGTTTAAAGATTCAGTTGGGGGAACTACTTGACTAATTATTAGAACTTCAAAATAGAAGTCAGTATGGGGGAATTATAGAACGAAGTATGGAACGAGGAATTGAATACGAAAGGCTAGGTAGTGGAATTATTTTTGAAAATTGCAGTGGAGAACAGCTGACTGAAATCCCATTGAAAATTTTTACGAGAGGGAGGAACTCCTAATCAATGTTAATAGCTGAAACTTTTTGCTGTATCGGCAAGAATAGATGCCTATTTAGGTCTCAGCGCGTTGGATCTAAAGAAGGTAGGAATATCGGTGGACCTATTGGACGAGATAATGATGAAAACTTCACAATGAAGTCTGAGAGGCAACATTCTAGTTCGATGGCTTCATGGAGGAACTTAGTCGCTATTGAAGAACTAAGGATCAATGTCTGTATATACATCCATCTATCTAGCTATCTTTTATGAGTCTTTTGCTCTATGGGTCTATGTGCGTTTTCAGTTGAAGGTTCTAATATTATTGACTTACATGACAGTAAGGAGAGAGGGAATTGTTAATCATTTTTTAAAGTTGAAACTTGTGGAGAAAAAGACATGAGGACTTCACAATGAAGTCAGAGAGGAAACATTTCCAATTGCGGAGAGAAGTCTCTGAATAGTAGGAAGCAATGTTTAAGGTTGAAACTTTTTATCCGAAGATACGGTTATGGATCTAAAACAAATAGGAATATCGGTGGACTGATTGACTGTTTAATTCAAGCTTATTCATTCTATCAGTGGAGAAATAAGCATAAAAACTTCACTATGAAGTCTGAGAGGAAACATTCTTGTTCGATGGCTTCATGGAGGAACTGCGGAGGCAACTCTCTGTGGAAAAATTACGCATCGATGTGTGTATCTATCTTTTTTGTGATTATCCTATCTATTGTTCTATAGATGTGCTTTTGAAGTTGAAGGGTCTAATAGAAGTCAGTTCCTTTAAATAGTAGGAAGAAAGGGACTCGATGTTTAAAGTTGAAACTATCTTCCGAAGATACGGTACGAGGTCTCTGTGGCGGAACTACGGATCGAAATCTATCTATTCGAGCAGTGGCAAAATAAACACAAAAACTTTACAATGAAGTTCGAGAGGGATTATTCTAGTTCGAAGGCTCAATTGAGGTAGACATTCGTTGTGGACGAACTATGGATCGATGTCTGTCTATCTGTCACTCTATCTATTTATTTTGCATGTCTGCCTATCTATCTACCTCAGTATCAACCTATCTTTTAATTAGCCTATCTACTGGTCAATGGGTCTATGTTTGAAGTTGATGGGCCCATAAGTAGTCATTCTATGACTGAATTTGTGTTTCATGTTTCATGTGTCTAAGAATAGTGACTTACTTCTATAGTAGGGTATAGAAAACCATTTAATGCAAATTGCTAGATTTAGATTCTTGTTACTACTCTAACATGGATTTTTTCACAGCTATAGAAACACCAAAGTTGTTATAATTTAAAATTAAACAAGGCCGTAGTGATAAGGTGTGATGATATAGAGAGAAAAAAAAAAACGGTTGACAAATTGCTGGTTGACAAAACTGAGACAAAAAATTCAAGGATTCCTTTCAAAATCTCCACATTTAACCCAGCAAAAAATATTTCAGCAGTAAAATTTAGTTGCGCTTTTTGGTATGCAGTAAAGTAGGCAGTGCAGCCGCACTGCATGTATCGGCGGCAATAACGTAAACGAGTAATCAAACAAATTTATGATCATTCGTTTACGTTATTGCAACCAATTCATGCAGTATAGATGCGCGAAAGGTAGTGCTGTTTTCCTTCATGCTAATAACAATATTGCTCACTTCTGAGCAATATTGTTATTGAAATGAGCAATTATATCAGCGCTATTTGGAAGCTGCTCTAAATCGGGACATCACCCACAAAAATCAGCGCTGATTCGGTTGTTTTGTAAGCAGTTGGTACTGCCTCTCTCCCTTACGATCCTGCTGAAATAGTGCTCCATTTTTTGCTGGGTAAGATGCATTAATGGAAAAATATCAAGTCTTTCGAATTAATATGTATAATTCCCACAATTTGTGGTTTAATTTTGATCTTTACAAAACGATCACATTTCATAAAAAACAAAAGGCTAATATGACGGTAAAACCTTTTTCTCACACATTTGCTCATCAAAGGACGCCGAATACAATTGAATTCCAAAAAGGAAGGAGGAAAGATTTAAAAAAAACGACCATCCAACGCTAAAACTAATTGTTTGTGGGAAATTTTGGCAACGTGCAAAACTTCCTATAAGGAAAATATTGTTAATTGTTGATTATCCTCCTTGCATATCGCATATCAATGCAAAGAAATCTTCAATTAATGTTAATGCAAAAGCCGCCAGGGCGCATTGTGGTCATTTCGCCTTTTTTCTTAATGAGAAGACGAAAGTCCGATATTTTGAATTTGAAGGATATTCAGTCAACAGTTCATGTCTTTGTCGTAACCCATCTTCGATTTCATCTTCATCATCAGTCATCTTTAAATTTTTATACCCTCCACCATAGGATGGGGGTATATTAACTTTGTCATTCCGTTTGTAACACATCGAAATATTGCTCTAAGACCCCATAAAGTATATATATTCTGGGTCGTGGTGAAATTCTGAGTCGATCTAAGCATGTCCGTCCGTCCGTCCGTCTGTCCGTCTGTCCGTCTGTCCGTCTGTCCGGCTGTCCGTCCGTCTGTGGAAATCACGCTAACTTCCGAACGAAACTAGCTATCGACTTGAAACTTGGCACAAGTAGTTGTTATTGATGTAGGTCGGATGGTATTGAAAATGGGCCATATCGGCCCACGTTTACGTATAGCCCCCATATAAACCGATCCCCAAATTTGGCTTGCGGAGCCTTCCGGAGCAGCAAAATTCATCCGATCCGGTTGAAATTTGGTACGTGGTCTACGTATACGGTCTCTAACAACCATGCAAAAATTGGTCCATATCGGTCCATAATTATATATAGCCCCCATATAAACCGATCCCCAGATTTGACCTCCGGAGCCTCTTGGAGGGGCAAAATTCATCCGATCCGGTTGAAATTTGGTACCTGATGTTAGTATACGGTCTCTAACAACCATGCAAAAATTGGTCCATATCGGTCCATAAATATATATAGCTCCCATATAAACCGATCCCCAGATTTGACCTCCGGAGCCTCTTGGAGGAGCAAACTTCATCCTACCCGATTGAAATTTGGTACGTGGTGTTAGTATATGGTCTCTAACAACCATGCAAAAACTGGTCCATATCGGTCCATAATTATATATAGCTCCCATATAAACCGATCCCCAGATTTGACCTCCGGAGCCTCTTGGAGGGGCAAAATTCATCCGATCCGTTTGAAATTGGGTACCTGATGTTAGTATACGGTCTCTAACAAGCATGCAAAAATTGGTCCATATCGGTCCATAATTATATATAGCTCCAATATAAACCGATCCCCAGATTTGAACTCTGGAGCCTCTTGGATGAGCAAAATTCATCCGATCCAATTGAAATTTAGTGCGTGGTGTTAGTATATGGTCTCTAACAACCATGCAAAAATTGGTCCATATCGGTCCATAATTATATATAGCTCCCATATAAACCGATCCCCAGATTTGACCTCCGGAGCCTCTTGGAGGAGCAAAAGTCATCCGATGCGGTTGAAATTTGTTACATTTCGTTAGTATATGGCCTCTAACAGCCATGTAAATATTGTCAAATTTTATTACTATAGAAAGTTTTGTCAAAATTTCATTTCTATAGAAAGTTTTGTAAAAAGTTTATTTCTATAGCAATGTTTGTCAACATTTTATTTCCATAGAAAATTTTGTCAAAATTTTATTTCTATAGAAAATTTTGTAAAAAATTTATTTCTGTAGAAAATTTTGTCAACATTTTATTTCTATAGACAATTTTGTCAACATTTTTGTCAAAATTTTATTGCTATAGAAAATTTTGTCAACATTTTACTTCCATAGAAAATTTTGTCAACATTTTATTCCTATAGAAAATTTTGTCAAGTTTTTATTTCTATAGAAAATTTTGTCAAAATTTTATTTCTATAGAAAATGTTGTCAAACTGAATTATATACGTATTTAATCGGTCTGTACCCCTTATGGACTAACTTACAATTTAGAAGACAGTGTTAAAAAGTTTTACGATACCTTGCCATCGGCAAGTGTTATCGCAACCCAAGTAATTCGATTGTGGATGACAGCCTTTAGTAGAAGTTCCTACGCAATCCATGGTGGAGGGTACATAAGATTCGGCCTGGCCGAACTTACGGCCGTATATACTTGTTTCTTCTCTTTTTTTAACCAAGCCAAAATTCTGAATAAGAAAAATACGCATGGGTATTGTTTGTGATTAGCTTCTTAAGTAGACTTTATGTCGCTGTAAACTTCTTTGTGAGTGAGTACCCAAGCCCTTTTCATGCTCAATGGCCTGTCGTCAACGGCGGCGGCGTCGGTGTCCTTTTTTTTCGCTTTTGAAACTTGACAATCGTCAAGGCTGACATAAAGCTAAACCAAGCATCCTCAATCAAATCCCTAAACGGTAAACAGATATTCATTTCTGTTTTACATACAAATATTTAAAAAACTTAAGCTTATTTGTGACGATGATGAACGTGATTATAAAGAACCCGGCGGCGATGATTATGATCTTAAATTGAGGATCATTAAGAGCCGATGGGGACAGTAAAACGATTCAAACAAATACACTTAAGATGGTTTTTCGTATAGAAAATTTTATTGGTATAGAAAATTTTGTTCGTATAGAAAAATTTGTCAATATTTTATTTCCATAAAAATTTTGTAACCATTTTATTTCTAAGGAAATTATGTCAAAATTTTATTACTATAGAAAATTTTAATTACTATAGAAAATTTTATTACTATAGAAAATTTTATTTCTATAAAAAAATGTTATTCGAATAGAAAATTTTGTCAAAATAGAAAATTTTGTCAAAATTTTATTTCTGTAGAAAATTTTGTCAAAATTTCATTGGTATAGATAATTTTATCAAAATTATATTTCCATAGAAAATTTTGTAAAATTTTTGTTTCTATAAAAAATTTTGTCAAAATTGTATTCGAATAGAAAATTTTGTCAAAATTTTATTCGTATAGAAAATTTTGTCAAAAATTTATTCGTATAGAAAATTTTGTCACAATTTTATTCGCATAGAAAATTTTTCAAAATTTTATTCGTATAGAAAATTTTGTCAAAAACTTTACTCGAATAGAAAATTTTTCAAAATTTTATTCGTATAGAAAAATTTTGTCAAAATTTTATTTCTATAGAAATTTTTGTCAAAATTTTATCAAAATGTTATTTCTATAAAAAATTTTGTCAAAATTTTGTTTCTAAGAAAAGTTTGTCAAAATTTTATTCGAATAGAAAATTTTGTCAAAATTTTATTTCTATAGAAAATTTTGTCAAAAATTTTATTCGAATAGAAAATGTTGTCCAATTTCATTGGTATAGATAATTTTATCAAAATTTTATTTCTGCAAGTAGAGGATGCTGATGAGGAATGTGGTAATTCCGAAACGTGCGTCCATCCAACCATCTTGCAGTCTATAGGGCTTTGCCCAAATAAATTTGACAAACATTCTTTTCCTCTGTTGGTTAAGCTACACTTGTAGTTTAGTCAATATATGGTTTTAAGCTGCAATAAAAAACAACAACAAAATTTTATTTCTATAGAAAATTTTGTCAAAATGTTATTTCTATAGAAAATTTTATCAAAATTTTATTTCTATAGAAAATTTTGTCAAAATTTTATTTCTACAGAAAATTTTGTCAAAATGTTATTTCTTTGAAAAAAACAATACGCATGGGTATTGTTTGTGATTAGCTTCTTAAGTAGACTTTATGTCGCTGTAAACTTCTTTGTGAGTGAGTACCCAAGCCATTTTCATGCTCAATGGCCTGCGGCGGCGTCGGTGTCCTTTTTTTCGCTTAAAATGTTATTTCTTTGAAATTTTTGTAAACATTTTTTCTATAAAAAATTTTGCCAAAATTTTATTTCTGTAGAAAATTTTGTCAAAATTTCATTCGTATAGAAAATTTTGTCAAAATTTCATTTGTACACTGAAAAACAGTGAACCCACCAGGAAGAAAACTTTCGGTTAATATATGAAAATTTTGAATATTTGTAGAAAATTTTAACTAAACAGTATTGCAAACGTTGGCATCACGCCGATGTCCTAAAAATAAGTAAATATTTTTCGACAAATTCAAGAAAATTTATTAGACATAACTAAGTTTTTTCACTTGTTAAAGAAAATTTTGTAGTTGGAAGGAAATACTTGGAATTCAAAATTACAAGAATGTCTTTAGTGACATACGAAATTCATGATGGACGCATTTTTGGTAAAATTTAAAGAAATTCTGAACTATTTCGTGGAAGACACGAAGTTAGTTATTTAGTTTTGCTGCATGTAGAGGATGATGATGAGGAATGTGGTAATTCCGAAACGTGCGTCCATCCAACCATCTTGCAGTCTATAGGGCTTTGCCCAAATAAATTTGACAAACATTCTTTTCCTCTGTTGGTTAAGCTACACTTGTAATTTAGCCAATGTATGGTTTGAAGCTGAAATAAAAAAACAACAACAAAATTTTATTTCTATAAAAAATTTTGCCAAAATTTTATTACTAAGAAAATCTTGTCAAAATTTTACTTCTATAGAAAATTTTGCCAAAATTTTATTTCTACCAAAAAATTTTGTCAAAATTTTATTTCTATAAAAATTTTGTCAACATTTTATTACTATAGAAAATTTTGTCAAAATTGCTGTCGTTTTTATTGCAGCTTAAAACCATACATTGACTAAACTACAAGTGTAGCTTAACCAACAGAGGAAAAGAATGTTTGTCAAATTTATTTGGACAAAGCCCTATAGACTGCAAGATGGACGCACGTTTCGGAATTACCACATTCCTCATCAGCATCCTCTACTTGCAGCAAAACTATCAACCAATTATCAGAATAAATTCAAATTTTTATTTCTATAAAAAATTTTTCAAAATTTTAGAATAAACAAGTATATACGGCCGTAAGTTCGGCCAGGCCGAATCTTATGTACCCTCCACCATGGATTGCGTAGGAACTTCTACTAAAGGCTGTCATCCACAATCGAATTACTTGGGTTGCGATAACACTTGCCGATGGCAAGGTATCGTAAAACTTTTTAACACTGTCTTCTAAATTGTAAGTTAGTCCATAAGGGGTACAGGCCGATTAAATACGTATATAATTCAGTTTGACAACATTTTCTATAGAAATAAAATTTTGACAAAATTTTCTATAGAAATAAAAACTTGACAAAATTTTCTATAGGAATAAAATGTTGACAAAATTTTCTATGGAAGTAAAATGTTGACAAAATTTTCTATAGCAATAAAATTTTGACAAAAATGTTGACAAAATTGTCTATAGAAATAAAATGTTGACAAAATTTTCTACAGAAATAAATTTTTTACAAAATTTTCTATAGAAATAAAATTTTGACAAAATTTTCTATGGAAATAAAATGTTGACAAACATTGCTATAGAAATAAACTTTTTACAAAACTTTCTATAGAAATGAAATTTTGACAAAACTTTCTATAGTAATAAAATTTGACAATATTTACATGGCTGTTAGAGGCCATATACTAACGAAATGTAACAAATTTCAACCGCATCGGATGACTTTTGCTCCTCCAAGAGGCTCCGGAGGTCAAATCTGGGGATCGGTTTATATGGGAGCTATATATAATTATGGACCGATATGGACCAATTTTTGCATGGTTGTTAGAGACCATATACTAACACCACGCACTAAATTTCAATTGGATCGGATGAATTTTGCTCATCCAAGAGGCTCCAGAGTTCAAATCTGGGGATCGGTTTATATTGGAGCTATATATAATTATGGACCGATATGGACCAATTTTTGCATGCTTGTTAGAGACCGTATACTAACATCAGGTACCCAATTTCAAACGGATCGGATGAATTTTGCCCCTCCAAGAGGCTCCGGAGGTCAAATCTGGGGATCGGTTTATATGGGAGCTATATATAATTATGGACCGATATGGACCAGTTTTTGCATGGTTGTTAGAGACCATATACTAACACCACGTACCAAATTTCAATCGGGTAGGATGAAGTTTGCTCCTCCAAGAGGCTCCGGAGGTCAAATCTGGGGATCGGTTTATATGGGAGCTATATATATTTATGGACCGATATGGACCAATTTTTGCATGGTTGTTAGAGACCGTATACTAACATCAGGTACCAAATTTCAACCGGATCGGATGAATTTTGCCCCTCCAAGAGGCTCCGGAGGTCAAATCTGGGGATCGGTTTATATGGGGGCTATATATAATTATGGACCGATATGGACCAATTTTTGCATGGTTGTTAGAGACCGTATACGTAGACCACGTACCAAATTTCAACCGGATCGGATGAATTTTGCTGCTCCGGAAGGCTCCGCAAGCCAAATTTGGGGATCGGTTTATATGGGGGCTATACGTAAACGTGGGCCGATATGGCCCATTTTCAATACCATCCGACCTACATCAATAACAACTACTTGTGCCAAGTTTCAAGTCGATAGCTAGTTTCGTTCGGAAGTTAGCGTGATTTCCACAGACGGACGGACAGCCGGACAGACGGACAGACGGACAGACGGACGGACGGACGGACATGCTTAGATCGACTCAGAATTTCACCACGACCCAGAATATATATACTTTATGGGGTCTTAGAGCAATATTTCGATGTGTTACAAACGGAATGACAAAGTTAATATACCCCCATCCTATGGTGGAGGGTATAAAAATTTTGTCAACATTTTATTCGAATAGAAAATATTGTCATAATTTAATTCGTATAGAAAATTTTGTCAAAATTTTATTCGAATAGAAAAATTTGTCAAAATGTTATATGTATAAAAAATTTTGTCCGTATAGAAAATTTTGTCCGCATAGAAAATTTTGTCAAAGTTTTATTTCTATAGAAAATTTTGTCAAAATTTTATTCGAATAGAAAATTTTGTCAAAATTTTATCAAAATGTTATTTCTATAGAAAATTTTAGCAAAATTTTATTTCTATAGAAAATTTTATCAACATTTTATTTCTATAGAAAATTTTGTCAAAATATTATTTCTGTAGAAAATTTTATTAAAAATTTTATTTCTGTAAAAAATTTTATTAACAATTTATTTCTATAAAAAATTTTGTCAAAATTTTATTTCTATAAAAAATGTTGTCAAAATTTTATTCGTATAGAAAATTTTGTCAACATTTTATTACTATAGAAAATTTTGTCAAAATTTTATTTCTATAAAAAAATTTTAATAGAAAATTTTGTCAAAATTTTATTCGTATAAAAAATTTTGTCAAAATGTTATTTCTATAGAAAATTCTGTCAAAATGTTATTCCTATAGAAAATTTTGTCGAAATTTTATTCGAATAGAAAATTTTATCAAAATTTTATTTCTAAGAAATAAAAAAAAAAAAATTTAAAAGAAATTTTTCAAAATTTTATTTCAATAGAAAATTTGATTTGTATATAAAATTTTGTTAAAATTTTATGTTTATAGAGAATTTTGTGCACGTTTTGTATCTACACGGGTTTTTTAATTTTCTATTTTTCAATTCGTCTTTATTAGTCTTCATTTCTTATTATAATTACAATGTTTGAACGAGATTTTATCTTTTGGATATTGCTACAAATAAGATTTTTCATCAGTGATATTAACAATACGTTTTTATCTATATATTCATCCATATATTATTAAAGGGAAAAATTAGGGAAAAGCCTTTATATACATTTTCAAAAACAATTCAAATATTTTGAAAGAAATATACAGGAATAGCCACGGTAAACATACAACTTCCAATTTTATGACTCTAATGATTGTGGTATTAATTGAAGTCTTATTCGCTGCAAAACCTTATCAGAGGATAAGGAGAGGTTTTTGCTAAAATGTTATTTCTACAGACGTTTTTGTCAACATTTTTTTTTCTATAGAAAATTTCATTCGTATAGAAAATTTTGCGAAAATTTTATTTCTATAGAATATTTTGTCAAAATTTTATTTCTGTAGGCAATTTTGTCAAAGTTTTATATCTACAGAAATTCTTGTTAAAATTTTCTTTATATAGAAAATTTTATGAACATTTTATTTGGAGAGAAAATGTTGTTAAAAGTATATTCGTATAGAAAATTTTTTCAAAATATTATTTGTATAGACAATTTTTTTTATTCGTATAAAAAATTTTGCCAAAATTGTATTTCTATAGAAAATTTTGTCAGAATTTTATACTTATAGAAATCTTTAACATAATTTTATTCCTGTAAAAGATTTATAAAAATTTTATTCATATAGAAAATTTTGTCAAAATTTTATTCTTATAGAAAATTTTGTCAAAATTTTATCCTATGAAAAATTGTATCAATATTTTATTTCTATAAAAAAATTTATCAAAATTGTATATTTTTTTCTTCGTCACTGTCTTTCCACTGTTACTTTGTCATCATTATTATTTACTTGGTGAGCTAGGCTAATGTGTGTCTGATCTAAACGAATAAACCACTAAAACAAAATCGACTTGTCCATTTGACAACGCTTAAAATAAGACTAACCCAATAATCCTTTGTTTTTTACTCAGACTCTTGTTCTCTTCTTCACACAAAGCACACTAAATTCACAAAATGTTTGTCGGTGATCAAAATGAATTTTACGGCTCGTTTGATTTTTGAAGTTTTGGCAGATTCTTTTGATCTTATTGGAGAGCTTTTTCCTTTATATTTTCTTTCTTTAAATTCTCAAAACTATTAACTAACCCCTCCAAAAAAGTTTAATATAATGAAGAAAAATGCCAAACAAAGAAAAAACAAAACCGTAATATCATCTTTCAAAGATAATATTTCATTTAACGTATATAATGAATTTGTATGCCATTTATTTGCCATCCTATTCAAAATTATTGTTTTCATGAGAATATGAATATTAGAATTTATGAATATTATTTATTTATTTAATTAGAAAATTATTGATGAGTTGTATATCGAAAAGCTTTTATCGTAATATGGCTATATCAATAAGCAGATATAACGGGATCGTCTTTAGTACTTTCAAAAAATGTCAACGCACCAGAAAATTTTACCAAAAGGTAATACAAACACTGATCTCATTAAAATTCAAGAAAATGTTTATTTTATTTTTTTTACTTGTTAAAAAAATTCCGTAGTTTTAAGGAAAGAAATTGGCGATCAAATTTGAAAAACAAAAATCTTTAGTGCCATACAAAAATCTTAAAATTATTAAAATAAATGAAACATTCTCAAATTGGAGAAATATTAACTAAAATATAATAACTCACGTTTTTGAGTGTACACATAGAAAATCTTCTTCCTTTCAGGCGAAATTTTAGACCAACAATCATCGTTTGGAATTTTCTTTTCGTGTTAAAAAGTTTGTGAAAAAAATTATGTGTAACATACTTTGGCGTATGTCAACTAAATATTTTATTTGTCAAAGAAAAAAAAAATACTTTAACGAAAACTAGTGCACATTTTGAAATTTGCTCTTCTAAGTGGTTGCGCAAGTCAAATCTGGAGATCGGTTTTTATGGGGAGCTATATATATAATTACGGACGTAATTTCTGCCAATTTTTGCATGGCAATAAACTGACATCACGTACCAAATTTCAACAGAATCGTAAAAGATGTGGTCTTCCAACAGTCTCCGTAAACCAAATCTGGAGAGCAGTTTTTATGGGGGCTTTATATAATTATTGACCAATTTTTGCATGTTTGTTAACATCACGTACCAAATTTCTGATTGGATAAAATTTACCTCTTCTAGAGGCTTCGGAAGTCAAGTCTGCATATCGGTATGGGGCTATACCTATAAGCGGCCCAATAAGGTCCATTTGAAATTGCATTTGCCAAGTTTCAAGCCGATGGCTTGTTCGTTCGGGACGGACTGACTTCGCTTAATCGACACCTAATTTTTGAAATTTTGACTCAAATCCAAAGTAAACTTGACCTATAGTTGTAGTTGGAAATTTCATAAGAAATTATAAACTTTAATAAAATTACAAGATAATTATTTAAACTAAAGGTAAACAAGTAGGTAAAGTCTAAAGTCGGGCGGGGCCGACTATATTATACCCTTCACCGCCATGTAGACCAACATTTGTGTTACCATCTCAACTACTTCAAATTTGAAATCGGCTAACGCCCTGGAATGAAACACAATGTTAATAAAAAACAAAAAAAAAAATATGGGATATAACTAAGATATGGGGAAATCATCACAGAATTTTGTGTAAAGTGTGGGAATTTGGCCATATTTGTATAAACCGGAAGAATGAATATATGGAGGCTTTATTTAATTCTGAACCAAATTAGATCAAACTTGGCACACTTAAATATCATATTAAATATATTCTCTGTGGAAACTATGCAGTCAATTGGAGGAAAATCCCATTGAAAATGGGTCTAAAATATGAAATAGTCTACAATATTTCCCCAACTCTGGTGTACATATATATGGGAGCTACATATAATGTGAACCGATTTCGACTAAATTTGACATGCATAGTTAGAATAATAATTCTGGTATCTCTGCAAAAATTCACGTAAATGGGAGTTTAACTTTGGCCCCCGTGGTCATTTGAGTGTAAATCGGGCGAAAGATATATATGGGAGCTATATCTAAATCTGAACAGATTTCAACCAAATTTGGCACACTTACCGATACTGTTAAACGTACCCCTTGTGCAAAATTTGAACCAAATCACGGCAAAACTCTGGCTTTTGAGGCCATGTAAGTTCAAATCGGACGAATGATATATATGGGAGCTATATTTAAATTTGAATCAATTTCAACCAAAGTTGGTACACTTACCGATACTATTAAATGTACTCCTTGTGCAAAATTTGAACTAAATCACGGCAAAACTCTGGCTTTTGAGGCCATATAAGTGCAAATCGGACGAATGATATATATGGGAGCTATATCTAAAACCGAACAGATAAAATTTACCAAACATTGGTAGAATGTCAATTCTACTCTTTATGCAAAATTTCACGTAAATCGGTAGTAAACTTTGGCCTCTGTGGTCATATGAGTCTAAATCGGACGAAAGATATATATGGGACCTATATCTAAATCTGAACCGATTTAGCTGATATTTTGCAAGTTTTTCCCCAATTATGACCAGATCGGGGATAAATATATATGGCAGCTATATCTAAATCTGAACGGATTTTTTCCAAAATCAGTAGCCATTGTCTTTGTCCCAAAAAACGACCTCATGCCAAATTTGAGGACTTAAACTGCGACCTGTACTTTGCGCATAAAAATACATGAACAGACAGACGGACATACAGACAGACAGACTCAGAATTTAATTCTAAGACGATCGGTACACTAAACGATGGGTCTCAGACTTTTCCTTCTTGGCGTTACATACAAATGCACAAAGTTATTATACCTTGTACCGCATCTGGTCATAATTGGCGTGTTTAACAACGATCTTCCTCAAATTCCGTACATCCGAATATTTTATGAGTCTCGAAAAACTTGCAAAATATCAGCCAAATCGGTTCGGATTTAGATATAGCTCCCATATATAGCTTTCGCCCGATTTACACTCATTTGCCCACAAAGGCCAATTTTTTGCTCCGATTTAGTTGAAATTTTGCATAGGGAGTAGAATTAGCATTGTAGCTATGCGTGCCAAATTTGGTTCAGATTTAGATATATCTCCCATATATACACGCAGAGAAGGAATATGATCACCTCAACCATGTTTCAAGAGCAAAATGTTATTTTTGGATGGTGACCATGTAGCATATTTATGGCAAAAATGTTCTTTTCTCGCCAAAAATAATTTGCTTGCCGAAATCAGACACATAATCTCCGAGAAAATAACATGGTTGCGACAAACATGTTACATGGTCACCATTCAAAAATAACATTTTGCTCTTGAAACATGGTTGGGGTGATCATATTCCTTCTCTGGGTGTAGCTTTCGCCCGATTTACACTCATATCACAGAGGCCAATTTTTAACTCCGATTTAGTTGAAATTTTGCACACGAAGTAGAATTGGCATTGTAGCTATGCGTGCCAAATTTGGTTGAAATCGGTTCAGATTTAGATATAGCTCCCATATATATGTTTTTCTGATTTCGACAAAAATGGTCGAAATACCAACATTTTCCTTGTAAAATCGCCACTGCTTAGTCGAAACGTTGTAAAAATGACTCTAATTTTCCTAAACTTCTAAGATTTGAGGTTGGTTATTATTTGATAATTGTTGGAAGTTCGTTGCTGCTTCCTAATACATTGAATGTAGATGGATTTTTTTTTATTTTTGTATGTAGTTTTTTTTTGTATTTTCAATGTCAAAATTGAAACGCCATGCCACTCCATCAAAAACTAGAAACGTAACTCATGTAGCATATGAAAATTTTAAAAAATATTTCAAATATGAAATTTTAGTCACACTTAATGGTCACCCATAAATTAAACGATATTTTATTTTCCCTATAAATTCTCAAGGTGTTTTCTCATATGATTTATTATTATCTCAATATATGGTTCTCATCATCAGTCAATTATCTGTTAAACAAAATTCAACTTAACTCCTTCGAGCTAGTGCCCCCTGTAAGGCATAAGAAATCGAATATGGCACTAATCATGTGACTTTTATGACGTCTCAGCGTCTAAAAGACCACCCTCATAAAAATAATTCATACGAAACATTTAACCATAAATATTTCAAGAATATCACTAATATGGTATAAAACATTTTAATTTATATTTACTTTTGTGGTTTCGATGTCGATGTTAAAAACACGACACAAACAAAATCCTTCGTTGAAGAAAATTGATTCTCACGCCTTTTTGTCGTTGGCCATGATAATCGTATTGGTATTGAAGCGGCAGGGGGAAACATAAAAAACGAAATACTTACAAATATCTCATATTTCAATTTAAACATCTGTTGCATTAAAGTTATAGGGTATTTTGTTGTTATTATATTAATTTGGGTTCAAAGGGTTAGTAGAGTAAAAATTAAAAATATATATGGTCGCATTTGCATTTTCTTTGAAAACATTTCCTCGAAATAAATATGATTTTTTAGCTATTGACTTTTAGCAAACACTGGTCTATAGAGCTGACGCACGTTTCGTGTTTTGTTTCACTGTCAAACATCTTCAGTTTTGTCTATAATTTCACCATGAATCGTCTTACAAACAAACAACGGTCGTGGTGAAATTCTGAGTCGATCTAAGCATGTCCGTCCGTCCGTCCGTGTGTTGAAATCACGCTAACTTCCGAACGAAACAAGCTATCGACTTGAAACTTGGAATAAGTAGTTGTTATTAATGTAGGTCGGATGATATTGCAAATGGGCCATTTCGGACCACTTTTACGTATAGCCCCCATATAAACCGACCCTCAGATTTGGCTTGCAGAGCCTCTTGGAGGAGCAAAATTCATCCGATCCGCTTGAAATTTGGTACATGGTGTTAGTATATGGACTTTAACAAACATGCAAAAATTGGTTCATATCGGACCATAATCATATATAGCCCCCAGATTTGATCTTCGGAGCCTCTAAGAGAAGCAAATTTCATCCTATCCGGCTGAAATTTAGTACATGGTGTTAGTATATGGTCTTTAAGAAACATGCAGAAATTGGTCCATATCGGTCCATAATCATATATAGCCCCCATATTATCCGATACCCAGATTTGGCTTGCGGAGCCTCTAAGAGAAGCAAATTTTATCCGATCCGGCTGAAATTTAGTACATGGTGTTAGTATATGGTCTTTAATAAACATGCAGAAATTGGTCCACATCGGTCCATAATTATATAGAGCCCCCATATAAACCGATCCCCCGATTTAGCTTGCGGAGCCTCTAAGAGAAGCAAATTTTATCCGATCTGGCTGAAATTTGGTACATGGTGTTAGAATATGGTCTCTAACAACCATGCAAAAATTGGTTCACATCGGTACATAATTATATATAGCCCTCATATAAACCGATACCCAGATTTGACCTCCGGAGCCTCATGGATGAGCAAAATTCATCCGATGCGGTTGAAATTTAGTACGTGGTGTTAGTATATGGTCTTTGACAACCATGCAGGAATTGGTCCACATCGGTCCCAGATTTGAAAATTGAAAATTTTATTACCGTAGAAAATTTTGTCAAAATTTTATTACTATAGAAAATTTTGTCAACATTTTATTACTATACAAAACTTTGTCAAGATTTTATTTCTATAGAACATTTTGTCAAAATTTTATTTCTATAAAAAAATGTTTTCAAAATTTTATTACTATACGAAATTGTGTCAAGATTTTATTTCTATAAAAAATTTTGTCAAAATTTTATTGCTATAGAAAATTTTGTCAAATTTTATTGCTATAGAAAATTTTGTCAAAATTTTATTTCTATAGAAAATTTTGTCCAAATTTTATTTCTATAGAAAATTTTGTCAAACTGAATTATTTACGTATGGACCCGTATGGACTAACTTACAATTGAGAACACGGTGTTAAGAAGTTTTACGATACCTTGCCGTCGGCAAGTGTTGCCGCAACCCAAGTAATTCGATTGTGGATGACAGTCTTTAGTAAAAGTTTCTATTCAATCCATGGTGGAGGGTACATAAGATTCGGCCCGGCCGAACTAACGGCCGTATATAATTGTTTTTCTTTTTTTAATTTTTAATTAAACATTATCATGCTCCTTTTCTGCGTGTAGTTATCATTTAAGTGAGAAAAAAACACTTGACCAAATCATATTAGACAGTAACAATGACCTTTTAAATAAAACAAAATTCTTTTAATCAAGATCTTCGACATCTTGTATGGAAACCATGTTATATTTATTACCACCATGTTCACTGGACGATTGATGGATGATTGAGGAGAAAATGTTATATGGTCGCCACAAACAAGCTCCAATCATATTTTTGGCTTTTCTAATATGATCGTGACAACCATTTTCCTTCTCTGCGAGAGTCTAGCGACTTAACCCTTTCACTACCTATGTCCACCTGGGAGGACATGATTTTTGAGCGTCCATTATACATTATCTTTGTATGCTTTATTTAAAATTTTTGTTGGAGTATGTTAAGGGGGTCCGTCTAATATTTACCAGATTTATATAGTCGAACATGTGTTTCGTCAATTTTATGAAAGTTTTTTTTTTTATGGAAAAAGTGAAATCCCCATTTTTTTGTCATTTCTGATATTGCCATTGAGCAATTAAAGTGACCTATTTATAGTATACAATTGCTGATTTTTTTCTGTATGAGAGGAAGTATTATTTAACTAAAAGGACATCAAAAATTGAAAATCGGTTGTGCGGTATATACAGGGTAAGTCGATTAAGTCATGTCCTCTATAGTGGACATCGGTAGTTAAAGGTTGCAAAATTTATACAACCGTTTAAATAGTATTACACTAAAAATTTTATAAGCAATGACAAAATTCGAAATTAACATATTATAAACAAGTATATACAGCAGTAAGTTCGGCCGGGCCGAATCTTAAATACCCACCACCATGAACCAAATATTAGGGTTTCCTTTGAAATTTCAGGAGGGCTTGAGGACTTGAGGACACTTCCCGAAGATAAATTTAAAGATTTCACCTATGAGGACCATATTAGATTCTGTATTTATAAGAACCATTTTTGTTTGAGTTTTAGAGGAATCATTAACATCTGTTGTAAGTGTGCAAGAAAATTATAAAATAACGTCTTGATTGGAAATCTTAAATCTGTAGAAGTAAATTCTGGAAATTTTACATTGAGTTTCAAGCAATTTTCATGATCAGTGCGCCTTCTACACCCTCAAGAAGTGAAGTCGGTCTATATGGAGGCATTACCAAATGGGCCGATAAAAACTTAATCCGATACATGTTTTTGTGAGCCTAAAATACCAGAATATTTACAATTTCAGGCAAATCAGATAAAAACTACGGTTCCTAGAAACCCAAGGAGTTAAATCGGGAGATCGTTCTTATGGGGGCTATACTAAAATACGGACCGATACTCACCGTTTTCGGCACACCTCTTTAAGACCCGAAAATACCTCTAGATTTCCAATTACAGACAAATTGGATAAAAACTACGGTTTCTATAAGACCAAGACCCCAAATCGGGAGGTCGTTTTACATGGGGACCATACCAAAACATGGACCGATACTCACAATTTTTGGCACACGTATTTGTGGTCCTACAATACTTCTAGATTTCCAATTTCAGGTAAATTGAATAAAAACTGCGGTTTCTATAAGCCCAAGAAGTAAAATCGGGAGATCGGTCTATATGGGGGCTATACCAAAATATGGACCGATACTCACAATTTTTGGCACACGTATTTGTGGTCCTACAATATCTCTAGATTTCCAATTTCAGGTAAATTGAATAAAAACTGCGGCTTCTATAAGCCCAAGAAGTAAAATCGGGAGATCGGTCTAAATTTTATTTCTATAGAAAATTTTGTCAAACTCAATTATTTACGTATGGACCCGTATGGACTAACTTACAATTGAGAACACGGTGTTAAGAAGTTTTACGATACCTTGCCATCGGCAAGTGTTACCGCAACCCAAGTAATTCGATTGTGGATGACAGTCTTTAGTAAAAGTTTCTATTCAATCCATGGTGGAGGGTACATAAGATTCGGCCTGGCCGAACTAACGGTCGTATATAATTGTTTTTCTTTTTTTAATTTTTAATTAAAAATATATTAGAAACAACTAATTTTTTAATCAAACTAAAAACACTAAATCAGTTAAGAAAGTGATTGAAAATTAAAACTAAAAAAATTGCATTCAACAATTAAAATTTTTAATTGTCAGCAAGACCGCCTTCCGGTCATAAGGTAGTGAATTCAACCCCAACTTCGACCGAACGCCAAAAAGTTTTTCAACGGAAGATTATCCCCTCTAATTAATGCTGGTGACATTTCTGAGTGTTTTAAAGCTTCTCTAAGTGGTTTCTCCGCCGTTTGGACTCAGCTATAAAAAGGAGGTTACTTGTCATTGAGCTAAACATAGAAACGGGCAGCACTCAGTGATAAGCGAGAAGTTCACCACTGTGGTATCACTGAGTAGTCTAAGTGAGACTGATATATCGGGCTTCCACTAACCTAATCTAACACAGATGCGCCCAAGGAAGAAATATGATCGCCTTAAACTTGTTGCAATAGCAAAATTTTATATTCGGACAACGAACATGTAACAAGTTTGCCGCAACCATGTGTATGGTTCCCCATCCAAAAATGATATTTTGAAACATATTTGACGTAATCATGCTCCTTTTCTGCGTGTAGTTATAATTTAAGTAAGAAAAAAACACTTGACCAAATCATATTAGACAGTAACAATGACCTTTTAAATAAAACAAAATTCTTTTAATCAAGATCTTCGACATCTTGTATGGAAACCATGTTATATTTATTACCACCATGTTCACTGG
This sequence comes from Haematobia irritans, assembly GCF_050003625.1. Lineage (NCBI taxonomy): Eukaryota > Metazoa > Arthropoda > Insecta > Diptera > Muscidae > Haematobia > Haematobia irritans. The sequence goes on from NC_134398.1 coordinate 206,091,044, forward strand.
ACGAACATGATTGAGGAGAAAATGTTATATGGTGGTCGCCACAAACAAGCTCCAATCATATTTTTGGCTTTTCTAATATGATCGTGACAACCATTTTCCTTCTCTGCGAGAGTCTAGCGACTTAACCCTTTCACTACCGATGTCCACCTGGGAGGACATGATTTTTGAGCGTCCATTATACATTATCTTTGTATGCTTTATTTAAAATTTTTGTTGGAGTATGTTAAGGGGGTCCGTCTAATATTTACCAGATTTATATAGTCGAACATGTGTTTCGTCAATTTTATGAAAGTTTTTTTTTTATGGAAAAAGTGAAATCCCCATTTTTTGTCATTTCTGATATCGCCATTGAGCAATTAAAGTGACCTATTTATAGTATACAATTGCTGATTTTTTTTTCTGTATGAGAGGAAGTATTATTTAACTAAAAGGACATCAAAAATTGAAAATCGGTTGTGCGGTATATACAGGGTAAGTCGATTAAGTCATGTCCTCTATAGTGGACATCGGTAGTTAAAGGTTGCAAAATTTATACAACCGTTTAAATAGTATTACACTAAAAATTTTATAAGCAATGACAAAATTCGAAATTAACATATTATAAACAAGTATATACAGAAGTAAGTTCGGCCGGGCCGAATCTTAAAACCCACCACCATGAACCAAATATTAGGGTTTCCTTTGAAATTTCAGGAGGGCTTGAGCACTTGAGGACACTTCCCGAAGATAAATTTAAAGATTTCACCTATGAGGACTATATTAGATTCTGTATTTATAAGAACCATTTTTGTTTGAGTTTTAGAGGAATCATTAACATCTCTTGTAAATGTGCAAGAAAATTATAAAATAACGTCTTGATTTGAAATCTTAAATCTGTAGAAGAAAATTCTGGAAATTTTACATTGAGTTTCAAGCAATTTTCATGATCAGTGCGCCTTCTACACCCTCAAGAAGTGAAGTCGGTCTATATGGAGGCATTACCAAATGGACCGATAAAAACTTAATCCGATACATGTTTTTGTGAGCCTAAAATACCAGAATATTTACAATTTCAGGCAAATCAGATAAAAACTACGGTTCCTAGAAACCCAAGGAGTTAAATCGGGAGATCGTTCTTATGGGGGCTATACTAAAATATGGACCGATACTCACCGTTTTCGGCACACCTCTTTATGACCCGAAAATACCTCTAGATTTCCAATTTCAGACAATTTGGATAAAAACTACGGTTTCTATAAGACCAAGACCCCAAATCGGGAGGTCGTTTTATATGGGGACCATACCAAAACATGGACCGATACTCACAATTTTTGGCACACGTATTTGTGGTCCTACAATACCTCTAGATTTCCAATTTCAGGTAAATTGAATAAAAACTGCGGCTTCTATAAGCCCAAGAAGTAAAATCGGGAGATCGGTCTATATGGGGGCTATACCAAAATATGGACCGATACTCACAATTTTTGGCACACCTCTTTATGGTCATAAAATACCTCTAGATTTCAAATTTCAGGCAACTTGGATAAAAACTACGATTTCTATAAGCCCAAGACCCCAAATCGGGAGGTCGGTTTATATGGGGACTATATCAAAACCTGGACCGATATAGCCCATCATCGAACTTGACCTGCCTGCAGACAAAAGGCGAGTTTGTGCAAAATTTCAGCACGATTGCTTCATTATTGAAGACTGTAGCGTGATTATAACAGACAGCCAGACAGACGGACATCGTTATATCGTCTTAAAATTTCTCCCTGATCAAGAATATATATACTTTATATAGTCGGAAATCGATATTTCGATGTGTTATAAACGGAATGACAAACTTATTATACCCCCGTCACCATTCTATGGTGGTGGGTATAAAAAGAGATTGCATGGGGTTCTGTAAATTCCATAGCAGTTAGAAAAATATGCTCACGACTTTGAGATTTGAAGGAACTCGACACAATTTTAGCAAAAATAGTTCAAGCACTGAGAAGTCTACATTTTCTAGCTAACCGGTTCGTAAAATAAACCAGAACTCTGATAAAAAGTTATCAAAACCAAGCTTTCGATTATTCAGGAAACAAAATATTCTATTGATGGTTACATATCAGATCGTGTATTATAATCACGCTTAAAGAGATGGCACTCAATTAAATGCTGAATAACATAGCACAAAACATAAAATATTTATTAAAATGAAAATTTGGAAAACATGGATACATTTTAAAAGTCAGGTTATGAAGTCAGACTATAAGCTTCTATAAGTACTGTAAAAAATACTTCCAAAAATATTGTTTTTGACAATGTTACTTATTTTCCAAACAATATCTACATATTATTATTTTCCAAAATACGTATCATACCAAAATACATGCAAAAAAAAAAAAAAAAAACAAAATTTTTGAACAGAATTGAAGGTCACATATTAAAATGTGCTTAAGTATATTTAAGTGAATTGACTCCTTTGTCTACCAGTGTCTTGCTACATCCCTGTTTACATAATTATACTTCCAACATTTGTTGTTTTGTACTCTATATCACTAGTATACACTAGTTTTCAAGAAAAAATAATTTTGCAATGGCTACATTTAATTCGGTAGTGAAAGGGTTAAACATAACATATTCTTCCCCATTCTGCTTGGTATCTTTTTTAATTTGAGTGAGAATATCCACAAAAATTAACAATTTCATTAATAATATGATTCACCACCAATGGATCTTATGTTTGGTATCAATACGAATTTCTTTGGCCAATCATCTTCAAATGGCTCTGGGAAATATACAAAAATCCTTGCAAACAATGGATTGTAAACCATGGGATTGGCACTAGTAAGAGTTGTAATGACACACTCATTGATGCCATCACCATGTGACAGAGGGAGGGGAATAATGCCAACATGTTAACTGCCTTGCTGACATTCCAGACAGATGAGCGAAAAAACACACACACACACAAAACGATATAAGACTCCAGAAAAGACAAACGGTCGCTGGAAGATTGCCTCCAGATTGTCTTGCCACATGCAAAAGACAAAGACATTATGACAGGCTATACCTGATGATAGGCGCTTAATGTGTAAAGTGTGAGAGAATATATGGGGATAGGGCAAATGCAGATGTGGATGTAAATGATCTTGATGTGAGATGTATCGATGTTATGCCGTCTAAACGACGGAGATGACATTTATTCTGTACAACATAGTGGTGTTGTATTGAAACATCACCAGTAGATGCATCTACCAGCTTAATAAATGTCTCATGAATCGGAAACATCAACTTGGTCTTTAAAAGTACTAAGGTTTGGTGAAACATTCATAAATAATATGTGAACCTCCTATAGTAAGTATGAGAGGCCTTTTCCTAAAAAACGCACAAAAATTCTCTACGATGGGCTTTAATCGAAATAAGGATTTAATTGTTGGCTAAGACAGGACAGCAGGCAGTAGCTTGGAGTTCAATCACATCTTAGGGTTCGATGATGGTCTAAGTCAGTGGCGGCTAAATGTATTTGGAAGAACCACTAGTGTAACTACATTTCGAAGATCTAGAGATTTTTCTTAATCGATATGATTAGGTTAGCTTGGGTTAGTATATTAGCCCGTTAATATACTCTCCACTATAGGAACATAACGTAATACTGGTCTCAGACCCCATAAATTATATAAGATTTTTTAATTGAAATAAAATTTTGACAACATTTTCTATAGAAAAAAATTTGACAACATTTTCTATAGAAAAATAATTGACAAAATTTTCTTTGGAAATAAAATTTTGACAAAATTTTCTATAGAAATACAATTTTGACAAAATTTTCTATAGAAATAATAAATAAAACTTTGACTAAATTTTATTTAGAAATAAAATTTTGACTAAATTTTCTTTAGAAATAAAATTTTGACTAAATTTTCTAGAAATAAAATTTTGACAAATTTTTCTTTAGAAATAAATTTTTGACAAATTTTTCTTTAGAAATAAAATTTTGAAAAATTTTCTTTAGAAACAAAATTTTCTTTAGAAATAAAATTTTGACAAAATTTTCTATAGAAATAAAATTTGACAAATTTTCTATAGAAATAAAATTTTGACAAAATTTTCTGCAGAAATAAAATGTTGACAAAATTTTCTATAAAAATAAAAAAATTAGACAAAATTTTCAATAGAAATAAAATTTTGACAAATTTTCTATAGAAATAAAATGTTGACAAAATTTTCTATAGAAATAAAATTTTGACAAAATTTTCTATAGAAAAAAAATTTTGACAAAATTTTCTATAGAAATAAAATTTTGACAAATTTTCTATAGAAATAAAATTTTGACAAAATTTTCTATAGAAATAAAATTTTGACAAAATTTTCTATAGAAATGACATTTTGAAAAAAATGTCTATAGAAATAAAATTTTGACAAATTTTTTATAGAAATAAAATTTTTATTCGTTTTATTTTGTTATTGTTGGTTTTGTTTTTTAATCATTGTTGTTGTTTTTTTTATTTCAGCTTAAAACCATGTATTGACTAAACTACAAGTGTAGCTTAACCAACAGAGAATGTTTGTTAAATTTATTTGGGCAAAGCCCTATAGACTGCAAGATGGTTGGATGGACGCACGTTTCGGAATTACCACATTCCTCATGAGCATCCTCTACTTGCAGCTAAACTATCAACCAATTATCAGAATAAATTCAGGCAGTTCATTAAATCCAACAATGAACCACACTTGAACCTTCCGAGAAAAGGTTTTACATGATAGCTGGCTTATGCCGACATAAATTCGTACAAACATAACTCTTTTCATTTTTCCCTTTTCTTTCCTTTTCCTTGTTTGTACGAATTTATTTCGGCATAAGCCAGCTATCATGTAAAACCTTTTTTCGGAAGGTTCAAGTGTGGTTCATTGTTGGATTTAATGAACTGCCTGAATTTATTCTGATAATTGGTTATTTTCTATAGTAATAAAATTTTGACATATTTTTCTGCAGAAATAAAATGTTGACATATATAGAAATATATAGAAATATAGTTTTGACAAAAATTTCTATAGAGATAAAATTTTGGAAAATTTCAAAATACGTTTTTATTTTGAAAAGGCGTATTTTGAACATTCTCTTCAAATTTTGGTAGATAATTTTTGGCACGACTGACAACTGTGCCGTAGCTCCCATAACCCCAAGATGTGAATTCCAAAGGCTGTTCGGAGTGTAAATATCACACGATCTGATTGAAAACGGGTATGCAACGTTAGTATACGGCTTCTAACAACGATGGAAACATTTGTCCATATCGGTTCATAATTGTATATAGTCCCATATATTAGCTGACCCCATATTTTACACGCAAAGAAAAAAAAAACGTTTGGAAAACGTGTACCGAAAACGTTTTTCTTTTGTTAGAGTTTTTTGAATTGCTTCGAAAATTTTAAACTTTTATCACCAAAAAAATTCGTTTGTTACAAAATTTTTATTTTTTCAATAAAAAAAAGTTATTTTTGAAACAACAACACAGTCCATTTCGTTTATATCAAACACTGTTCTTTTCTGACTTTAGGTCTTTAATAAGACACATTTTATAGTTCAAAATTTAATATGCTACAATGTAATGTTGAACATTTTTTCGGAATCTTCCGAACATATCTGGAATATATGTTAAAAAAAAACAAAAATAAAAAAATTTTGGTCGAAGCAGGGATCGAACCCACGACCCTTGGCATGCAAGTCGGACGTAGCAACCACTGCTCCACGGTGCCAAACTAAATGTTTGTTTTTGTTAAATAAACTTTGTTTATTTGGTTCGTGGGCGCCGCAAGCTATGCTATATAAATATAACTTATATGGGTAATTATCTATTGATGACCATAACAGGTACATAGCTCAGTGGTTAGTGTGTTGGCTTACAAAGTGCATGGTCCGCGGTTCGATTCTCCGTCCAGGCGAAAGTTAAAAAAAATTTTAAAATTTATAAAATCATATAATTTCTTCTACATTGTTGGTATTACAGGAAAAGGTGTTAAGAACTAAAAAACCCCGTGGATGTGAGAAAGATGTAAGGGAAAATGCAATTAGCAAGAAAACAATGTTTTTTTTTGAGTTTGTCGATATGAAATCCTGGAAAAGAATAAACGTTTATCACAAAAAGTATATACTTTTCTTCCAAATACACTTACTTACAGCGAAAAGCAAATGAGAAACGAACTTTGTCTAAAATTTCGTTTGGGAGGAAAGAATTATTTTTTTTGCGTGTACTCTTTCAGCCTTCAGGAGTACCAAATTTCATCCGATGCAGTTGAAATTTGGTACGTGATGTCATTATATGCTTTTTAATAATCATGCAGAACTTGGTCCATATATAATTCTAAAGTGGTGGTTAAATTGTAAGGGCCGATGTTGAATGTGAACCACACCTAAGCGCCAAGTTTTTTTCCGAATTTTATTTGACATTTCTCTATTTCAGACTTTTTCAATGTGAACCATGGAGAGATACACAATCCAACAACGTGTTAAAGTTATCCAGACTTATTATGAAAATGGGCGTTCAAATCAAAATGCATATCGTGCACTTCGTGATTTTTTTGGTCAATTTGATCGTCCAAATGTGCGTACAATCGCAAAAATCGTGGAAAAATTCGAGCAAACCGGATCTGTAGAAGATGTGAGAACACCAGTGCATGCTCGTACAGCTCGTACTGCAGAAAATATTGCTGCTGTTCGCGATAGTGTGGCTAAAGAGCCGTCCACCTCAACTCGTCGTCGTGCCCAACAATTGCCCCTTCCCCTAATATCTCTCTACAAAAGCTTTTAGCTCTATGTGAGCTCTACTGCATTTCAAACAAGGCCCTCAATGAAGTCCTTGTACCCATTTTTTTGCTACTTCTATTCCAGAATCTTTACAATGGTTGCATGCTTGATCTCAGAGAGATGATGATGCTTGAAAATATGGCTCATAAAACAACGTTAATGATTATAAGCCATTAAATTGTGCTATTCTGTATCAGTGCAGATGTCGATGTCTTTATATTTGGACTTTCATTTAATGGCTGTCTATGTCTGTTTTGCTGATGTTATCCTGTGTGTCATCAATGTTTTGGCGTTCTTGTATTACTTTATGTGTGTGTTGGGCTGAGTGAAAATGTGAGAAACTTAAGGTCAAAAGGACGTGGTATATGTGACACAAATTGTGACATAAATATGTTTATCTACAAAGCCACATTGGTTGGGATGGCACTGTGGTTTTGAAAGACTAAGATATACAATGCAAAGGATAGTCTCTAGAAATTGGAGCACGGTTTACTGAGATATGTTCAAGATGTCTGATATGTAATGCGATGAAAGCGCTATTTTTTAAATTTTATTGTTCAAAAGCAAAAAAGTCGAAAATAACAACGCATTAGGGCCTGAAAATTTGTGTGGCCATTGTGCGGTAGAACGGAAGCGAGGAAACTCCTTTTTAAGTCTTTCTGGGTTGGCGCATGCTGTATAAGTTGGTAATGAGTCCTGTTGGAATGTCCAAGGTCTGCGGCTGAAATTTGTGTGTATCCAGGGCCTCAATTCTCAGGAAATACGAGCGGCAAGCGACCATCGGCCGTCACGGCACACCCCAGCATTACTATCGGTTGGGCTTAAGTTCTGGTGGCCAATAGAAGATGTAAATTTTCAGCTGACCTCTTTCGCAACTAAATAAGATCGTTTTGTTTGTTCACAAACTACTCAATTTGGAATGGCTTCCTATCGGAGAAAACCAAATTCGATAGATGGCCACTTTCGTGCAAGTGAAACAACTCCATATGATTATGCATGAAATCTATTTAGTCTTCCATATGAACTGATTACTCCAAAAAATTATTGTAGTAAAATCCACAAATTTTCACATACATATATCCTCATATGTTTCGTGGTAAAAATCTTCTTAATTTATAAAAATTTGTTATATTGTGGTTTTTATATTTAGTATGCTCCATTAACCGTAATTTAGTAATTTTTTTTTTGCTGCCATGACTTCTTAGCCATGTAGCCTTCATCACAATCCCTTGGATAAAGATTGTTGGTCTTGTGGTTGTTCTTGTGCCTGTGAGAAGCTGTCTTAAACTTTGACAAAAACAAAACAAATAACGTCAACATGGCCATTTTTTGAATTACCCTGTTGGGCTATAGTTGGAGGGGGGTTAGTATAAAAGTTTCAGTCATCTACAAGATCGTTATGGATGTAGAAAAAGTAAAAAAATCCATGTGAGATAAGTGAAATTTCGGAACTATTTTTTGGGAAAATACGAATTTAGTAAATCCTTATAATATTTAATTTGTTCACCTTTTTTAGTTAATTTTGCTAATGTGGGGCGTAGTCGACTATATTATACCATGCACCACTTTGTAGATCCACATTTTCGATACCATATCAAATCCGTCAAATGTGTTGTGTGCTATATATAAAGGTTTTCTCCCACATAACATATATATACGTTTAAACGTGACTCGATCTGAACAAAATTTTTTTCTATTTTTTTTTCTTCTATCACATCTATAGACTTAAAGCTTAAGTCGGCTGATACCTTGGAGTGGAACACAATGTTAGTGAAAAATATGGGAAACATTTAAATGTGAACCAATGTTGAGGCAACTTCGTAAAAGTGTATTTATGATTTATCGATCGATAGATGTGCATTAGAATTGGAGTAATATTTACAAGTTTTCGACTTCGCAGTGTTGATTTTATAAGGAAAATTAGGGGATTGCCGTTATCGAACAAACTCCGAAGGAGGCGTAGACCCTCCCTTTGGCCGAAGCGGTTGTGGTCAAAGTTCGCTAGGTACTCGTATGATCCACATGCCTATTCAACACTGAATTCAAGGAAAACGACACCAGGCTCCCTTAGACTATTAAGTCCGTGAAGAGAAGTTAGCTTATCGCAGGGCTGAATTAAAATAAAACGAAACAAATTACTTTTTGCACAAAGATAGCTCACCGGTCCCATCAAATTTGTCTGTCGCTCCAGTTTTTTGATTTCAAATTTAAGTAGTAGGGTAAAATTTCAGCCAGATGAGGAGGTTATCGTTGCTACACGCAAAAATTACCTTCCTCCCAAACGAAATTTTAGACCAACGAACATAACAGGTTGGCTGATAAGTCCCCGGTCTAACAAAGAAAAACACATTTTTTGTCAAAATTAGTTTTTAATATTCAACATAGTTCCCTTCAAGAGCGATACAACGAATATAACGACCTTCCAATTTTTTGATACCATTTTGGTAGTAATCCTTCGGTTTTGCCTCAAAATAGGCCTTAGTTTCGGCGATCACCTCTTCATTGCAGCCAAATTTTTTCCCTGCGAGCATCCTTTTGAGGTCTGAGAACAAGAAAAAGTCGCTGGGAGCTAGATTGATTGATTTATTTATTGAATTATATGCCAATACAACAAGATATTTATCTTAAATATTACAGTATTGGAATTACAATGTTATCATAATCTCTATGTTATTGATATGTTGATTAAAATTAATTATAAATGAAAAACAAACAAACTTGATAAACATTTAATGTTTAAATAAAATAACATTTGAACTAATACAAATGCAAAGATGCAACAATTTTATAATATTTTATAATAAGAAAAAAAAGAATAATATTTATCTTTCTTGTGTTAGATGTAAAAAGAGTTTATTCTTAAAACATTGCGCGTTGCTAATAGTTTGAATAAGATTTGGGAGATGATTCCAGAGACGGATTGATCGTATGAGAAAAAAGTTTTGTGATGATATTCGACGGTATGATATTTGTATGATGTTCTTTCCTCTAGATGACCTAGCAAATTGTAGTCTATTGTATACACCCTTACAAAAAATCGCTTCTGTAACATATACTCCCAAACATATTTTGCCTCAAGCATATACATTTTTGGGTATTGCCCAAACATTTATATGTTTGATCTCTTCCAATATATAATATGTTTGAAAGCATATTGGTCTAAACAATATATGTTTGGATAGTCTAAGTTCCAAACATTTTGTATTTTTGCATCCAAATTCAATAATGTTGTCTTCCAAAAAACAATATGTTATTATGTGAACATACAATACGTTTGGAAGCATTTTGCACCCAAAAATATTATATGCCTAAAAAAAATTCTCCCAAACAATATTGTGCTCAAAATTTTATTTATTTATTTATATATTTACAATCATAATGAATTATGAAAATAAACAGGTAATATAGGTGCTAACAACATAGGTTTTCGACCTGAATGCTCAAAATTTTGTTTCTGCCTAATTGTATATTCCCCCACATCTTTCTCACTTCCACGAGATTTTTTAGTTCTTAGCACTTTTTTCTGTGATACAAACATTGTAGAAGAAATTATTCAATTTTATGATTTTTTATTTTAATTTTACCTTTTGCCGGACGGGGATTCGAACAGTGGACCACACAGTTTGTAAGGATCAAAGAAGTAGTAGATCAATTGCCCAAGGAAAAATAAAATGTTAATTTTGTAATAACAAGCAACAACCACCAACTTAATTCAATATCGCTCCCTGTCAAATAGCGCTCCAAGCTACTAAACACATATATGTTTATAGGCTATTTCTAAATTAATATATGTTTGCATCCAAGCATATTATATTTACAAACATTTTATGTCCCAAACATAATATGTTCTAACATATTAACATATATGTCCCAAACATGTTATGCTAGTTTATGAACATTATATGCTTGCACTCAAAAATGTTGTGTTTAAAAATTTGTGTTCCAAATATATAATATTTATAGCCAAACATATGAAAAACAGTCTTTTTCAACCGTGTAGGCATGAGGGATTCCTTGTATAAATTATTTTGTGTAAAAATAGCAGAGATTTATTTTCTAAGTACTTTTCCCAAGGCATTTTTAGCACTTGAAGTGAAAACGATGAAATATGATCAAACTTTCTAAGTCCAAATATATATCGTATGGCATTGTTGAAGGTGGTTTGGAGTTTCCTTTTAGAGTTTGCGTCACAGCCTGCAAAGATCTCAGCACCATAAAGCAGCGTTGGTAAAATGTAGTTCCTTATTAGAAGTATTCTTATGTTCAGAGGTGTATAGGATTGAGACAACCCAAGGGTTTCTTAGCATTGAGTAGGTTTTCCCACACGCAGCGATGATATGATCCGACCAGGTTAAGTTTTCGTTAAAAACTACGCCTAAGTTTTTGGCTTTATTAGCAATTTCAATTGCGGAGTCACCCAGTCGCAGACAGCAGTTGAGGTTTACGGTAGAATTCTTATTTCGAATAATTATTGCTTTCGACTTGCTTGGATTTGGTAGTAAACCATTTTTTGTGGCCCAGTTATTGATCCTGGCAAGATCCAAACTGATATTCTGTACGCAAACATCAAAACAAGCCGAATTACTAGCTATGTATAATTGAACGTCGTCAGCGTACATTTGAATACTGGCATATTTTACTTCATCGGGTAGATCATTTGCATATATAGAATAGAGCAGTGGACCAAGAATGGAGCCTTGAGGGACGCCCCTTCTGAGCGGTAGTAAGCATGAGTATTGCAGTCCATTAGTGGTGTATTGAGATCGATGTGATAAATAAGATGATATTAGTCTCGTTGCTGTTGAAGAAAAATTAAAGTTATGTGACAATTTATTAGTAAGTATAGAATGGTTCACACAGTCGAACGCTTTTGATCTGGAGAATACGGTGGGTGGGGAAGCAATTCGAAGCCCAATTCATGAATTTTTGCCATCGTTCTCAATGACTTGTGGCATGGTGCGTTGTCTTGGTGGAACAACACTTTTTTCTTCCTCATATGGGGCCGTTTTGCCGTGATTTCGACATTCAAACGCTCCAATAATGCCATATAATAGTCACTGTTGATGGTTTTTCCCTTCTCAAGATAATCGATAAAAATTATTCCATGCGCATCCCAAAAAACAGAGGCCATTACTTTGCCAGCGGACTTTTGAGTCTTTCCACGCTTCGGAGACGGTTCACCGGTCGCTGTCCACTCAGCCGACTGTCGATTGGACTCAGCAGTGTAGTGATGGAGCCATGTTTCATCCATTGTCACATATCGACGGAAAAACTCGGGTGTATTGCGTGTTAACAGCTGCAAACACCGCTCAGAATCATCAACACGTTGTTGTTTTTGGTCAAATGTGAGCTCGCGCGGCACCCATTTCGCACAGAGCTTCCGCATATCCAAATATTGATGAATGATATGACCAACACGTTCCTTTGATATCTTTAAGGCTTCTGCTATCTCTTCAACTTCATTTTACGGTCATTCAAAATCATTTTGTGGATTTTTTTTAAGTTTTCGTCGGTAACACCTCTTTCGGGCGTCCACTGCGTTCACCGTCCTCCGTGCTCATTTCATCACGCTTAAATTTTGCATACCAATCAATTATTGTTGATTTCCCTGGGGCAGAGTGCGGAAATTTATTATCAAGCCAAGTTTTTGCTTCCACCGTATTTTTTCGCTTCAGAAAAAAGAATTTTATCAAAACACGAAATTCCTTTTTTTCCAGTTTTTTCACAATAATAAAATTTGCTTCACAAAAGACGCTCTGTCTCACAAACTAATTGACTTACAGACGTCAAATTTTGACAAGAATCATTTTAAGATTGGTACTATATAAAAATAACATGCATTTAATACTAGCGACGTCATCTATGTGTCAGACCGGGGACTTATCAGCCAACCTGTTACATGCAGAGAAGACATGAACAAGAAGGTCACAATCATATTCGAAGAGCAAAATAATATGATCGGAGTGGGGACCATGGACAATTTTCAACGCAACCATTATTGTCATAGTGGTTCACATTTAATGACATTTTGCATTCCCGGGAAAGCGGGATTTTTTCCCGGTCAAAGGGAAACTTGCTTTGATGTGGAATACATTTAGACATTTGAATAAATTAGAAATCGCCTAAAGCTACGGTTATAAGGCGCTCTCTGGACAACTAACTATATATATTATGTTGTTCTCTTACATCAGCCATAAATCATACTAAAATACGAAATATTTTGTAATACAAAACATTTTGACAATGGTTAACGCAGTCTCTTTCGGTATAGTTTTCGAAAGAACACTATTAATATAGTGGGATTTTAGGGAGCCACCGTGGTGCAATGGTTAGCATGTCCGCCTTGCATACACAAGGTCGTGGGTTCGATTCCTGCTTCGACCGAACATCAAAAAGTTTTTCAGCAGTGGATTATCCCACCTCAGTAATGCTGGTGACATTTCTGAGGGTTTCAAAGCTTCTCTAAGTGGTTTCACTGTAATGTGGAACGCCGTTCGGACTCGGCTATAAAAAGGAGGTCCCTTGTCATTGAGCTTAACATGGAATCGGGCAGCACTCAGTGATAAGAGAGAAGTTCACCAATGTGGTATCACAATGGACTGAATAGTCTACGTGAGCCTGATACATCGGGCTGCCACCTAACCTAACCTAACCTAGTGGGATTTTTTGTAAAATTAAAAAACTGTTTGGAAATGAAAGTATCTTATTTCGATTTCACCATCGTTAAGACCCCATTTAAAAAAATGCACATGTTCAGGAAGGAAATTAGGAAGTGCAAACTTCTATTTAACAATTGCGAGCCCGTTGGATTCTAGATTAGAACCCACGACTATTTATGTTCCACAAGGCAACTACTACGACTTGGTACCCTAGTTATTTATTCACATTACACTTCCAAAATCCACTTTAACTAGATTTCAACTGTCATTTGCCATATAAAACCCTCTATTATACATAAAATATTGTAAAGAAAATGTTCCGGGAATTCCCGCACTTCATTCCCGGGAAAGCGGGAGCAAAAAATAGCAATTTCCCGGGATCCCGTTCCCGGGAAAATCCCTAGTTGTAAGCGAATATGTTATTGTTATTGACAAAAAATTCTTTTATCCTGGTGTAGGTTAGGTATTCTGCACAACTTCTGCCTGGTTTCTTATTGCCAAAATCTTTTCTCATTACTGGTGTACTATCCTCGAGTCTATTATGAGGATCATTTCAAAAACAGTCTGTAAGATTATTTTCTTTTGTTTTATAGTTATTTTGTTGTGGATACTCTTAACTTTTTTGTAGGGTTGTTGTTGGAGTAGATTTGAACCTTTCAATATAATCTCTTTGGTGGTTATTATTTATGGCCTATTAGCAAAGTGTCCGTCTGCTGTTTTTTTGTCCGTCCAAAACATGATTTTTTTTAGCTTACCATGGCTATTCTCTTGCACATATCAAGCCGTCTAAATGTCTGTCCAATTCTTCAGACCAACAGCATGGAAGAATCCCAATGACCACTATCCAAAACATGGTTCTGGATTTTGGTTAGTCGATGATTCTCTTCTCCCTTCTCTTCAACTCCGTTAAAGAGTAGACCACACACATCCCAAATTTTGCTTGTGGTCTGTTTTGCGATCTCCCTCCTTTGCCATACGATAGGAACTAAAAAAAATCATCATCATCAACAACAACAAAAATTAAGTTAATATCTTGTATTTATTTGGCTTTTGGTTGTTATTGGCGTTTTTTTTTTTGTTTGAGTGAAGGTTTTTTTTTTCTGGGTTGATGAGTTAATAAGAATCGGGTTACATTCCAACAGCAGGAGCAGCAACAATTTCTTTTTTTTTACTTTTTTGCTGCTAATTTCCTTTAGCAACATTTTTTATTTTTTTATGTTGTGCCAGAGTCCGTTTTGACCCAACAAGATGTCTTCATAATTTAGTCATAAAGTTTTTTTCCTCCTGTCGTGTAGGGTTTTTTTTTTTAGTTTTTTATTTTTATATATGATCCTGTGTGTGTATAGATGTATAGCTGTTGTAGTTGTCTGTGAAGGCCTCACAAAAAGGTTTTGCCAAATATTTTGGTATTAATGTCATATGTTTTGTGGTTTAGAGGAAGCTGCATATAATTTTTTTGAGTAATTTGTTTTTTTTTTTTTTTTCAATAAATTTAACTCGGTATAATCTACGACAGTGTTGAGGTCGCATTTCTATGACCGTATAAGTACACCTATGACCCCATTAGTTTTGTTATACTATATAGTTAGATCAGATTAAAAAGTCACCAAAATATTCTCTAAATAAAATCTAGGGATTGTAATCAATAAGTCTCATTTTAGCCTTTTTCAGTATTTGGAAAAATAATTTACAATTAATCATTATTCGAGCTGTGTGGATAAAGAAGAATAACGTACTTGATCAACAAAATCATTAAAACAAAACGACAAATACAAATCTATATACGTCTGACTGTACATGTTTCCGTTCAGACGAATGAATTTTTCCACAGTCTTTAGTACATATTTGGCTGGGTAGCTTAGCCGAATTGCTATTTATGTAAAGAAAAATATTTTTGTTTTGAAGAATTTATCTTCAAACAAGTAAGATATATACGACCCTAAGTTCAGGCCGAATCTTATATAACCTCCACCATGGATTGTGTAGAAACTTCTACTAAAGACGGTCATCCACAATTAAATTTCTTGGGTTGCGGCCGATGGCAAGGCATCTTCAAACATCTTAACATCATCTTCTAAATTGTAAGTTAGTCCATGCGGGATATATTTTAGACAAAAGAAAGGACGATTAAATACGTATATATTCAGTTCTTGACCGGTATATATAGGGAAGAAATAATTACGAACCGATATTAACTTTTGTGCAGTAATTATAGAGCCAGCATTGAAATATGGGTCGCTTCATATGGTGGTTATATAAAATTATGAACACGAGTCTACCAAAAATGGCAGATTTTTTACTGTTTGGTAGATTGGTAAAATTCTTGATGTTTTGGAAGATTTTGCAGAACATTCCTCTCCAACAATGAAATGCTTCATAAATTTTCAATAGAAATAACATTTTGACAAAATTTTCCACAGAAATAAATTTCTGACAAAATTTTCCATAGAAATAAAATTTTGAAAAAATGCTCTATGAAATTTGGCACATATTCCTTTTTTTGTCTGCACGCAAGCCATGGTCCATTTTTGATATAGCACCCATATAGACCGATCTCCCCATTTTATTTCTTGGGCTTCTAAAATTCGTAGTTTTTATCAAATATCTACAGATTTTAAATTGCAAATCATGGCGTTATTTCATCAATTTCTTGCAAACTTGCAAGAGATGTTAATGATTCTTCTAAAACTCAAACAAAAATGATTCTTATAAATCCAGAATCTGATCTTGTCTTCATAAGTAAAATCTTTACATTTATCTTCGGGAAGCGTAATAGTTGAACTGATCTGCTTAGGAAAATATATGTCATCCAACCCCTCTTTTCAAAGGAAACTATTATATTTGATTCATGGTGGTGGGTATTTTAGATTCGGCCCTGCCGAACTTACTGCTGTATATGCTTGTTTCATTTATTCGTCATAAAACCAAAGATATAAAATACTTAACTTCGATAAAATCGGACCATTCGTTCTTTTATGGTATAAACGTAATTTAGCCCCATTTTCAACCAAAAAAGCTTAAAATTCAAATATTTTCTAAAAATGCTTCTAGTCAAATATAGCATTTTTTTATACACACCACCATAGAATGGTGACGGGGGTATAATAAGTTAGTCATTCCGTTTGTAACACATCGAAATATCGATTTCCGACTATATAAAGTATATATCTTCTTGATCGGGGAGAAATTCTATGACGATATAAGAATGTCGGTCTATTTGTTGTAATCACACTACATCCTTCAATAATGGCGCCATCCTCCTGAAATTTGGCACAGATTCGCCTTTTGTCAGGTCAAGTTCGAAGATGGGCTATATCGGTCCAAGTTTAGATATATTACCCATATAAACCGACCTCCCGATTTGGGGTCTTGCGCTTATAAAAACTGTAGTTTTTATCCAATTTGCCCGAAATTTGAAATCTAGAGGTATTTTAGGACCATCAAAGAGTGTACCGAAAATGGTGTCTATCGGTCCATGTTTTGATATTTTATTTATTTATTTATTTGGGCATCTATAATCCGTAGTTTTAATCCAATTTACCTGAAATTTGAAATCGAGGGATACTCTAGGACCCTAAAGACTTATACCGAAAGTGGTGAGTACCGATCCATGTTTTGATATAGCCACCATATAGACCGATCCCCCGATTTTATTTCTTGGTCTTCTAGAATCCGTAATTTTTTACCCAATTTGCCTCAAATCGGAAATCTAGAAGTATTCTAGAACCTTAAAGAGGTGTGCCGAAAATGGTGAGTATCGGTCCATGTTTTGATATAGCCCCCATATAGATCGATCTCCCGATTTTACTTCTTGGGCTTCTAGAATCCGTAGTTTTTATCCAATTTGCCTGAAAATTGAAATCTAGAGGTATTCTATGACCATAGAGACGTGTGTCGAAAATGGTGAGTACCGGTTCATGTTTTGATATAGCCCCCATATAGACCGATCTCCCGATTTTACTTCTTGGGCTTCTAGAATCCGTAATTTTTACCCAATTTGTCTGAAATTGGAAATCTAGAGGCATTCTAGGAAAATAAAGACGTGTGTTGAAAATGATGAGTACCGGCCCATGTTTTAATATAGCCCCCATGTAATATAGCTCCCGATTTTACTTCTTGATCTTCTAGAATCCGTAATTTTTACCCAATTTGCCTCAAATCGGAAATCTAGAGGTATTCTAGGACCTTAAAGAGGTGTGCCGAAAATGGTGAGTATCGGTCAATGTTTTGATATAGGCCCCATATAGACCGATCTCCCGATTTTACTTCTTGGGCTTCTAGAATCCGTAGTTTTTACTCAATTTGCCTGAATTTGGAAATCTAGAGGTATTCTAGGAAAATAAAGAGAATTTGCCTGAATTTGGAAATCTAGAGGTATTCTAGGAAAATAAAGAGATGTGCCGAAAATGGTGATTATCGGTCCATGTTTTGATATAGCCCCACATAGACCGATCTCCCGATTTTACTTCTTGCACTTTCCCAATTTGCCTGAAATTGGAAATCTAGAGGTATTCTAGCACCATAAAGGGGTGTGCCGAATATATTGAGTATCGGTACAGTTTTTTATATAGCCCCTTATAAACCGGCCCTCCGATTTGGGGTCTAGATTCTAGAACTACAATTAAATGTGCTGAATACTGTATGTATCCTTCCATATTTTGGTATAGCCCCCATTACAACGAACTCCCGATTTAACTCCTAGGGTTTCTAGAAATTGTATTTTTTTATCCGATCTGCCACAAATTGAAAATATACTGGCATTTTAGACCCATAACAAAGTGTATATGGTTTAGTTTTATCGGTCCATTTGGTAAGGCCTCCATATAGACGATTTCACATATTGAGGGTTTCATTTATTCGTCATAAAACCAAAGATATAAAATACTTAACTTCGATAAAATCGGACCATTCGTTCTTTTATGGTATAAACGTAATTTAGCCCCATTTTCAACCAAAAAAGCTTAAAATTCAAATATTTTCTAAAAATGCTTCTAGTCAAATATAGCATTTTTTTATACACACCACCATAGAATGGTGACGGGGGTATAATAAGTTAGTCATTCCGTTTGTAACACATCGAAATATCGATTTCCGACTATATAAAGTATATATCTTCTTGATCGGGGAGAAATTCTATGACGATATAAGAATGTCGGTCTATTTGTTGTAATCACACTACATCCTTCAATAATGGCGCCATCCTCCTGAAATTTGGCACAGATTCGCCTTTTGTCAGGTCAAGTTCGAAGATGGGCTATATCGGTCCAAGTTTAGATATATTACCCATATAAACCGACCTCCCGATTTGGGGTCTTGCGCTTATAAAAACTGTAGTTTTTATCCAATTTGCCCGAAATTTGAAATCTAGAGGTATTTTAGGACCATCAAAGAGTGTACCGAAAATGGTGTCTATCGGTCCATGTTTTGATATTTTATTTATTTATTTATTTGGGCATCTATAATCCGTAGTTTTAATCCAATTTACCTGAAATTTGAAATCGAGGGATACTCTAGGACCCTAAAGACTTATACCGAAAGTGGTGAGTACCGATCCATGTTTTGATATAGCCACCATATAGACCGATCCCCCGATTTTATTTCTTGGTCTTCTAGAATCCGTAATTTTTTACCCAATTTGCCTCAAATCGGAAATCTAGAAGTATTCTAGAACCTTAAAGAGGTGTGCCGAAAATGGTGAGTATCGGTCCATGTTTTGATATAGCCCCCATATAGATCGATCTCCCGATTTTACTTCTTGGGCTTCTAGAATCCGTAGTTTTTATCCAATTTGCCTGAAAATTGAAATCTAGAGGTATTCTATGACCATAGAGACGTGTGTCGAAAATGGTGAGTACCGGTTCATGTTTTGATATAGCCCCCATATAGACCGATCTCCCGATTTTACTTCTTGGGCTTCTAGAATCCGTAATTTTTACCCAATTTGTCTGAAATTGGAAATCTAGAGGCATTCTAGGAAAATAAAGACGTGTGTTGAAAATGATGAGTACCGGCCCATGTTTTAATATAGCCCCCATGTAATATAGCTCCCGATTTTACTTCTTGATCTTCTAGAATCCGTAATTTTTACCCAATTTGCCTCAAATCGGAAATCTAGAGGTATTCTAGGACCTTAAAGAGGTGTGCCGAAAATGGTGAGTATCGGTCAATGTTTTGATATAGGCCCCATATAGACCGATCTCCCGATTTTACTTCTTGGGCTTCTAGAATCCGTAGTTTTTACTCAATTTGCCTGAATTTGGAAATCTAGAGGTATTCTAGGAAAATAAAGAGAATTTGCCTGAATTTGGAAATCTAGAGGTATTCTAGGAAAATAAAGAGATGTGCCGAAAATGGTGATTATCGGTCCATGTTTTGATATAGCCCCACATAGACCGATCTCCCGATTTTACTTCTTGCACTTTCCCAATTTGCCTGAAATTGGAAATCTAGAGGTATTCTAGCACCATAAAGGGGTGTGCCGAATATATTGAGTATCGGTACAGTTTTTTATATAGCCCCTTATAAACCGGCCCTCCGATTTGGGGTCTAGATTCTAGAACTACAATTAAATGTGCTGAATACTGTATGTATCCTTCCATATTTTGGTATAGCCCCCATTACAACGAACTCCCGATTTAACTCCTAGGGTTTCTAGAAATTGTATTTTTTTATCCGATCTGCCACAAATTGAAAATATACTGGCATTTTAGACCCATAACAAAGTGTATATGGTTTAGTTTTATCGGTCCATTTGGTAAGGCCTCCATATAGACGATTTCACATATTGAGGGTATAGAAGGCGCACTGATCATGAAAATTGCTTGAAACTGAATGCAAAATTTCCAGATTTTACTTTTTGTAGTCATTTAAATAATTGGGATGAAAATTCAGAGATTTTAGATTTCAAATCAAGGCGTTATTTCATCATTTTCTTGCACTTACAAGAGATGTTTATGATTCCTCTAAAACTCAAACAAAAAATAGTTCTTATAAATTCAGAATCTGATCTAGACTTCATAGGTAAAATCTTTACATTTATCTGTGGGAAGCGTAGTGGTTGAACTGATTTGCACGACTCTGCACGAGTTAACCAAGAGCGATTTAAAAAGGATGTTCCTTACTTTAATTCTACCGCCACCAAAATTTTCAGACCTCAATCGGTTTGACTTTTTCTCTTGGGGCATTTTGGAGAGTAAGAGTCGAGAAATCAATTTTCGATTTTTGTATCCTTAGTTGGCTGAGGGTTTCTATTTAGATAGTTTAGAAAAAAGCTCTGCTTACTTGCTCACTACAATTTTCATGTGACACTGGAATTATGCTTAGCGCCACATCGAATTGAATTATTGATTTTGAAATTCCCACACAGACTCCCCATGGGCATACCAACTGTGGGCATACCTACTCATTCGATCACACATTTTACAACTTGCCCCTTTCCATAACACACACACACATACACCTTGTACCAAAATAAAAAATTAGAAAATATTTTACCAAAATTCTTGCTTATAATCATTAAATAATTTAATGCGTTTTTTATGATATTCAATTTTCCAAGAAAACCACAAACAGAAACTCAATGGGAGTGCAATAGAAAACGAATCCTCGATAAAATTGTATATGGAACTGTGTATATCAACAAAAATTATATGCGTTTCAATTATATAGAAATATACAGAGTTTCATATCAATGGGGGTAATTCCCTTATAAGAGGCAAGTCCGGTGGTAGTGACCAAACAGCAGTAGATATGAATCACAAGAACAAAGGTCAATTAATCTATCACACACAGAAAGACAGTTGGAAGGAAATTATGAGAAAGGTTTTTTTTTTGCCTTATTTGTAGGCCTTAGTAAAGCAATTAGCCGTTTGAGCTCAACATTTTTTTTGTATATTTTATGTGTAATAGATTAGAAGGCTAATTTTATGATGTGTCCGTCCGTTATGAACAAATTGATGTTGGGTTTTTGATGTGACTTTGTTTGGGTGGAGATTCTATTTTTGTTGTTTTTGTGGTAAATAGCACTTGTGCTACACCATCTTCTTTAATGGAAATTGAGATATTATGAATATCAAATGGGTGCATTATTTTTAAGGGATGACATTCCCAACGCTTAATGAAGATACTATATATGTAAGGAAATTTTCACGATCTAGGGAATTTGGATTGGGTCAGATTAATCAAGGTCAATTTTTTCAAAAGGTTTCACTTCATTTTATATGAAAACTTTGGTTAAGATTCAAAAAATCAGTCCAACGGGTCAAAAATTGAGTTGTATAAATTTTCAAATTAGGTCAATATTTTTTCCAGTGTAAAAAAAAATCATTCTTGATTTAAAGAAATAACCTAAAATATTTAATCTATGGGTTAAAGATAAACAAGTATTCGGCCGTATGAAAGTTTGGCCAGGCACACTGAAAAAAAGCATGCTCGGTTCTAATGATTTTGTCTTTACACTAGAGATTATGGTACACTGAAAAGACAGCGAAAAGTTTGATTATTTTTAGAAAATTTTAACTGAACAGTATTACAAATACTGACATCACGACGATATCACAAAAATAAGTAAATATTTTTCGGGAAATTCAAGAAAATTTATTGGAGATTACACTGAAAAAAAGCATGCCCAGTTCCAAAGATTTTGTCTTTACTTTAAAAATTTTGGTATTGCTTCCGAGCCAAAGAAGCGGAGAATATGTTACAAGTAAGGATACGTTTAAGACTCAATTCTCTTTTAAAATTTGGTTTTGTGTACTTGCTTCTAGGAAGCAAATTTTAATTTTTCGCTTTTTCAGCTTTTAAAGGACTTTGATAGCATATGAAGAAAATATGCTCGTCTTCCAGGAGAAATAATGCTATGTTTCAAGTGAAAAACGTCTTTAAGATAAAGTGTTGAAAAACATGTCCTATTTTTTAACGATTTTTTGCTTTGTAGTTAAGATGCAAAAATGCAACAAATTTGAAGACAATTTCATTAAATTAAAAAAATTTGCTTGAATTATTAAAGTCAAGTTGACCTTATTTTTTCTTTAATTTTATGATACCCATTTTTAAGTCAAATAACTTAATTATAAGGACAATATGACTTCTTTGAAAAGTTCATCGACTTTTGGAGAAGGAAAAACTTTATATTAGACAAATGCGTCTTCTGAGCTAAATTTGCATTCGTATTTTAAAGACACGAAATCTTTGACCTCACGACAATATTTTTTTCAGTGTATTAATTTTTCAGTTCTTAAGGAAAATTTTTTAGTTTGAAGTAAAAAATGGGAGTTATAAATAGCAACTATGTATGCCGAAATTGAGGTGTATCGGTTCATTTTTTGGTATAACTCCCATATAGACCGATCTCTCGGTTTTACTTCTTGGTCGTCTAGAGACTATATTTTCTAGATTTGCTTGAAA
This sequence comes from Haematobia irritans, assembly GCF_050003625.1. Taxonomy (NCBI): domain Eukaryota; kingdom Metazoa; phylum Arthropoda; class Insecta; order Diptera; family Muscidae; genus Haematobia; species Haematobia irritans. The sequence continues at coordinate 206,113,886 of NC_134398.1, forward strand.
TCTACAGGTCCATATTTTGGTATAGCCCCCATGTAGACGGATCTCCCGATTTTATTTCTTATGATTCTAGAATCCGTAGTTTTTATCAAAATAGCCGGAAATTAGAAATATAGACATATCTTACGACCATAAAGAGGTGTGTCGAAAATGGTCCGTATCGGTCCATGTTTTGGTATAGCCCCTATATAGACTGATCTCTCGATTTTACTTCTTGGGCTTCTAGAATTCGTAGTTTTCACCAATTCGTCTGAAAGTGGAATTCTATAGGTATTTGAGGAACATTGAGAGGTGGTGAGTATTGGTCTATGTTTAGGCCCCATATAGACCGAACTCCCGAATTTATTTTCTAGGACTTCAAATCTCGGCGTTATTTCATCATATACACGATATGTTTATGATTTCACTAAAACTCAAACAAAATTGGTTCTCATAAATCCAGAATCTGAGCTGGTCTTCATAGATAGAATCTTTAATTTTTTTCTTCGGGAAGCGTACTCGTTGAACTGATTTGCTTGGGAGAAGATTTGTCATCAAACCCCCTAAAATGCTATATATTATCAAGTAACCCGCTACGACGATGAGTTTTCAAAGTAACCTATTATATTTGATTCATAGTGATAGGTATTTAAGATTCGGCCCGGCCGAACTTATTGCTGTATATACTTGTTTTAATTCATTTAACTAACGTAGGCAAAAAACAAGTAAGGAAAGTCTAACGTCGGGCGGGGCCGACTATATTATACCCTGCAACACTTTGTAGATCAAAATTTTCGATACCATATCACGTCCGTCAAATGTGTTGGGGGCTATATATAAATGTTTGTCCCCAATACATACATTTAAATATCACTCGATATGGACAGAATTTGATAGACTTCTACAAAATCTATAGACTCAAAATTTAAGTCGGCTAAAGCACTAGGATGGAACACAATGTTAGTAAAAAAATATGACAAACATTTAAATCTGAAGCAATTTTAAGGATACTTCGCAAAAGTTTATTTATGATTTATCGCTCGATATATATGTATTAAGAAAATTATAGCCATTTTTACAACTTTTCGACTAAGCAGTGGCGATTTTACAAGGAAAATGTTGGTATTTTGACCATTTTTGTCGAAATCGGAAAAACATATATATGGGAGCCATATCTAAATCTGAACCGATTTCAACCAAATTTGGCACGCATAGCTACAATGCTAATTCTAATCTCTGTGCAAAATTTCAATTAAATCGGAGTAAAACATTGGCCTCTGTGGTCATATGAGTGTAAATCGGGCGAAAGTTATATATGGGAGCTATATCTTAATCTGAACCGATCTCAACCAAATTTGGCACGCATAGCTACAATGCTGATTCTACTCCCTGTGCAAAATTTCAATTAAATCGGAGTAAAATATTGGCCACTGTGGTCATATGAGTGTAAATCGGGCGAACGATATATATGGGAGCTATATCTAAATTTGAACCGATTTCAATAAAATTTGGCACACTTGACTAAACTACTAATTGTACTCCTAGTGCAAAATTTCAGTCAAATTGGGGTAAAACTCTGGCTTCTGGGACCGTATTAGTCCATATAGGGCGAACGATATATATGGGAGCTATATCTAAATCTGAACCGATTTCAATAAAATTTGGCACACTTGACTACAGTACTAATTGTTCTTCTTGCGCAAAATTTTATGCAAATTAGCGTAAAACTCTGGCTTCTGGGGCCATATAAGTCCATATCGGGCGAAATATATATATGGGAGCTATATCTAAATCTGAACCGATTTCTTCCAACCTCTATATCTCAATCTGAACCGATTTCTTCCAAAATCAATAGGGTTCTACTTTGAGCCAAAACACATACTTTTGCCAAATTTGAAGTCGACTGGACTAAAACTGCGATCTAGACTTTGATTACAAAAATGTGTTCACGGACAGACGGACATGGCCATATCGACTCAGGAGCCCACCCTGAGCTTTTTTGCCGAAGACACCATGTGTCTATCTCGTCTCCTTCTGCACGGATGAAAAAGACTGTTTTTCATATGTTTGGCTATAAACATTATATGTTTGGAACACAAATTTTTAAACACAATATTTTTGAGTGCAAGCATATAATGTTCATAAACTAGCATAACATGTTTGGGACATATATGTTAATATGTTAGAACATATTATGTTTGGGACATAAAATGTTTGTAAATATAATATGCTTTGATGCAAACATATATTAATTTAGAAATAGCCTATAAACATATATGTGTTTAGTAGCTTGGAGCGCTATTTAACAGGGAGCGATATTGAATTAAGTTGGTGGTTGTTGTTTGTTATTACAAAATTAACATTTAATTTTTCCTTGGGCAATTGATCAGTTACTTCTTTGATCCTTACAAACTGTGTGGTCCGCTGTTCGAATCCCCGTCCGGCAAAAGGAAAAATTGAAATAAAAAAAAATTATACAATTGAATAATTTCTTCTACAATGTTTGTATTACAGAAAAAGGTGCTAAAAACTAAAAAATCTCGTGGAAGTGAGAAAGATGTGGGGGAATATACAATTGGGCAGAAACAAAATTTTGAGCATTCAGGTCGAAAACCTATGTTGTTAGCACCTATATTACCTGTTTATTTTCATAATTCATTATGATTGTAAATATATAAATAAATAAATAAAATTTGAGCACAATATTGTTTGGGAGAATTTTTTTTTAAGCATATAATATTTTTGGGTGCAAAATGCTTCCAAACATATTATATGTTCACATAATAACATATTGTTTTTTGGAAGACAACATTATTGAATTTGGATGCAAAAATACAAAATGTTTGGAACTTAGACTACCCAAACATATATTGTTTAGACCAATATGCTTTCAAACATATTATATATTGGAAGCATATACATTTTTGGGCAATACCCAAAAATGTATATGCTTGAAACAAAATATGTTTGGGAGTATATGTTACAGAAGCGATTTTTTGTGAGCGTGTGGATGGTGCAAACATATGCCACAGTGTGGCGCAGGGTATAATTATTGGAGGAGGGGAAACTTTCTCCAAACATAATAATTCCATGAACTGAAGTAAAGATAAATTGGTTTTAGTGAAATGGAGAGATTACTTTTCTTGTGAGTGAATCAATACACCGAGCCAAAACAATTCGTTTTTCAGCTTTTTTCTTCATGTAGAAAATCCGTGTTAATGGCAACTTAAATATCGATATTTGAATTCGACTTTAAGTAAAAAGTATGCTATGTTTTTTAAATCTTTTTTTCTTTTCAAAAAATGTTTTCTTGGATCCAAAGATTTTGACCTTTCTTTAAGGATTTTGGTATTGATTTCGAGCCAAACATGCGGCTTCTTTAAAATAAGGATTTTTTTTTAGCGACCTGTCTATAACATTAAAATTAGGATACAGATCTCATTTATCGAATTTTCCTGGCATAATAATAAAGCTATTCACATACAAACAAATGCTAGTTTAACAAGTAAGTAAAGTCTAAAGTCGGGCGGGGCCGACTATATTATACCCTTCACCCCTATGTAGGCCAAAATTTGTGTTACCATCTCAACTACTTCACATTTGAAGGAAGCTATAAAGGAGACAATTTTTTTACTTCTACAAAATCTAGAATTCAATTTTAAATCGGCTAATGCTATCCAGTTAATTGGAGGAAACTTCCATTGAAAATGGGTCTAAAATGTGTAACAGTCTACCATATTTCCCAACTCTGGTGTACGTATGTATGGGACCTATAATAATCTGAACCGATTTTGACTAAATTTGACATGTATAGTTAGAATAATAATTCTGCTATCTATGCGAAATTTCACGTAAATGAGAGTATAACTTTGGCCTCCCTGGTCATATGAGTGCAAATCGGACGGAAGATATATATGGGAGCCATATCTAAATCTGAACCGATTTCAACCAAATTTGGCACAATTACCGATACTACTAAATGTACTCCTTGTGCAAAATTTGAAGCACATCACGGCAAAACCCTGGATTTTGAGGCCATATAAGTTCAAATCGGACGAAAGATATATATGGGAGCTATATCTAAATTTGAACCGATTTCAATCAAATTTACCAAGTATTGGTAGAATGTCAATTCTACTGTCTGTGCAAAATTTCCCGAAGATCTGTAGTAAACTGTGGCCTATGTGGTAATATGAGTCTAAATCGGACGAAATATATATATGGGAGCTATATCTAAATCTGAACCGATTTAGCTGATATTTTGCAAGATTTTCGAGATTCATAAAATATTTGGATGTACGGTTTTTCAAGAAAATCGGTTGATAAACACGCTAACTATGACCAAATCGGGTATAAACATATATGGCAGCTATATCTAAATCTGAACCTATTTTTTCCAAAACCAATAGCGATTGTCTCTGTCCCAAGAACCGGCCCTATGCCGAATTTGAGGACGATCGGACTTAAATTGCGAGCTGTACTTTGTGCACAAAATTACATATACAGACTGACGGACGGACAGACAGACGGACATCGCTAAATCGACTCAGAATTTAATTCTAAGCCGATCGGTATACTATTTCTTGGCGTTACATACAAATGCACCAACTTATTATACCCTGTACCACAGTAGTGGTGAAGGGTATAAAAATCCAAATTATAACGGATAATTCAGAGTAAAACATATTTTCTTAATTCCAAAAAAAACTTTAAACCAAAGACGATAAATCTTCAAAATAATTCTTAGCATATATTTTAAGAGTTTTTATCTTAAATCTAGAGATTCAATATTTCAGTTAATTTAAGGTCGATTTCTTTAAATCAAAAATGTGTTTCTTTACTTTAAGGAAAATTTGCCTTAGTTTAAAGATATGCGAAGAGACGCCAATTTACAAAACTTGTGTCCTAAATTTAATAAAACAAAATTTTTTTGAAGCAAAGATTATAAACTTTCACTTAATTAAAATTTCATTAATTTATTTATGCCCGCCTTCTGCATTTCATGAAAATGAGAGTACTACGTGCACCCAAAAAAAAAAAAATTGAACCCACCGTGGAAGAAAATGTAGGTTTATTTTAGAAAATTGTTAACTAAAATAGTTATCTTATTAAGTTAATACTTTTTGTCAAACTGAAGAAATTTTTTTAAAAATAATTAAATTTTTTCTGTTGTTTAAGAAAATTTCATATGTTGAAAGAAAAAATTGGATTTAGAAATTGTTAAAATGTCTTTAGCGCTGTACGAAGTTCAAGACAGGTACAATTTTAGTAAAATTTACTCATTTGAGAGACTTATGAAGTCAATTTAAGCAAACTTCTGCCATTTTAGGAAAATATGAACTATTTTATTTTGTAGTAAAATTGTGCACTATATTTGTATACAATTTTTTTTTCTTATTTTTAGTTCACGTCGTTACAGATAGCAAAAAATTATTCAAATAAGGAACATTTACTCATATTGTGCAAAATTTAACTAAAATCAACTAATCTTCATGAACTAATAAAGTTCATTTGGCATTAGAGCCCCTTTTTTCTGGGTGTGGGAAAATGTTCAAAAGTCCCAAGCTACAATATGTTAAATAACAAATCCCGTTTTCCACAAAAGGCCATTTTGAACAACTATAATAGAATCCCATTTTCTCTGACATCCCTAATTATCAAATGTTTGAAAATTTTCCCCTCCCAGTAAATTAGGTTTGCCAGTGCGGGCAATTAATCATTTGAAGAATATTTTCAATCATTTTTACTTTATATTTCCAAACATCTTCATAGACGTTCTTCAAGAGTATTTTCCAATAATGTTTATTTAGTTATTGCATCTACAACGAAAGGTAAAATTGTAAATGTCCACTTAATTACATTCCTGTTGAATTTTTGATAACTAAATTCTTCTGGTGTTTATAATAGTTCTTCTTCATTTATCCCTGGGACATGACTAATGATATTTTTACTAATTGAGCGAAAATTGTTGAAATCCAGTATTTCATTCAAAGAAGAGATAGTATCCAAGGTTTCGAAAATACATGTAGGTATATTTAGCTCAACAATTAAGTGCGTCACGTAAAAGAATATATTTAGAAAACTATGAATTGAGAAATAGAGCCAAAATACTTTTGGGTGAACCTACAAAGATACAATTTCAATATTTTTCTCCGGATTTTTTCCATTCTCAATTTTGAATTTGCCGGGATCTCGATCAAAGAAAAACTACTTTCTATAGAGCACTATTTTGGATATTTGAACAAATTAAAGGATCTACGACGTTATGTGCAAAACTAACGTTAGTGTAAAGACAAAATTTTTCGAACCGGCCAAAATGTTTTCAGTTTTAGATAAAATGCTCATGTAAATATCCAATAAAAGTAAAATCGAAATATTGGTCCATATAGAAAGTTGCCAAATCAACCGTTACAAATATAATTAAAGTGTTTGGGGAACGGTTGTCGACAGCCAGGAAGTATGGATCGGGGGGAAATCGAAAACCGGAAGCCGCTGAGACGACAAAGAGAGTTGCCGGTAGTTTCAAGCGAAACCCTAACCTCTCTCTCCGAGATGCCGCAAATAAGCTGGGTGTATCGTCTACAACCGTGCATCGAGCCAAAAAACGAGCTGGACTATCGACTTACAAGAAGGTAGTGACTCCAAATCGCGATGATAAACAAAATACGATGGCCAAAGCGCGATCCCGGAGGCTGTACACGACGATGCTGACGAAGTTTGACTGCGTGGTATATTAACTTTGTCATTCCGTTTGTAACACATCGAAATATTGCTCTAAGACCCCATAAAGAATATATATTTTGGGTCGTGGTGAAACCGACCCCCAGATTTGGCTTGCGGAGCCTCTAAGAGAAGCAAATTTCACCCGATCCGGCTGAAATTTGGTACATGGTGTCACCATACGATATCTAACAACCATGCAAAAATTGGTCCACATCGGTCTATAACTATATATAGCCCCATATAAACCGATCCCCAGATTTGGCTTGTGGAGCCTCTAAGAGAAGCAAATTTCACCAGATCCGGCTGAAATTTGGTACATGGTGTAAGTATATGGTGCCTAATGACCATGCAAAAAATGGTCCACATCGGTCCATAATTATATATAGCCCCCATATAAACCGATCCCCCGATTTGGCTTGCGGAGCCTCTAAGAGAAGCAAATTTCATCCGATCCGGCTGGAATTTGGTACATGGTGTTAGTATATGGTGCCTAATGACCATGCAAAAAATGGTCCACATCGGTCCATAATTATATTTAGCCGATAAGCCGATGACCTCCGGAGCCTCTTGGAAGACCAATTAATAATTATATATAGCCGATAAACCGATCACCAGATTTGACCTCCGGAGCCTCTTGGAAGACCAAAATTCATTTGATTCAGTTGAAATTTGGTACGTGGTGTTAATATATGGCCTCGAACACCCATGCAAAAATTGGTCGAAAACGGTCCATAATTATATATAGCCCCCATATAAACCGATCCCCAGATTTGACCTCCCCCTTGGAAGAGCAAAATTCATCCGATTCGGTTGAAATTTGGTACGTGATGTTAGTATATGGTATCCAACAACCAAGCAGAAATTTGTTTACATTAGTCCATAATTATATATAGCCCCCATATAAACCGATCCCCAGATTTGACCTCCGGTGCCTTTTGTAAAAGCAAATTTCATCCGATCCGGTTGAAATTTGGTACGCGGTGTTAGTATATGGTCTCTAACAACCATGAAGGAATTGGTTCATGTCAGTCCATAATTATATATAACACCCATATAAACCGATCCCCAGATTTGACCTCCGGTGCCTTTTGGAAAAGCAAATTACATCCGATACGGTTGAAATTTGGTACGTGGTGTTAGTATATGGTCTCTAACAACCATGCCAGAATTGGTCCATATCGGTCTATAATTATATATAGCCCCCATATAAACCGAACCCCAGATTTTGCTTGCGGAGCCTCTAAGAGAAGCAAATTTCATTCGATCCGGTTGAAATTTGGTATGTGGTATTAGTATATGGTCTCTAACAACCATGTTAGAATAGGTCCATATCGGTCCATAATTATATATAGCCCCCATATAAACCGATACCCAGATTTGACCTCCGGAGCCTCTTGGAGGAGCAAAATTCATCCGATCCGTTTGAAATTTGGTTTATTTCGCTAGTGTATGGCCGATAACAACCATGGCAAAATTGGTCCGTATCGATCTATATTATATATAGCACCCAAATAAACCGATCCCCAATCACAGAAAAATCACGATTGCCACTCGATCCAAAAATAATCTACCAAAATTTTATTGCCATAGAAAATTTTGTCAAAATTTTATATTTCTACAGAAAATTTTGTTCAAATTTTATATTTCTATAGAAAATTTTGTCAAAATTTTATTTCTATAGAAAATTTTGTCAAAATTGTATTTCTTATTGGAGAGGAATATTTTGCAAAATCTTCCAAAACATCAAGATTTCTACCAATCTACCAAACAGTAAAAAATCTGTCATTTTTGGTAGACTCGTGTTCATAATTGTATATAACCACCATATAAAGCGACCCCCATATTTCAATTCTGACTATAATATCAGCACAAAAGTTCATATCGGTTCGTAATTATTTCTTCCCTATATATACCGGTCAAGAACTGAATATATACGTATTTAGAAGATGATGTTAAGAAGTTTTAAGATGCCTTGTCATCGGCCGCAACCCAAGTAATTTAATTGTGGATGACCGTCTTTAGTAGAAGTTTCTACGCAGTCCATGGTGGAGGGCACATAAGATTCGGCCTGGCCGAACATACGGCCGCATACGAGTATCAAAACTAGGATCGATATAGTCTATTTACGAACTTTACCTGCTTGCAAATAAAAATCAATATGAACAAAATTTGTGAACGATAGTTTCATTATTGAAATCGGTAGAGTAATTACAAAGGATGAACGGACTTCGTAAGATGTACACACAGAGAAGGAATATGTTCATCACAGACATGTTTCAAGAGCAAAAATGTAACATGTTTATAGCAAAAATGTTATTTTCTCGAAAATTATCTAACCGATTTCGGTCATCATATATATGTTTGCCGAGAAAAGAACGTTTTTGCGACAAAAATGTTATATGTTCATGGTCCAAAAATAACAATTGGATCTTAAAACATATTTGACGTGATCATATTCCTTCTCTGCGTATAAAGTCGTCGAAATCAATATTTCGATGTATTACATCAATACCCAGCAAAAACATTTGGAAGTTCTTCCAAAGGCTCAACTTTAAAACCACTTCCAAAGGATGTACTCCCAATGATGTTCTTTATTTTAACTACACAAGAAGTTCTTTTAATTCAATTATTTATAACTCGTTTTTTTCTTATTTTTAATGGGTAAATTTAATTTGTTTGTTTCAAAAAGGTTAAAAACAGAGTAAGCTTTAATAAAATGGTACAAATGATTGAAATTTTGTCGATAAAAATGCTAAATCCAATCTGAAAAAATTGTGCATTTTTTGAAAATATTTGAGTTGAAACTTTTCAGACAAGCGTTAGAATCCATTAAAAATTATAAAAAATTATAAAAATTATTTATTTTAAAAATATCAAAGAATTTTTTAATTTACAACCAAAACATTGAATTCGGCTCACACCTAAAGAAGTGATGCAAATTCAGTGCAACGGCTGTTAAAATGTCCTATGACAAGTCCATGTTAAATTCATCGCTTCTGCCTCAATTTTGCATCACTTCCGGATCCAAAAAGAAAATTTTCATTACTTTTTTGGCGAACTTCTCTCTTAACACGGAGTGCTGCTCGATGTTAAGCTCAATGAGTCCGAGTCCGGACGGCGTTCCACATTGCAGTGAAACCACTTATACGAGAGAAGCTTTGAAACACTCAGAAATGTAACCAGCATTACTGAGGTGGAATAATCCACCGCTTTTTGGTGTTCGGTAGAAGCAGGAATCGAACCCACGACCTTGTGTATGCAAGGCGAACATGCTAGTATTTGCACCACCGTGGCTCCCAACACTATGGTAATAATGCAGTGTATAATCCCCAGAAATGCTATCTTGCAAAATTAGGCAAAAGTAATAATCTCTATATATCTCCCTTAGTTATTTGTTTTTCCACCAAAAAAAAAAGATTATTTCATCCATCTCTAGCCCGGAGTTAATAATAAATTATTATGACCCATTCCACTCCCAGGTTAAAGTATCAATTTCCTAGTGAATCCGTTTTTCATGGACCAATATGTAGGCTCTTTGTTTTTTAACCACATTTACCATCATTTACCACATTTGCTGCTCCATTATCACAAGAGACTAAAAGTCTCGTATATGCGCATGTGCATAGACAGCCAGTCAGACGACGAACGATGCTTATTCAGTCCTTCATTCCTTGAGGCTGGTGTATACGGCGGAGATCTTGGATATTGGAGTGTACGAGTATAACGTAGCATTACAAAGCCACTTGCATGCTAGCCAGATGACAGATGTGTGTTGGCTGCCACCACAACAACCTGATGTTGAAAGGATCGAAAATTGGACATATGGATGGATGGATGGATGACTGTTTGGCTGGCTGGCTAGCTGGATGAATGGGCTGCCGACTGTCTGCTAATGTTATACGCTTGAAAGGTTGTTTTTTTCGTGGCATGACCAGCCTTTCAATCTTATTTTATGGAGTATCGCTCTGTAGTCTATGTGTGTGATTGCATTAACTTAAATGACTGCAAAGTAAATAAGAGGAAAACCTAATAAAATCACAATACGTATATTGAGGAAAAACTTGACCTCCTGTTATACGAGAACAACATACCACATCGATGTGTATATAAAGAAGAAAAACAAAAAAAGATGAACCACGATATTGCCAGAAAATTTGAAATTAAAAACTCTACAAGGAAAATCACTGTAATGGAGGATTTCTTGTTGGGGACAGTGAAATAAAAGTGCTTATTTTTCAAAAAAAAAAAAAAAAAATCAAAAATAGAATAGCCAAATATGATGACCTTCTCGTTCGTGTGATTTTAAAATTTAGAAACCAATTTTTGAGTATGGCTTAAAAAGGAAGTTTCAGGGACCTTTGAGCCTAGGGCAACATAACAATACAAAATTTTCAACAAATAAATCGGTTTCCAAAGTTTAAGAAGTAAAATCATAGTATTGGTCTATATGGTTGTTATATAAAAAAAAATTGACCGATATTGTTAGTCTAACATAGATGATAAAAAAAATTAGGCAGGTGGAAATTTTGCACTAGGAGTACAACTAGTAGTGTAGTAATTTTATTGAAATCGGTTCAGATTTAGATATAGCTCCATATATATCGTTCGACCGATTTACACTCATATAACTCCGATTTAGTTGAAATTTTGCACAGGGAGTAGAATTAGCATTGTGGCTATGCGTGACAAATTTGGTTGAAATCGGTTCAGATTTAGATATAGCTCCCATATATATGTTTTTCTGATTTCGACAAAAATGTCAAAATAACAACATTTTCCTTGTAAAATCGCCACTGCTTAGTCGAAAAGTTGTAAAAATGATTCTAATTTTCCTAAACTTCTAATACATATATATCGAGCGATAAATCATAAATAAACTTTTGCGAAGTTTCCTTAAAATTACTTCAGATTTAAATGTTTCCCATATTTTTTTTACTAATATTGTGTTCCACCCTAGTGCATTAGCCGACTTAAATTTTGAGTCTATAGATTTTGTAGGAGTCTATCAAATTCTGTCCAGATCGAGTGATATTTAAATGTATGTATTTGGGACAAAACTTTATATATAACAAAAGTGGTGCAAGGTATAATATAGTCGGCCCCGCCCGACTTTTCTTACTTGTTAATTTTAAACTTAAAATTCTTGAAACAATTGCCTACGATTTTCCTGTCTTAATCTACTGTGTAGCAATTCAACATCTTCATAGATAAGCAAACAGATTATCATCTATCGTGGCTAGGAACAAGTTGTTCGATTTTATTCTCTTTCAGAGTATCTGACTTAATATCGACATTGTTTGGATTATTGCGGTGTATGGAGATGGGATTTCTGCATAATGAGTGAGTAGTTGTTGTATTTGTTACAGCTTGATGCTGGGATTAAGGATTTAAAGTTGATTTTCTGGCTTGAGGCTCCATAGCTTTTAGGATGTATATTTTCTTATTTGCGCGCGTGTGTGTGTCAGTGCGTTTTCCCAAGAAGTTGCTTGCAATCTTTTTTTCACTTTAAATTGCGCAGTTAAATCACAAAGTGAATCGCTCAACTGGCATCAGAAACATATGATCATGTCTTTGTTGTTTTCGAGATGTTGTAGATGCAGTTTAATGTTATTGTCGGTTTTGTTTTTTGGTTTTTCTTTATATTGTGCTGCTGCTGTTGTTGTTATTGTTGTCGTCAATAATCCGCATTATTGTTGTAGTTTGTTAATGCCTAATGAATAAAGAGTTTTTGCTTTAGACAATCAGACGCCAATTGCACGTTTTAGCTGTAAGCCTCATCGAGCGACCGCCTTTCGTTTATGGAAGCAAATCTTGGATGAAACAAAACCAGCACCAAACAAAAAAAACCAAGAAACGAAAAATTAATTGAAATTTTTCCTTCAACCACAACATGGAATTGTGGTGTTGTAGCTTTCGGTTTTGTTAAATTCATAGACAACAGACACAAGAAAAACACAACTTGTTAATGTTTTGTTGCTGCTGTGCTTTTGGAAGCCGTTGTTGTGTCGTCAAACCCATAAGGGCGAACTGGTAGGGATGTAATTTGAAAAGGCCCTGTGGAAAAAATGGTAAGAAAAAAATCTGTAAAAAGCAGCAGTTTGCTGTTGATATAGCAAACAATACTGCGTAAAAGTTTTAGGACTTACCAAGAATTTACAATAACCCAAAAAAGTTTTAATACGAGTACTCTGTTTTTTACCTATTTGAAACAAAAAAAAGTTAAAATTATGCATTAAAAGTATGAAAAAACCAAGCCAGCAAAAAAGCGTCGCCAAAAAAGTAATGAAAATGTTCTTTTTGGATCCGGAAGTGGTGCAAAATTGACGCAGAAGCGATGAATTTAACATGGGCTTGTCATAGGACGGAATTCCTCCATTTCAGCAGCCGTTGCACCGAATTTGCATCACTTCTGTAGGTGTGATCCGAATTCAATGTTTTGAATGTAAATTAAAAAATTCTGTGATATTTTGTCAAATAAATAATTTTTATAATTTTTAATGGATTCTGACGCTTGTCGGAAACGTTTGACCTCAAATATTTTCAAAAATTCACAATTATTCCAGATAGGATTTACCATTTTTGTCGACAAAATTTAAAAGATTTGCACCATTTTATGAATTCTTACTCTGTTTTTAACCTATTTGAAACAAAAAAAGTTAAAATTATCCATTTACGGCCATTTTCATGTAGCTCTGTTAGGCTTTAACTGCCAGTTAACAGAAAGTAATTTCCAAGTATCTTCTCTCCTGTTAATTTTAACTGAAAAATTTTCGGCAGTTAAGTTCCTAACTGGCATATGGAATATATACGCAAGATGGCAGCTATGCCCATATTACGGTTTAAAAGTTCGTTAGTTAACGGAGCACTAACGGAGCTTCATGAAAATGGGGGTTAAAGTATAAAAAAAACGAAGTTATCAAAAATTGGATTAAAAGAACTTCCTGGGTAGTTAAAATAAAGAACATCATTGGGAGTGCATTTTCTGGAAGTGCTTGTAAAATTGTGCCTTTGGAAGAACTTCCAAATTGTTTTGCTGGGCGCTTTTTGATGACCGATGATATATGAGGACGTCGGCTCGTAGAGCTTCGCTAATGGATGAGGTATTCGGTTCGTAGATAATTCGTTGTCGGCGATAAATTGGATTCGTTGATTATCAGTAGTGATGAGAACGACGGTTTATCGATGTTCGGTAGTTGAGGGGAAGTTCGGTTCGAAGGTGTCTGTGGTGGAACAGTAGGTTCGAAGGTCTCTGTGGTGGAACAGTAGGCCCGGAGGTCTCTGTGGGGGAACAGTAGGCCCGAAGGTCTCTGTGGGGGAACAGTAGGCCCAAAGGTCTCTGTGGTGGAACAGTAGGCCCGAAGGTCACTGTGGTGGAACAGGAGGCCCGAATGTCTCTGTGGTGGAACAGTAGGCCCGAAGGTCTCTGTGGGGGAACAGTAGGCCCGAAGGTCTCTGTGGTGGATCAGGAGGCCCGAAGGTTTCTGTGGGGGAATAGGAGGCCCGAAGGGCTCTGTGGTGGAACAGTAGGCCCGAAGGTCTCTGTGGGGGAACAGTAGGCCCGAAGGTCTCTGTGGTGGTAGGCCCGAAGGTCTCTGTGATGAAACAGTAGGCCCGAAGGTCTCTATGGGGGAACAGTAGGCCCGAAGGTCTCTGTGGAGGAACAGTAGGCCCGAAGGTCTCTGTGTAATAGTTATTTCGCGTCTGGGAATAAATTCTTCAGACGACGCAAAGAAAATATCACCGAAAACATCGCAGCACGATCCGCACCTAGCTGTATAAAGTAGATGCAGGTGTTTGTCCGAAGTCTCAGTCAGTCGCCTATCCGAGTCTGCCTTTGGTTGGCAAAACGTCCACCATATAACTAATGATTGCAATGAAGTGACTGAGAATTATCACTCCTTGCATCAAGTATTTAATTAATTTTTGTCACCAAAAATTATCCATATGCAGCAAAAGACAGCCACCAATCTGTTCATCATAATACCTAGTGGTGGTTTGTGTGTATTGGTCGGTTGACTGTTTGGTAACGTAGGTCGGATTGATAATGTACGACAAAATAACTAAATTAATTTTGTCATATTACACAGTATTGCCAGTATTGGGGTTGTTCTCCAAATTGGGAAAATTGTTTCGTGGTAGGGGACGACATTTTGGAGTTTGAGACTTGGGGATTTGGTGGGGAATTTCAATAAATTTGGGGATGTTTGGGGATTTGTTGTTGGGATACACCTATCGAATCCTACAATATTTATTAACGGTTTTATTTCGGTGCATGGTTTTAGTGAACGTCTTAACTCTTTATACGATTGCGTCAAACTCAAGGCCTTCTATAGGCCCCTTATGTACCGATAGTCACCTCTTGGTTAACTAAGAAAATGTTTTTCTATATTCTGCTGCTGGCTCACAATGTTTTTCATCTTCCAGCCGCTTAGGAGATGTTTCCTTTCTTTCTTAATCCAATGTTGAGCTCAATGGAATGCTAGACTTTAGATCTTCCCCAAATTGCATCATTTGGCTAGGCGATGTTAAATTTTTCGTTGTTTTTTTTTTTTTTTTTGTTTTTAATGCACTTTTGCACAGAGACTGTTTCACTTGTCCATGGGTGAGTGTAAGTAAGTGCAGCAATATTATGCCAACATGTCTACTGTTCTGTGAATTGAGTTCCCAGCCTACTGGGTTCATGTTCTTTTCGCGATGTAGTTAAAAATTCCAAAGGGACACAAAACGAATGATTTTAACAATTCCAACTGTGTGGAATGTCCATTTGTTCATTTATTCTGTGACAATTGGAGATTTTGCTCGTTTAAATGAACATGGATTTCATTTACATTTAAAACTATTTTAATTTAATGATCTTGTTGGCCAAGAAACATGTAGGGGTCATCTAAATCAGTTGAGTACTTTAGAATTGTTCGTAGGGAGTCCGATTTCTGAGGTTGATTAAGACCTTGAACTTGTAAGTGAAATTAAGAATGGAGTGTTAAATTAAAAAAAAAAATGGTAGCTGGTTGTTTTTTGAGTCCTCCAAAATAGTGTTGGAGATATCTGATCCCAATTTTCGGCTGTATTTACTTGTTGGGATATACTTGGGATAAGAAACAAGTATATAAAGCAGTAAGTTCGGCCGGGCCGAATCTTACATACCCACCACCATGAATCAAATATAATAGTTTCCTTTGAACATTTCAGGGGGGTATAATGAGAGATATTATCCCAAGCATATCAGTTCAACCAGTACGCTTCCCGAAAATAAATGTAAAGATTTTACCTAAGAAGACTAGATGAGATTCTGGATTTATAAGAATTTTTAGTTTTTATACCCTCCACCATAGGATTGGGGGTATATTAACTTTGTCATACCGTTTGTAACATATCGAAATATTGCTCTAAGACCCCATAAATTATATATTCTGGGTCGTGGTGAAATTCTGAGTCGGTCTGAGCATGTCCGTCCGTCCGTCCGTCTGTTGAAATCACGCTAACTTCCGAACGGAACAAGCTATCGACTTGAAACTTGGCACAAGTAGTTGTTATTGATGTAGGTTGGATGGTATTGGAAATGGGCCATATCCGTCTACTTTTACGTATAGCCCCAATATAAACGGACCCCCAAATTTGGCTTTCGGAGCCTCTAAGAGAAGCAAATTTCATCCGATCCGGCTGAAATTTGGTACATGGTGGTAGTATATGGTCTCTAACAACCATGCAAAAATTGGTTTACATCGGTCTATAAGTGTATGTAGCCCCCATATAAACCGATCCCCCGATTTGGCTTGCAGAGCCACTAAGAGAAACAAATTTCATCCGATCCGGCTGAAATTGGGTACATGATGTTCGTATATGGGCTCTAATGACCATGCAAAAATTGGTGCATAGCGGTCCATAATTATATAACCCCCATATAAACCGATCCCCCGATTTGGCTTGCAGAGCCTCTAAGAGAAACAAATTTCATCCGATCCGGCTGAAATTTGGTACATGATGTTCGTATATGGTCTCTAATGACCATGCAAAAATTGGTGCATATCGGTCCATAATTATATATAGCCCCCATATAAACCGATCACCAGATTTGACCTCCGGAGCCTCTTGGAAGACCAAAATTCATCTGATTCAGTTGAAATTTGGTACGTGATGTTAATATATGTCCTCAAACACCCATGCAAAAATTGGTGCATATCGGTCCATAATTATATATAGCTCCCATATAAACCGGTCGCCAGATTTGACCTCCGGTGCCTTTTGGAGAAGCAGAATTCATCCGATCTGGTTGAAATTTGGTACGTGGTGGTAGTATATGATATTTAACAACCATACCAAAAGTGGTCCATATCAGTCCATAATTATTTATAGCCCCCATAATAAACCGATCACGAGATTTGGTTTTGGAGCCTCTTGGAGGACCAAATTTCATCCGAGTGAGTTGAAATTTGTGGATGACAGTCTTTCGTAGAAGTTTCTTCGCAATCCATGGTGGAGGGTACATAAGATTCGGCCTGGCCGAACTTACGGCCGTATATACTTTTTATAAGTTCAATACTCCAAATCGGGGGATCGGTTTATATGGGAGCTATATCAAAACCTGAACCGATATAGCCCATCTTCGAACTTGGCCTACGTGCAGACAAAGGTTAGGTTAGGTGGCAGTCCGATGTATCAGGCTCACTTAGACTATTCAGTCTATTGTGATACCACATTGGTGAACTTCTCTCTTATTACTGAGTGCTGCTCGATTCCATGTTCAGCTCAATGACACGGGACCTACTACTTAAGTGAGGTGTCAGCCCGATGTATCAGGCTCACTTAGAGTATTCAGTCCATTGTGATACCACATTGGTGAACTTCTCTCTTATCACTGAGTGCTGTTCGATTTCATGTTCAGCTCAATGACAAGGGACCTACTTTTTATAGCCGAATACGAACGGCGTTCCACATTGCTGTGAAACCACTTAGAGAAGCTTTGAACCCCTCAGAAATTTCACCAGCATTACTGATAATCCACCGCTGAAAAAATTTTTTGGTGTTCGGTCGAAGCAGGAATCAAACCCACGACCTTGTGTATGCAAGGCGGGCATATTAACCATTGCACCACGGTGGCTCCTAACCATTGCACCACGGTGGCTGCGTGCAGACAAAAGACGATTCTGTGCCAAATTTCAGGACGATAGCTCCTTTATTGAAAACTGTAGTGTGATTACAACAGACAGACAGACAGACATCCTTATATGTTATCGTCTTACAAATTCCGCTTGATCAAGAATATATATACTCTATATAGACGGGAATCGATATTTCTATGTGTTACAAACGGATTGACAAACTTATTATGGGTTGCGAAAATTACGAAAACAAAAATAATTAATTAAGACTAAAATCAAATTGTTTTGCAATAAAAATAACTTAAATTATGCATTAGTTTATTGACGGACAGACATGTAGGAACACATTGCTAAATTGTCTAAAAATTTTATCGTGATCCATAATATAATTTCCCTGAAAGATCGGACACCGGTATTACTAGCTGATGGCAATGTATTGTAACCTTTTTTTATATAAAAATTTCTAAAAATTCTTAAACAAAACTATTCACCGCAATAGAAATCAAATCATAGCCAATTTGTATTCAATTTTGTTAGCCTTTATGGCATTTTTGTTAGTATGCTAAATAATCCCAGCTAATATTATTCATACTTGTTTTTCATTTATTCTTCTAATTTTGATGACCGACTTCAATATGCATATTTGCATTTGCAAATGCACCTAACAATCCCATCATCTAAGTGAATTGAAATAAAACGGTTAGGCATGCGCTTTGAGCACATTCACAAATTGTCAATGTTTTGATGTGTCAGCGATTGCGCGACTCTATGCATTTGGTGATGTGTTTTAGGGGGATGGCGCAGGGGATATAATCTGACATTACAGACAGCTCAGACCTGTAACAATCTCCACATACATTGAACAACCAGTCATATATCGATGGTTGTCACATGGCAGATGTTGTTGTCTAAGCCATAAAAAATAAGTTTTCATTTTTTTTTCATAATAAAAAAAAAATGAAGCATTACAGCCACAGTCGTTAGTGAGAGAAACAAACACAAAAAAAAAAGAAAAAAAATATCACAATCAACATTGTCACGTTATATTCATGTAAATTTAATTAAATCTGAAAATGTAAACAATAAAATTGATTTACGAGCGAATGTGTAGAAAAAGGCAAATCATCAGAAACGCATCTTATGATCAAGCAACATTGATGAAGATAATAGTGTAAAAGAAAAACGAGAGGGTTTAAATAGGCATAATGTTAAACGTTTTTTTGCAAAATTGAAAGTAAATTATGACAAGAAAGGGAAGTTGAAATATCGTTAACACAGCCATATCGATTTATTTATATATTTGTTGCGGAAAGTCAATATAATCGAACTGAGATTCTAAAGCCATTGGTGTTTAGTGGCTAAAATACTTGGTTAGCACACAGAGAATCGTTGGCTTAATCCAAGACTCAGGAAGGTAAATTCCTCAGCAATGACGTCGATATTTCAAAGAAAAAAGTTCTACTTGAAAATATATAGAATTTCAGGTGGATTTGATGACAGATATTCCCCAAAACATATACCGATATACAGCACACTCAAAAAAAAAGTTAACCATATATGGCACTGAAGCCTATTTAACTCTATTTTAGTTAATGCATTCATTATGTTTTTAATTATTAGTTAAATGAACTAAAAAACGGGGAAAAATTATTAAAATTTTTCCTTCAGAGTACGAAATTGTTTTTAACAATTGAAAAAATAATAATTTCTAGTAAATGTTCTTGAATTTGTCGAGAAGCATTTACTTAGTTTTGTGATATCGGCGTTTGTAATACATTTTAGTTAAACTTTCCAAAATTAATTTTTTTGTTTTTACGTTAACGAAAAACAACTGGTGGATTCATTGTTTTTATACCCTGCGCCACACTGTGGAACAGGGTATTATAACCCAGCAAAAAAATTTGGAAGTTCTTCCAAAGCCACAACTTTAAAAGCACTTCCAGAAGATGCACTCCCAATGATTAACTACCCAGGAAGTTCTTTTAATTTAGTTTTTTTATAACTTGGTTTTTTTATACTTTTAATGGATAATTTTAACTTTTTTGTTTCAAATAAGTTAAAAACAGAGTAAGAATTCATAAAGTAGTACAAATCGTTTAAATTATGTCGACAAAAATGCTAAATCCAATCTGAAACAAGTAAGGAAAGCCTAAAGTCGGGCGGGGCCGACTATATTATACCCTGCACCACTTTGTAGATCTAAATTGTCGATACCATATCACATCCGCCAAATGTGTTGGGTGCTATATATAAAGGTTTGTACCAAATACATACATTTAAATACCACTCGATCTGGACAGAATTTGATAGACTTCTACAAAATTTATAGACTCAAAATTTGTGTCGGCTAATGCACTAGGGTGGAACACAATGTTAGTACAAAAAATATGGGAAACATTTAAATCTGAAGCAATTTTAAGGAAACTTCGCAAAAGGTTATTTATGATTTATCGCTCGATATATATGTATTAGTTTAGGAAAATTAGAGCCATTTTTACAACTTTTCGACTAAACAGTGGCGATTTAACAAGCAAAATTTTGGTATTCTGACCATTTTTGTCGAAATCAGAAAAACATATATATGGGAGCTAAATCTAAATCTGAACCGATGTCAATCAAATTTGGCACGCATAGCTACAATGCTAATTCTACTCCGTGTGCAAAATTTCAACTAAATCGGAGTTAAAAATTGGCCTCTGTGGTCATATGAGTGTAAATCGGGCGAAAGCTATATATGGGAGATATATCTAAATCTGAACCGATTTCAACCAAATTTGGCACGTATAGCTACAATGCTAATTCTACTCCCTGTGCAAAATTTCAAATAAATCGGAGTTAAAAATTGGCCTCTGTGGTCATTTGAGTGTAAATCGGGTGAAAGCTATATATGGGAGCTATATCTAAATCTGAACCGATTTCAACCAAATTTGGCACGTATAGCTACAATGCTAATTCTACTCCCTGTGCAAAATTTCAAATAAATCGGAGTTAAAAATTGGCCTCTGTGGTCATTTGAGTGTAAATCGGGTGAAAGCTATATATGGGAGCTATATCTAAATCTGAACCGATTTCAACCAAATTTGGCACGCATAGCTATAATGCTAATTCTACTCCCTGTGCAAAATTTCAACTAAATCGGAGCAAAAACTTGGCCTCTGTGGGCAAATGAGTGTAAATCGGGCGAAAGCTATATATGGGAGCTATATCGAAATCTGAATCGATTTGACTGATATTTTGCAAGTTTTTCGAGACTCATAAAATATTCGGATGTACGGAATGTGAGGAAGATCGGTTGATATACACGCCAATTATGACCAAATCGGTGAAAAATATATATGGCAGCTATATCTAAATCTGAACCGATTTTTTCCAAAATCAATAGGGATCGTCTTTGAGCCGAAACAGGACCCTATACCAAATTTTAGGACAATCGGACTAAAACTGCGAGCTGTACTGTGCACACAAAAATACATCAACACACAGACAGACAGAAGGACAGACAGACGGACATCGCTAAATCGACTCAGAATTTAATTCTAAGACGATCGGTATACTAAACGATGGGTCTCAGACTTTTCCTTCTTGGCGTTACATACAAATGCACAAACTTATTATACCCTGTACCACAGTAGTGGTGAAGGGTATAAAAATTGTGAATTTTTGAAAATATTTGACGTCAAACGTTTCTGACAAGCGTTAGAATCCATTAAAAGTTATTAAAAATTATAAAAATTATTTATTTGACAAAACATTACAGAATTTTTTAATTTACATCCAAAACATTGAATTCGGATCACAGCTAAAAAAGTGATGCAAATTCAGTGCAACAGCTGTTGAAATGGAGGACTTCCGTTCTATGGCAAGCCCATGTTAAATTCATCGCTTCTGCGTCAATTTTACACCACTTCCGGATCCAAAAAGAACATTTTTATTACTTTTTTGGTGACGCTTTTTTTTGCAGGGAAGTTAGTGAATACACCCAGAAGGAGACGAGATAGACACATGGTGTCTTTGGCAAAAATGCTCAGGATGGGCTCCTGAGTGGATATAGCCATGTCAGTCTGTCCGTTCATCTGTCTGTGAACACATTTTTGTGATCCAAGTCTCGGTCGCAGTTTTAGTCCAATCGACTTAAAATTTGGCATAAGTTTCTGCTTTAGATCAGAATAGAACTTTATTGATTTTGGAAGAAATAGGTTAAGATTTAGATATAGCTCCCATATATATCATTCGCCCGATATGCACTTATATGCCCTCAGAAGCAAGGTATTTATCCCAATTTGGTTGAAATTTTGCCCAAGGAGAACAATAAGTACTATAGTCAAGTACGCCAAATTTTATTGAAATCTGTTCAGATTTAGATATAGCTCCCATATATATCTTTCGCCCGATTTTCCGTCACATGACCACAGAGGCCAAAGTTGCAATTCGAGTTACGTGAAATTTTGCACAGGAAGTAGAATTGACATTGTAGGTATGCATGTCAAATTTGGTTGAAATCGGTTCAGATTTAGATATAGCTTCCATATATGTGTTTTTCTGATTTGGGCAAAAATGGCCAAAATACCCATATTTTCCTTATAAAATCGCCACTGCTAAGTCTAAAACTTGTAAATATGACTACAATTTTTGTATAATTCTTATACACATTTATCGACAGATTAATCATAAATACACTTTTGCAAAGTTGCGTCAAAATTAGTACAGATTTAAATGTTTCCCATTTTTTTCTAACATTCCAGCCATGAGCATTAGCCGACTGAAATTTTAGGTCTATAGATTTTGTGGAAGTCTAACAAATTTTTGTCCAGATCGGGTCAGATTTAAATATATGTATATGGCTACATAAAACTTTATATATAGCACCCAACACATTTGACGTATTTGTTATGGTATAGAAAATGTTGATCTACAAAGTGGTGCAGGGTATAATATAGTCGGCCCCGCCCGACTTTAGACTCTCCTTAATTGTTTTGATTGCATATTTGGCACACCTATTTATTGGCCAAAAATAAACAGAGTTTGAATTCCAAGCAAACATGATAAAAATTTCGGTGTTTAGAAACCAAAAATGTCAAATAGGGAGATCGGGCTATAGGGAGATATACCAAAACGAGCACCGATACACACTATTTTCGACACATTTATTTATGGACCTAAAATACCTCCAGATTTCCAAGTTCAGCCAAATTGGATAAAAATTGCGGTGTCTAGAAACCCAAAAATTCAAATCGGGAGAACGAACTATATAAGGGTATGCCGAACCGATATACACCACCTTCGGCAGTTTTTTTTTGCCTCATATAAATCTAGATTTCTAGATTTCTGGCAAATTAGATAAATATTGGAAATTCTAAAGTCCAAGAAATCAAATCAAGAGATCGCGATATAAGGAAACTGCGGTATCTACACTAATAGAAACAATTTCTTTATATTAACGAAATGTGTCGTTAAAAGTCAGCCAATGAAACAAATTCGTTAATACAACGTTTGGTTTCGTTAATATAACGTAACGTTTCGTACTATTAACGAATATTTTTATTGTATTAATGAAAACGTTTCGTTATATTAATGAAAATTTTTCGTTGGCTGACTTTTAATGAAATTTTCTTTGTGTGTAGAAGCCCAAAAAGTCTAATGGAGAGTTCGGCCTATATAGGTGCTATACCAAAACTCGGTCCGATACACACCATCTTCGGCACACTTATTTGCCAACCTAAAATACTTCTAAATTTCCAAATTCAACCAATATCGATAAAATGGTCTAAATAGGGTCTATACTGAAACATGGATCGAGTCATACCATATTCGGCAATCTTATTTATGGACCCACAATAATTCTCGATTTTGAATTACACACTCAAAAAAAGTTTACTTGGATCCAAAGATGTTGACCTTCCTTTAAGGATTTTGGCATTTATTCCGAGCCAATGATGCGGCTTCTTTAAAATAATTTTTTTTAGCGTCCTATCTGGCTTTAAATCTAGGACCAATGCTATTAAAATTATCCATAAATAGTAAATTATACTGTAGCATACAACGGTTGAGTTCTCTATTGATGGCTAGTTCGTTCTGAACAATAGTGTAGTGGCACGCATGGTATCCGGTCTCTGTCTCGTCGGCTAATGGTTGGGTTATCATTTATCAAGTTTTCATTCTCTTTTAGCAGTTAATAAAGGTACTCACGTACAAACAAATGTCAGTTTAAAAATCCATATTATAACATATACTTCAAAGTAAAAAATGTTTTCTTAATTAAAAAAAAAAATAAATAAATAAAAACTTTAAAGCAAAGACGCTAAATCCTCAAAATAAGTCGTAGCTTATATTTAAAGCTGTTTTCTTTTAAATCAGTTAATTTAAGGACAATTTCTTTAAATCAAAAATGAGTTTCTTTACTTTAAGCAAAATTAGCCTTAGTTCAAAGACATGGGACTTTAACGGAGGGACGCAAATTTACAAAATTTGTGTCCTAAATTTTATGAAAAAAAAAAATTGAAGCAAAGATTATATTTGGGATGAGTAAAATATCATGGGATTGGGGAAAATGTCTTATCTAAACTAAAGCCAAATTAATTTTTAGCAATAAAAATAAGTTAAACGAATAATTTTTTCTTGTTGTTAAGTATTACTGCCTTGTAAAACTTTTCTATAAGTGGTGTCTAACAGTGTCTTACATGGGTTCGATTCCTGCTTCGACCGAACACCAAAAAGTTTTTCAGCGGTGGATTATCCCACCTCAGTAATGCTGATGACATTTCTGAGGGTTACAAAGCTTCTCTAAGTGGTTTCACTACAATGTCGAACGCCGTTCGGACTAGGCTATAAAAAGGAGGTCCCTTGTCATTGAGCTTAACTTGGAATCGGGCAGCACTCAGTGATGATGCATCGGGCTGCCACTTAACCTAACCTAACAGTGTCTTGTAGTGATCTGAAAGCCTATAGTCCATTTTAACTTAAACCGTACACTGGATATACTAGTGTTCTCAAGACGTCTGATATCACTCCTGATATCTGTTATAACGGGTCGCTGCCTGATAGACGATTTTGCAAAAACTATTGTGCTGTCTTTATGCGGAGGAAAAGGAATCAAATAAACAACTCATGTGTGAGTGTCCTGCATTTTGTATAAGTGTATAAGGCGTTAGCGAATTTTAGGGGCATACAGCTTTAGATTACTGGTGGACCTGGAAAACGTTAACTAAAACAGCCCGCTAATGTTTTTGCAACAATCTGGTTGGTTCAACAGAGGAAACTAATCGAAAAGTTTCAGCGGTTAAGACTAGAAGTGCCCATATGTAATAGGTACTTTTAGTTAATGTAGTATCACAGTGGACTGAATAGTCTAAGTGAGCCTGGAACTTAATCGATCTGCCACTTTAACCTAACCTAACTTATAGAAAACTTTTTG
Organism: Haematobia irritans; assembly: GCF_050003625.1. Taxonomy (NCBI): domain Eukaryota; kingdom Metazoa; phylum Arthropoda; class Insecta; order Diptera; family Muscidae; genus Haematobia; species Haematobia irritans. Next base: position 206,139,095 of record NC_134398.1, read on the forward strand.
GAACGGGAGGAGGGTTACATAGTTTTCAACACTTGGGCAAGCTAGGCTTTCTTAGCTAGTCTAAAATATACTGCAAAAATTTTCTCCATGTCCAAGGAGAAAATCCAAGTTTTCAAGGAGACAAAGAACTTTATTTAATTTTGGTATTGATTCCAGTAAGAACGCAGATTTAATGTTCTTAAAATGCGAATCTACTTTTTGCTTAGGAAAGTAGACGAATTTCTCTGATATAAATATTTTTTAGTTAACTAGAAGTTGATAATTATTTGTTGATAACGTTTTCTAATTAATCTTAGACTATTGAACTTTAAAATGGTTATCTTTACAAAAAAAAAAAAAAAAAAAAAACAAGTATATACGGCCGTAAGTTCGGCCAGGCCGAATCTTATGTATGGAGGGTATTGGATTGCATAGAAACTTTTACTAAAAACTGTCATCCACAATTGAATTACTTGGGTTGCGGTAACACTTGCCGATGGCAAGGTATCGTAAAATTTCTTAACACCGTGGTCTCAATTGTAAGTTAGTCCATACGGGTTATATATTAAATAAAAAAAGACCGAATAAATACGCAAATAATTCAGTTTGACAAAATTTTCTATAGAAATAAAATTTTGACAAAATTTTCTATAGCAATAAAAATTGACAAAATTTTCTATAGAAAAAAATTTTTGGTAGATTATATATGGGGATCGTCTATATATAACTATAGACCGATATGGACCCATTTTAGCATGGTTTTTAGCGGCCATATACTAGCGCAATTTCACCACGTACCAAATTTCAACCGGGTCGGTCAAATCTGTGGATCGTTTAAATGGGGGTTATATATAATTATGACCGGTCTGGACCAATTTTTGCATGGTTGTTAGAGACCATATACTAACACCACGTACCAAATTTCAACCGGACGGATGAATTTTGCTCTTCCTAGGGGCTCCGGAGGTCAAATCTGGGTATCGGTTTATATGGAGGCTACATATAATTATGGACCGATATGGACCAATTCCTGCATGGTTGTCAGATACCATATACTAACGCCGCGTACCAAATTTCAACCGCATCGAATGAATTTTGCTCATCCATGAGGCTCCGGAGGTCAAATCTGGGGAGTGGTTTATATGGGGGCTATATATATATATATATATATATATATATATATATATATATATATATATATATATATATATATATATATATATATATATATATATATATATATATATATATATATATATATATATATATATATATATATATATATATATATATATATATATATATATATATATATATATATATATATATATATATATATATATATATATATATATATATATATATATATATATATATATATATATATATATATATATATATATATATATATATATATATATATATATATATATATATATATATATATATATGATTATAGACCGATATCGACCAATTTTTGCGTGGTTGTTAGATACCATATACTAACATCATGTACCAAATTTCAGCCGGATCATTTAAAGTATGTAATTTTATTTATATAATTTATATTTATAAAATTTTCACTTCATCAAATGCTCTTGCGTCATTTGTGATCATATATTTTCTAAGTCACTTTCCTTTTCTGGATAGTTTTTGTCTATAAAAATTATGCATATATTTCATTATAAAATCGTTAACGATTAAAGCTTTACTCATTCTTTCGTTTTCCTCATTGAGTTACAAATAAAGCAATACGTATATGTTTCTTTTTGTTTCTGTTTTTATAAGCAATGTTCACAATCAATAAAAATAATACATTTTGCATTACGATGCGTATTGGCAATCAAAAAAAAAAAAAATAGTTATTATTTATTCGAATCCATTCCATTCAATTGAGGATTGAGTAGTTTTTTTTCATTGTTTTTGTTTTTGTTGATGTTGTTGTCATTGTTGTCGTTGTTCATTGTGGCATTTGCCAGATGCAAAAATATGTTAACTAAATATTGTTACATGTTATGCATATTGCTTTGCTCATGCTCAAATTGCATTGCATTGCTGGGCATTTCAGTTCATTTCAATCATTCACAATTTTTGAATTTCAAATCCAATTCCTGTCCATTTCATTGAATGCAATTCGCAATACTAGCTAAACTGACATTTCATTTTGATTGCTGTTCAAATGTTATAACGATGTGGTCCGTTATGGGTTTAGCTAAAAAAAATTTCTTCACGCATATCACCATGTGAGTGTGCTAGAGAGAGAGAGAGAGAGGGAGAACGAGATAGGGAGGATTGGGGGTAGATCTTGAATCATTTCAGATTGCAATGAAACTAGGTAAACTGGTAAATTATGTAAGTTTTGGAATTTCGGTAGATTTTGTTTTTATTGAGAGATAATATTTATATTGATTAGAGAAACGATATGATAATCTACAATAGTATACAAACTTTTACAGAAAAAAAAACAAATACTCAATGTTACGAATCAGGAAAATGCTAAAGAAAATTTAAAGAATTTTAATTTGTTTTTTTACGAAACTTTAAAAATAATCCATAAAACTTTACATTTACACTGAGAAAAGCAACAAATATTAATTTTATAAAAAATACTATGTGCTTGTAAATGCAGGGCACTCAATTTATGGTACACTTTTCTTTAAATGAAAGAATAAAATAAGTCCAAAATTTTTGTTTCCAAAATGTTTTTTTTTACATCAAAGACACTAAAGTCGTACTTCTTTAAAGTAAAACAAATTTTCCTTTGATTTAAAGAAATTCATCCTTTTGGGCTAAGATTTATGAAAATTTGGTTTAAAGTATTTTTTAAGTTTTTATATAAATAATCATTATCTTTCATTCGGAATCAATACCAAAATATTTTAATATTATAACAAGTATATACGGGCGTAAGTTCGGCCGTAAGTTCGGCCAGGTCGAATCTTATGTACCCTCCACCATGGATTGCGTAGAAACTTCTACAAAAGAGTGTAATCCACAATCGAATTACTTGGGTTGTGGTATCTTAAAACTTCTTAACATCGTTTTCTAAATTGTGAGTTAATCCATACGTGGTAGAGAGCCAGAATTGACATATGGGGGCTATATACAATTATGAACTTGATATGGACCAGTTTTTTTGTGATTGGGGATCGATTTATCTGAGGGCTATATATAACTATAGACCGATATTGACCTAGTTAGGCATGATTGTTAACGGCCATATACTAGCACAATGTACCAAACTTCAACTGACTCGAATGAAATTTGCTCCTCCAAGAGGATCCAAAAGCAAATCTCGGGATCGTGCTATATATTATTATGGACTGATATGGACCAATTTTGGCATGGCTGTTAAATATCAAATACTACCACCACGTACCAAATTTCAACCAGATTGGATGAATTTTGCTTCTCTCGGAGGTCAAATCTGGAGATCGGTTTATATGGGGGCTATATATAATTATGGACTGATATGAACCAATTCCTGCATGGTTGTTGGATAACATATACTAACATCATGTACTAAATTTCAACCGAATCGGATGAATTTTGCTCTTCCAAGGGGCTCCGGAGGTCAAATTTGGGGATCGGTTTATAAGGGGGCTATATATAATTATGGACCGATTTCGACCAATTTTTGCATGCGTTTTTGAGGCCATATTTTAACACCACGTACCAAATTTCAACTGAATCAGATGAATTTTGGTCTTCCCAGAGGCTCCGAAGGTCAAATCTGGGGATCGGTTTATATGGGGGCCATATATAATTATGTACCGATATAGACCAATTTTTGCATGGTTGTTAGAGACCATATGCCAACATCATGTACCAAATTTCAGCCGGATCGGATGAAATATGCTTCTCTTAGAGGCTCCACAAGCTAAATCTGGGGATCGGTTTATATGGGGGCTATATATAATTAAGGACCGATTGGACCAATTTTTGCATGGTTGTTAGAGACTATATACCAATACATGAACCAAATTTCAGCCGGATCGGATGAAATTTTCTTCTCTTTGAGGCTCCGCAAGCCAAATCTGGGGATCGGTTTATATGGGGGCTATATATAATTATGGACTGATATGAACCAATTCCTGCATGGTTGTTGGATAACATATACTAACATCATGTACTAAATTTCAACCGAATCGGATGAATTTTGGTCTTCCAAGAGGCTCCGGAGGTCAAATCTGGGGATCGGTTTATATGGGGGCCATATATAATTATTAACCGATATAGACCAATTTTTGCATGGTTGTTAGAGACCATATGCCAACATCATGTACCAAATTTCAGCCGGATCGGATGAAATTTGCTTCTCTTTGAGGCTCCGTAAGCCAAATCTGGAGATCGGTTTATATGGGGGCTATATATAATTATGAACCGATATGGACCAATTTTTGCATGGTTGTTAGAGACCATATGCCAACACCATGTTCCAAATTTGAGCCGGATCGGATGAAATTTGCTTCTCTTTGAGGCTCCGCAAGCCAAATCTGGGGATCGGTTTATAAGATATGGGGCCTATATATAATTATGGTCCGATGTTGACCAATTTTTGCATAGTTGTTGGAGACCATATACCAAATTTCAGCCGGATCGGATGAAATGTGGTTCTCTTAGAGGCTCCACAAGCCAAATCTAGGGAGCGGTTTATATGGGAGCTATACGTAAAAGTGAACCGATATGGCCCATTTGCAATACCATCCGATCTACATTAATAACAACTACTTGTGCCAAGTTTCAAGTCGATAGCTTGTTTCGTACGGAAGTTAGCTTGATTTCAACAGACGGACGGGCGGACAGACGGACGTGCTTAGATCGACTCACAATTTCACCACGACTCATAATAAATATACTTTATGGGGTCTTAGAACAATATTTCGATGTGTTACAAACGGAATGACAAAGTTAATATACCCCCCATCCTATGGTGGAAGATATAAAAATTTGGTATGATTACAAAATTTTTAAAAATTTTATATGTATTCTATTTGTTTATTTTTATATTAAACAATATGAATGCCTTAAAATTAAAACGAAAATAATTTCATTATCTCTATAAGTTAGTGGATATTATTTGGGGTGCCTGACTATAGACTGATGTTTATGCAACAAAAGACTTAAGGCAAAAACACTATACTAACTAATAATGAAGGAATAACAGTCTGTTTTATCTATATTTTCAAAAGCAATAAAACATTTACAATACATTTAACACAATGAAAGACTGAAAGTCAAAATCAAAAAAATTTTGATTATATAAAATTTTAAAAAAATATTTTTTTATAAATTTTAGTTTTTTAATTTTTATATAAGATGTTTCAATTAAATGATTTCCTAAAAATTAAAACGAAAATAGTTACATTATCTCTATAAGTTAGTGGGTTTTATTGGGGTATATTATTATAAGCTGATGTTTACAAAACAAAAGATTTAAGACACAAACTTCATGCTAACTAATTACACACCCAGAAAAAAGTGAACCCACCATAAAAGAAATGTTTATGTTAGAAAATGTTAACTAAAATATTTTAGTAATTGTAGCATGATACAAAGTAGTTAATAATGTTTGTCAAATTGAAGAATTTTTTTAATAATAATTTTTTTCTGTTGTTTAATAAAATTTCATATTTTGAAAGAAAAAAAATTTGTATTAAAAATTGTTAAAATGTCTTTAGTGCTATATGAATTTCTAGATAGCACAACTTAAGTAAAATTTACCCATTTAAGAAATTAGATAAAATAGAGTTCATAACTCTGTTACAGCTAACTTCATCCATTTTAGAAAAATATTAACTATTTTCATATTTAGTAAAATTGTTTACTTCATTTATATAAAATTTTTTCTCATTTTTAGTTTATTTCATTAAAGTAAGCAAAAAATAATTAAAATAAGAAAAATGTTCTCACTTTTGGAAAAATTTAACTAAGATCAAATAATTTTCATAAACTAAAATAATGTTAAATCGGATATAAAAAATTTCGCTGTCTTTTTTCTGGGGGTGAAGGAATAATAAATGTAACCATGCAATCTACTTAATGCATATTTTCAAAACCAACAAAACACTTACAATACATTTAATGTACCTTAGTACAAAAGACTGAAAATCAAACATTTTGTAATAATATATGATTTTTTTTTAAATAAATTTTGTATACATATAATTTGTTATTTCTATATTAAAAATGGCAATTAAATATATTTCTAAAAATTAAAACAAATATAATTAAAATGCTTCTTTAACCTAGTGGGTTTTATTGGGATCCCTGGTATTTACATAAAACAAAAGACTTAAGGCACAAACCTCAAGCTAACTAATAATGAAAAAATATCCATTGTTACCATACAGTCTGCTCTATGCGTTTTTCTAAAAGCAATAAAACAACAAAAAATGTAAACAAACAATAAAACAACAGCAACAATTACATTCAATCGTGTTTCATTAATGTTATTTATATCTAAACAAGTCCACGTACCCTTCACTTAATCAAATACCTGGTAGACATTATGAGATTTTCCACGGTTGTCCATTCAAAATAACTACAGACATTGAGGGGAAAAATATGTATGCTGCTGTTGTGCCTGCCAGTTAATAGATTATTGTTGCTGCTTCTGGTCCTCCAATAGATTTAAACTGCAAAACATTTGGCACAAAATATGACAACTGTTATTTGTTTAATGAAATATATCATAAAAATGTTATACGTAAAAAAAAGTAGTGAAGCAAAATGTAAAGCGTTTTATACGACAACAGTGTTATAAAATCACAATTGTGTATTGTTAAATGCTAGTGTTGCATAATATTATCAAAAGACTTAAGACACAGACTCTTAAGAAAAATTAAAAATAAACAGAATTGCAGGATATTCATGTGTATGGTAGAAAAAACAAGTATATACGGCCGTAAGTGCGGCCAGGCCGAAGCTTATGTACCCTCCATCATGGATTGCGTAGAAACTTCTTCTAAACACTGTCATCCACAATCGAATTACTTAAGCTGCGGTAACGCTTGCCGATGGCAAGGTATCTTAAGACCTCCTAACACCATCTTCTAAATTGTATGTAAATCCATACGTGGTATATATTAAATCAAAAAAGATCGATCCAATACGTATATAATTCAGTTTGACAAAGTAGACATAAAATTTTGACAAAATTTTCTACAGAAATAAAATTTTAACAAAATTTTCTATAGAAATGAAATTTTCACAAAATTTTCTATAGAAATAAAAATTTTGACAAAAATTTCTACAGAAATAAAATTTTAACAAAATTTTCTAAAGAAATAAACTTTTGACAAAATTTTCTATAGAAATAAACTTTTGACAAAATTTTCTATAGAAACAAAATCTTGGTAGAATATTCTTGGCTCGAGTGGCAACCATGATTATGAACCGAATAAAATTTGAACAAAATTTTCTATAGAACTAAAATTTTGACAAAATTTTCTATAGAAATAAAATTTTGACTATGATGAAAATTTTATTATGAACCGAATAAAATTTTAACAAAGTTTTCTCTAGAAATAAAATTTTGACAAAATTTTCTATAGAAATAAAATTTTGACAAAATTTTCTATAGAAGTAAAATGTTGGTAGATTATTTTTGGCTCTAGTGGCAACCATGATTATGAACCGATATGGACCTATTTTTGTGTGATTGGACTAATTTTGGTATGGTTGTTAGCGACCATATACTAACACCACGTTCCTAATTTGAACCGGATCGGATGAATTTTGCTCCTCCAAGAGGCTCCGGAGGTCAAATCTGGAGAACGTTTTATATGGGGGCGATATATGTAATTTTGGACCGATATGGACCAATTCTGGCACGGTTGTTAAAGATCATATACTAACACCATGTTCCATATTGCAACCGGATTGGATGAAATTTGCTTCTCTTGGAGACTTCGCAACCCAAATCTGGGGATCGGTTTATATGGGCGCTATATATAATTATGGACCGATGTGGACCAATTTTTGCACGGTTGTTAGAGACCATATACCAATACCATGTACCAAATTTCAGCGAGATCGGATGCAATTTGCTTCTCTTTGAGGCTTCGCAAGCCAAATCTGGAGATCGGTTTATATGGGGTCTATATATAATTATGGACCGATGTGGACCAATTTTTGCATGGTTGTTAGAGACCATATACCAACATCATGTACCAAATTTCAGCCGGATCGGATGAAATTTGCTTCTCTTTGAGGCTCCGCAAGCCAAATCTGGGGATCGGTTTATATGGGGGCTATATATAATTATAGACCGATGTGGACCAATTTTTGCATGATTGTTAGAGACTATATACCAACATCATGAACCAAATTTCAGCCGGATCGGATGAAATTTTCTTCTCTTTGAGGCTCCGCAAGCCAAATCTGGGGATCGGTTTATATGGGGGCTATATATAATTATGGACCGATGTGGACCAATTTTTGCATGATTGTTAGAGACTATATACCAACACCATGTACCAAATTTCAGCCGGATCGCATGAAATATGCTTCTCTTAGAGGCTCCACAAGCCAAATCTGGGGATCGGTTTATATGGGGGCTATATATAATTATGGACCGATGTGGACCAATTTTTGCATGGTTGTTAGAGACCATATACCAACACCATATACCAAATTTCAGGCGGATCGGATGAAATTTGTTTCTCTTTTAGGCTCCGCAATCCAAATCTGGGGATCGGTTTATATGGGGGCTATATATAATTATGGACCGATGTGGACCAATTGTTGCATGGTTATTAGAGACCATATACAAACACCATATACCAAATTTCAGCCGGATCGGATGAAATATGCTTCTGTTAGAGGCTCCACAAGCCAAATCTGAGGGTCCCTTTATATGGGGGCTATAGGTAAAAGTGGACCGATATGGCCCATTTTCAATACCATCCGACCTACATCAATAACAACTACTTGTGCCAAGTTTCAAGTCGATAGCTTGTTTCGTTCGGAAGTTAGCGTGATTTCAACAGACAGACGGACGGACGGACATGCTTAGATCGACTCAGAAATTCACCACGACCCAGAATATATATACTTTATGGGGTCTTAGAGTAATATTTCGATGTGTTACAAACGGAATGACAAAGTTAATATACCCCCATCCTATGATGGAGGGTATAAAAAAATATTGTTGGTTTGAAATGATGAAATTAATTGATTTAATGAATAACCCTACTGACTTAATCTATCATCGATCTGATTAAAACTTTAAATGATTTCAGTAATTTATATACCAGGAAGAAAACTTTCAGTTACTTTTAGAAAATTTTTAATATTTTGTGAAAATTTTAACTTAACAGTATTACAAACGCTGGCATCATGCCGATATCACAAAAATAAGTAAATATTTTTCGACAAATTCAAGAAAATTTATTGGACATAATTAATTTTTGTTCTCTTGTTAAAGAAAATTTTGTACATTGAAGGAAAAAATTGGAGTTCTAAATTACAAGAATGTCTTTAGTGACATACGAAGTTAATGATAGGCGCATTTGTAGTAAAATTTACAAATTTAAAGAAATAATGAACTATTTTGTGAGAAATACGAATTTAGTAAATATTTATGCTTAATTTGTGTTTAATTTTTTCCCCAGTTTTTTAGTTAATTTAATTAACGTACGCAAACATTTTTTTGAGTAAAGGAAACTTTCTCCAAACATAATAATTCCATGAACTAAAACAAAATTAAATTGGCTTTAGTGAAATAGAGAGTTCAAATTTGTTTGAAAGTACACACAAAAAAAAAATATCACCAAAAACATTTTCATACACAGGTAGTTATAAATTAGTTTTTTGGTACATTTATTACTTTTTGGACATTCCTTTTTGTTTGATGACAGCATCAAGCAGTCTAGACAACGAATGGACTGATTTTTTGTTTTATTTGTAAATTCATTCCCCATTCTTCCATAAACACTGTACCAAATTTCATCAAAATAACATAGGTTAATAATAGTGGCCTAAATACTGGATACAATAAATACATGGTCAGGCAGACGGACACGAAGGGCAAAACCAACTCAGGAGATGGTTCTGAGTGGCAGTGTTGCCATGTTGGGGGTTTTCCCCCCAAATTTAGGGGTTTTTTACACGTTTAGGAGGATTTTTAGGGGTAACATTTATTTGGGGGGATTTTTGGGGGTAAACAATTATTTTAAACCCTATAAAGTGGAACAATTCTCAACAAAATTTGGAACAATTCTGGCATGAATTTAAAAAAAAAATGAGGGAAGTCAACCCATGTTCTTAAATAAAAGCAAGTAAGCAATGACATTCTGTTTTAAATGCATCTGTTGAAGGGGCATTTTTAATATTTGATACAATTAAAAACAAATTAAGAAATGGTATTGTAACATTAAATTATTGGTCTCATAATTTCACGCCTGCAATTTTGGCGAATAATGTATATATTTACTGAACTTTAATTTTTGTTTATCTTTTATTTCTATTATTTGTACTTTATAAGCCATTGTTTTAATTAATTTGATTTGAAAGATTTATACATTGAATTATATTGTTTTGTCTGCTCTTTATATTGATATACATTTTGTATTATTATACCCATAGAAAAATTACTTTCCTCAGGAACGAAATTGTAGACAAATAAACCCGAATTTGTAAAAAGTGGTATAATGATGTTATCTACTGATTTTTATTTACTTCAAAAGAAATTTTGTTCTTCAAAAAAAAATTTTTTTTTCAGTATATATATTTGTGTTAAATTTAATTTGTAAAGTGTAACACAGCGGGATTTTTAACGAATTTTGGGACACTTTTTTGACTTATTAACATTCTTACATTTTTTGGGGGTTTTTGAAAAAAGTCTAGACCAATTTAGGGGTTTTTTTCTTAAGATTTGGGGGGATGAGTCAAAAATCACCTGGCAACACTGCTGAGTGGATCAGTATATATTTTAAATCAATCATTCTGGTAGGCACATTTTTACGCAGATACCCTGACGACCACTATTTGGTTTAGGGTGATGTGCCAATACTTATGTGCGGCACTGTACTTATGTGTGCAAAGTACAGCTCGAGGTTTAAGCCCGATTGTCCGCAAATTTTGAAAGAGTTCTTACTTCGGCTCAAGGACAATCGTTATTTATTCTGGAGAAAATAATCGGTTCTGATTTAGATATAATAGCCATATATAACTTTCGCCCGATTTAGAATCATATCACCACCGGAGGTCAAAGTTTCATTCCAATTCACTTGAATTTTGCACAGAGAGTAGAATTAATATTTTAGCAATGAGTGACAAATTTAATTTAAATCCGTTAAGATTTAAATATAGCTTTCGATTTGGCCAAGTATTGTCACTAAAACCCACTATTGGCTATCTATCTTGACAGCGGTAGTTCATATTCAAGAAAAATCACCACTGCTAAGCAGCAAAAATTGTAATAATGCTTTAAATTCAAAAATACCTCAAGTAAATATGTGTTGCCCCCGATAAATCATAAATACCCTTTTGCGAACACACAAAAATTTTTTTTCTGATTCCATCACGAAATTAATTGATCCAATTAATGTAATTTAATTGAAATGGCTTCAATCACAAAAATGATAGTAAAAAACAAGTATATACAGCAGTAAGTTCGGCCGGGCCGAATCTTAAATACCCACCACCATGAATCAGATATAATAGTTTCCTTTGAAAACTTTTCGTCGTGGCGCATTGGTTGATAATATATAGAATTTCAGGGGGTTTGATGACAAATATTCTCCCCAGCAAGTCAGTTCATCCAGTACGCTTCCCAAAGATAAATTTAAAGATTCTACCTATGAAGACTAGATCAGATTCTGGATTTAGAAAAACCATTTTTGTTTGAGTTTTAGAGAAATCGTGCATATAGTGCAAATGATGAAATAACGCCTTGATTTTAAATCTTAAATCTGTAGATTTGTACCGTCATTATTTAAATGAGTACGAGTAGTAAAATCTGGAAATTGTACTTTCAGTTTCAAGCAATTTTCATGAGCAATTTTCATGAGCACTGAAATAAGAGTTTTCTTTTCTGAGGAACGAAATTTTAGACAAGCAAAGTTTCCTTTTGACACAAGCTTTAGAGACAATCGTTGAATCGCTTATCAAAAATTCTAAAATTTCATTCCGGAGGAAAATAATTTTTCTTTGGGTGTACCGTCAAGAAGAGAAATCGGTCTATATCGATGCCTTACCAAATGGACTGGTAAAAATAAAAGCGATACAGATTCTTGAGGGTCTACAATACCAGTATATTTACATTTTCGAGCAAATCGGATAAAAACTACGGTTTCTAGAAGCCCAAGGAGTTAAATCGGGAGATCGGTCTGTGGTGTATGTCGAGCCACAACATGGTTCGACACACACCATATTCGGCTGACCTAATTGTGGTGAGCTGGATTCTGAAAGTCCTAGAAATAAATTCGGAAGGTAGGTCTATATAGGGGATATACCAAAACATGGACCAATACTCACCATTTTCGACACACCTCTTAATGGTCCTCAAATACCTCTAGAATTCCAATTTCAGACAAATTGGGTAAAAACTACGAACTCTAGAAGCCCAAGAAGTAAAGTCGAGAGATCATTCTATATGGGGGCTATACCCAAACATGGACCGATACGGACCATTTTCGGCACACATGTTAGTGGTCCCTAAATACGTCTAGAAGTCGAAATTCAGGCAATTTAGATAAAAACTACGGATTTTAGAGGCCCACGAACTAAAGTCGGGAGATCGGTTTATATGAGGGTTACACCAAAACATCGACGGATACACACATATTTGTGGTCCCATAATATCTCTAGATTTTCAATTTCAGGCAAACGGGACAGTATATACAGTTTCTAGACGCTCAAGAAGTAAAATCGGGAGATCGGTCTATATGGGGTCTATACCAAAAGATGGACCAATATGCGCCATTTGCCCTACACCAACTTTTGGCACTAAACTATCTCTATATTTCAAATTTCAGGTAAATCGGATTGATAATATGGGTTTTAGAAGCCCAAGGAGTGAAATCGGGAGATCGGTCTATATGGGGGCTATACCAAAACATGGACCTATACACCCCATTTTCGACACACCAATTTATAGTCCTATAATACCAATAAAAACAACAATAACGTCCTATAATACCTCTAAATTTCAGGAGATCGGTATATATGGGGGCTATAACAAAAGATGGACCGATGGACAATTTTGCCACATGGTGGTTCTAAAACACCTATAAATTTCCAATTTCAAACTACGGTTTTCATAAGCCCAAGACCCCAAATCGGTCGGTTTATATGGGGCTATATGAAAACTTGGACCGATATAGCCCGAACTTGTCCTGCCTGCAAACAAAATCTGCGCCAAATTTCAGGACCGTTAGTGAAGGCTGTAGCGTGATTACAGCAGAGAGACGGACATGCTTATATCGTCTTGGAATTTCTCCCTGATCGGAAATCGATATTTCAATGTGTTACAAACGGAATGACAAACTTATTATACCTCCGTCACCATTCTATGATGGTGGGTACACAGAAAAAAATTTCACGAAAATTTTTCCAATTAAAATCTTAATTGAGTTTTAAAAAATATTCAATTATATATTTAATTGAATTAACAAATTTTTTAATTGAAATAAAAATCAATCACACAAATTAATAGTATCAATTAATTTTTTAATTGTATCAATTAATTTTTTAATTGGATCAATTAATTTTTTAATTGACTATCAATTAATTTTTTAATTGATACTATCATTTCTGTGATTGAAGACATTTCAATTAAAAAATTAATTGGATCAATTAATTTCGTGATTGAATCAGAAAAATATTTTTTTGTGTGTATAATTAATTGAAAGTCAATAAAAAAATTAATTGATCTAATTAAAAAATTAATTGATACTATTAACTTTTGTGATTGATTTTTGTTTCAATAAAAAATTTCTTGAATCAATTAAGTTTTTAATAGAATATTTTTAATTTTTTTTTTTTAAATTAATACGTTATTTGGAAAATTTTTCGTTAAATTGTTTTCAGTGAGATTAAATAATAATGTCTTTAGCTTTAAATATTTCCCATATTTTTGACTCAAATTGTGTGTCGTCCCAGGGCGATTTAAATGTTAAGTCTAGAGATTTTGATGAAGTGTAAAACATGTTGACCAAATTTGTTCAGATTTAAATACATATGTATAGAATAATATAGCTTTCAATAAATCTGAAGAACTTGAGATGGTTTAAAACATTTTAGCCAACAAAGTGGCATAATGTAGTCAGTCTCACCACACTTTAGGCTTTCCTTAATTATTTCATTTACTTTAATGTCACATATATAGGAATACCTTTTTAAATTTCCGGATAGTTGAATGTAAGTTTGTGTTAATGAAACAATTTATCCAGTTCATTGATTTCAATACACTGTGATTCATCATTTATGAATAGTGACTCGTTTACAAATATAATATACAACGAAAGCTCTATAATTTTCTTAAAAAAAATTTCAAATTGATGTGACAACTGATTGCAACTGTATCTAATCTCTAAAAATACAGACCATAGACTCGAATATAAATCGAATATGCGAATGGTCTCCTGTATATAATTATAACATATACTATAATAAAATGAGATTAATTTTTATACATGTTTTGGCTAACGCTTGTTATACCCTACATCGTTATCTGGTAATGGTGTAAAAACTTTGAGGTACGGGAAAATGTGTGGGCCAGAAAGATTATTTCCTTTAATATTTTCAAAAAATTCTTATTAAGGTCTTACATAAACGTATTATCCGATTTGGAATATATTTTAAAACTTTAGCCTTTCTTAACGTATATTGCCGCGGGGTAGCTATTGCTACCATTTACTTAGTTTTTCGGGCACTAAATTTTAATATAGACCAAAAACGAATGTAAATCATCAGTTGTATAGTATATAATAATGTCGGCGTTTACCCGACTGGTGTTTTTTATTATTGTACAAGTTTTGATACAATTTTTGAAGAAAACCATTTGATTTTATTAAACAAGTTTAATTCTATTTTGATTGAAGTTTTTTTCATTACCCTGAATAAAGAGTTTGAATATCGTCGACAATGCAACAGTTTCTGTAGACAGCTGACCATGTTAAAGGTATTGCTACTGATTCTGTTGCAATGGCTATTGATGTGCTACTAAGCCTAGTCTGTTAGAATATTTAATTATGACATATTTTAAGAGATTATAATTTAGATTGTGAATATGAATATTATGATGAGGCTGGTTATTATGGTAACTCTTGTGGTTGTCAACATTTTAAGTTAAATTATTAAAGTAATGTAAGAATTCTCTACCGAAATCAAACCTACACTGAAAAAAGTATAAACAGTTCCAAAAATTTTGTCTTTTCTCGAATGATTTGGTTATTGATTCCGAGCCAAAGAAGCGGACAATTGGTTTTGCGTATTTGATTTTAGGAAACAAGTTTTAATTTATGCGTTTTTTTTCATGTACTATCAACGTCCTTTAAAAACGTGTTAACGAAAACTTTAATTTCCAAATTCAGACTCGACTTTATGTAGAAATAATGCTATGTTTCAAGAAAACTATGTATTTAAAATAAAGTGTTGGAAGACATGTCCTACAGAGATGTAAAAGTTGATACAATTGTACTAAATTTGATAGATTCCAATTCCGAAAAGTACAATTCTACTACACTGTCCTATTTGGTACAATGTGAAATATTAATCATCTTTAAAATGCTCTAGAGGAACGGTTTCCACAGTTGCACAGTGGTCGGTGCTATATGGAGTTAGCGGCCAAAAATACTTCCAGTATAGGCATCATCGTGAAACTTCGGTCACGGCTTTAAAATTATGTCAGGACTATTTAATGATACAATGGGATTGATTGATGACGGTTTGGTATAGCCCCCCATATAGACCGATCTCCCGATTTTATTCTTGGGCTGCTAGAAACTGTATTTTCTATGCGATTTGGCTGAAAATTAAAATCTAAAGGTATTTTTGGACCAAAAGTAGGTATGCTGAAAATGGTTTGTATCGGTCCATGTTTTGGTATACCCCCCATATAGACCGATCTCCCAATTTTACTTCTTGGCCTTCTAGGAACCATAGTTTCTATCCGATTTCCCTGAAATTAGAAATCTAGAGGTATTTTAGGACCGCAAATAGGAGCGCCAAAAATGGTAGGATTTTACCAAAGATGGTAGATTTGTTACTGTTTGGAGGAATTCTTGATGTTTTGGTAGATTTTGTAAATTATTCGTTTTCAACTAAGAGGTCCTTCATAAATTTTCTATAGAAATAAAATGTTCTATAGAAGTAAACTATTGAAAAAATTTTCTATAGAAATAAAATTTTAACACAAACGTCCATAGGAATAAAATTTTGACAAAATTTTCCATAGAACTAACATTTTGACAAAATTTTCCATGGAAATAAAATTTTTAAAAAATTTCCATAGAAATAAAATTTTGAAAAAAAACAAATTCTATAGAAGTAAAATTTTGAAAAAAAAATTTCCATAGAAGTAAAATTTTGACAAAATTTTCTATAGAAATAAAATTTTGAGAAAATTATCCTACAAATACAAATTTGGAAAAAAAATTTATTTGTTAGATTTTTGGTAAAATGTTCTCCAAATTTTGGTAAATTGTTTTGGGATCGAGTGGCATCCGTGATTCATTTCTCCGAAACGAAATTTTGGACAAACGAAGTTTCCTTCTATTGGTATACTCTTTAATATGTCGTTGTTATTGGTACACGTTGCCGCTGTTGCTCCCAACGAATTTCGTTTAGACTGAAAGAAACTACTATATAAAAAAAAAAATACTTCGTTGGTCTAAAATTCCGTAATAATAAATTAAAATAAATTAAAATTTTTGTGCGA
Organism: Haematobia irritans; assembly: GCF_050003625.1. Lineage (NCBI taxonomy): Eukaryota > Metazoa > Arthropoda > Insecta > Diptera > Muscidae > Haematobia > Haematobia irritans. The sequence goes on from NC_134398.1 coordinate 206,155,962, forward strand.
AGCCATGTTATACGGCGCCGAGCCAATACGTAGTACCTTAGGTTAGGTTAGGTGTCAGCCCGATGTATCAGGCTCACTTAGACTATTCAGCCCATTGTGATACCACATTGGTGAACTTCTCTTATCACTAAGTGCTGCCCGATTCCTTGTTAAGCTCAATGACAAGGGACCTCCTTTTTATAGCCGAGTCCGAACGGCGTTCCACATTGCAGTGAAACCACTTAGAGAGGCTTTGAAACCCTCAGAAATGTCACCAGCATTACTGAGGTGGGATAATCCACCGCTGAAAAACTTTTTGGTGTTCGGTCGAAGCAGGAATCGCACCCACGACCTTGTGTATGCAAGGCAGGCATGCTAACCATTGCACCACGGTGGCTCCCATACGTGGTATCTTGATAGTGGATTTCTTCAACTCAAATTTCAAAAATATTGACAGTAAGTATTACTAAGAAAAATTCTACGGCTGCTACGACATTTATGACCAACGATCAATTTTTTTTTAATTTCTGGCATATTGCATCATCCATATATCTCCTTCACCTCCACATGATTCCAATGATTTTACTTTTCGGTTACTATATTTTTTCCAATATTTTAAAAATTTGGTACAATTTGAACCTAAAAATTACACTTTTTATTCCCGTTGAGACAATTTAAAAATTTGACTTTTCATCCCTGATGTCCTATTTTTAAACGCTTTGTTGCTTTATAGTCAAGATGAAAAAAGACAACAAATTTGAAGGCAATTGTCATTACATTTGAATAATTTTTCAAGCCAATTTAAAGCCAAGTTGACCTCAGTCCAACAACATTTTCTTTCTTGTAAAGGATACCCACTTTTAAGACCAATCGCTTAACTATAAAAACAAAACAACTTCATTGAAAAGTTTATCGACTTTCGATTTCGTATTTGAATGACAATGAAGTCTTTGACCACGCAACAATATTTTTTCAGTGTATAACCTATTGCTGTAGCTATAGGTATTTTCGATAATGTTATGATCAGATAAATTCCCAGCAAAAAAGCGTCGCCAAAAAAGTAATGAAAATGTTCTTTTTGGATCCGGAAGTGGTGCAAAATTGAAGCAGAAGCGATGAATTTAACATGGGCTTGTCATAGGACGGAAGTCTTCCATTTCAACGGTCGTTGCACTGAATGTGCATCATTTCTATAGGTGTGATCCGAATTCAATGTTTTGGATGTAAAATAAAAAATTCTGTGACATTTTGTTAAATAAATAATTTTTATAATTTTTAATGGATATTAACGCTTGTCGGAAACGTTTGACCTCAAATATTTTCACAATTTTTTCAGATGGGATTTAGCATTTTTTTCGACAAAATTTAAATGATTTGTACCATTTTATGAATTCTTACTCTGTTTTTAACCTATTTGACACAAAACAAGTTAAAATTACCCATTAAAATTATTAAACCCCCAAGGTTTAAAAAAATTGAATTAAAAGAACTTCCTGGGTAGTTAAAATAAAGAACATCATTGGGAGTGCATCTTCTGGAAGTGCTTTTAAAGTTGTGCCTTTGGAAGAACTTCCAATTTTTTTTTGCTGGGTTGTGACCAATCTCTCTTCGGATTATATGTTATGTTATACATTGTGAACCCCTTGCTAACATCTTTATTTCTAAAATATTTTTCATGAAAATTGCTGCAATCATTTTCGAGTTCATATAACCCTTACTTCAATGAGTTGTAATCAATTCAGCCATGTATCTTCTAATCAAATTATATAATAAATCAATCCTTCGTCATAGCATATAACCCACTCAAAAAAAAACAACAACAACAACAAAAACGAAAACCTAAATAGGCCACCAAAAGCTCCCAAGTAGATCATCTTACATCTCTTAGCCTTATAGCCTTTCCGTTAATTTAATTACATTTTTATTAAAAAGCTTTGAGTTGAGATTCTCATGTTAGCAGCACCATTAAAGAGGTGATTTCATTGCGCATGCGCAACTAAGTATTCTCCTATCTCTTTCATCCGATCAAAGATGTTAGCCAAATTGAATTGTATCTTAATTTCATTGCCTGTGAGGCATAATGGAGGTAGCGCAGGCGAAGGTTTGGCTACGTCGATCCATGGATCCATGGCATATGGCTATGTTGGGGCATTTATATTTGGAACGATGTTGTTATTACTGTTGCTGTTTTTTTTTCTTTTTTTTTAATTTTTTCGGTTTTTAGTTTTGGGTTTGGTTTGGTCCTCTGTTAATCGTTGGTCATGAAACATAACATAACAGTCATTTATTTCTTCTCATCTCATTGTGGGTTTTTGATTTTTTTTTTGCTTCTTGGGTCGATCGTCCTCGTCGACGTTTCTGGTATCCATGACTTGATAGTTTCTTAATGGTTGTAGATGCATTTGTTGTTGATTTTATTTTATTTTTTTGTTTTGGTGTTCCATTGCTCGCTTAGCTCTCATAATTATAGTCACGAAAGGAAATAAAGATTTCATTTCAGTTTGACTGTTGAAAACTGAAACCAAACGCGCGATCTCAATGCGAACGTATACAATACAGAGTGGGAATAAAACGAGCCCAACACCACCAAACCATACAAATCGTTTGGTTTGAATGTTAGTTTGGTTGGCCATGCCATGGAACATGGTAAGTAAGGTTGGGTTGAAATTTTTTCAGACCACCCAACTGGTAAGTAAGTGAGGTTCACAGTTGTTTGGTGTAGTTGTTGCTGGTTTTGACCCAAGTGACAGTGGTTTAAAATACTGCATTGATGCTACATATATCCTGTGAAATTTAATGAGGAATATGTTCAAAAAACGAATGAAACATATGATAAAGGATATCCTTATGTCTGCTATGTGCGAATATCTTTTGCGGCATCTTCCTGCAGTATCCTCCAATAAATAAAGTGAATATTTCAAGGCGTTTCTCAGAGCATGACTTCTAAGTAAGATTCTAATGTTAATTCAAAATTAATTAGCAAACGTCAACTCCCTGGAAAGAAATTCTCACAACTAAAAAAATTAGCTAAAAATTTTAAACTTAAGAACCACGTATGTAATAAAATAAAAATATCAAGCATTGTTTTTTTCATTTCCATTTTAATACATCTCCAAATCGATCATTTCGTGGTGCATGCTCTTATCTTTTTAAATATATTATCTAGAGTGAAAGTAGCTAAACTCATGATCCGTAAAAATTTTAAATTCAATGAAAATTCTCAAAAAATCAATTTTATGAAAAACTTATTTTGATTATATTTACTTAAGATGATCAAAATCAAAATGAGGTTGTGACGATACTCAAAATTTCTGAAATTTTAAAAATCCTCATAAAATTAAAAATTTATGTTATTATGAAAATTTTATTTTTTCCGTATTTCCTCAAATATATATTGTAGAGCAATATGGTTTTGGATTTTTGGGGTTATGACAATTAAAAAGTTAGATTTTCTAAATCTTCATAAAAGTAAAAAATTAAATTAAATTAATTAATTTATTGGAGGAGACTATGAATAGAACCTTACGGTTTGTATTGTCATGGTCATTGTCTATCCATAAACTCATCGAAATCTAAGGCGATTATGTTTGCCTTTTCAAACCATGGTTTTCCCGATTTAAATATTTCCCTAGGAAGTGAGAATATTCAGTTTGTGGACAGACATAAGTGTCTTGGGGTGGTGCTTGATTCTTCCCTTAATTTGAATTCAATTGTCCGTTATGTGTATAGGGTTTGAGGGCGTGATCACATCTCGTGTCATGTGAAGGACTTCTTGGGATGTAGTCTTGAGGACTTTGTAAGATATCGTATGCTATACACCTTTTATAAAGCAGTCAGGGATGGTAGACCGCACAAGCAGGACCTTTGTGTTTAGTAGGTCGACACGTAATCCGCAGATTTATGTGCCAGTCATTTGAAATTCGATGTTTATGATATGGTTTGTTGTTCGGATTGCCAGGTGTTGGAATTTTCTGCCGTTAGACCTACGTATTTTCTCCCATAGCAATAATGTGTTTCGTCGTAAAATCTTGCATCATTTCTGTAATTATTCACATATTTAGGTTTGCTATATAGTCATTCGCGATTTTTCAATGGTTACATCTTATTATAATCATTTTATAGGATTATGATTATACTGAATTATTACTAATGGTCTTATTGATGTATGACTGCCACTACCTGAACTGGACTTCATTATTATCAGTTTTATTATTTACGGTTGTTATCATATTTTTATTTTGTTTTTATGGTTGGGGAACCATTTTTTTATTATAAATTTTATATAAGTTTTTATTATTAATTAGGATAGATATTATTATCATTGATTGTTACATATTGATACTCAGGATTTATATACCACGTAATACAGTTTTTTGGCCATAAGGCTTTTTGTATTATATATGATGGATAAATAAATAAATAAATAAATATCAAAACATGGTCCGATAATCACCATTTACGGCACATCTCTTTATTTTCCTAGAATACCTCTAGATTCCCAATTTCAGGCAAATTGGGTAAAAGCTACGGATTCTAGAAGTACAAGAAGTAAAATCGGGATATCGGTCTATATGGGGGCTATATCAAATCATGGACCGATACCCACCATTTTCGGCACACCTCTTTATGGTTCTAGAATACCTCTAGATTGGGTAAAAATTACGGATTCTAGAAGACCAAGAAGTAAAATCGGGAGATCGGTCTATATGGTGGCTATATCAAAATATGGACCGGTACTCACCATTTTCGGTACACGTCTTTAGGGTCCTAGAGTACCTCTAGATTTCAAATTTCAGGTAAATTGGATTAAAACTACGGATTATAGAAGCCCAAGAAGTAAAATCGGGAGATCGGTCTATATGGGGGCTATATCAAAACATGAACCGATACACCCCATTTTCAGCACACCTCTTTATGGTTCTAGAATACCTCTAGATTTCCAATTTCAGCCAAATCGGATGGAAAATACACTTTCTAGACGCCCAAGAAGCAAAATCGGGAAATCGGTCCACAACATGGACCGATAGACACCATTTTCGGTACACTTTTTGATGGTCTTAAAATACCTCTAGATTTCCAATTTCAGGCAAATTGGATAAAAACTACAGTTTTTATAAGCCCAAGACCCCAAGACTACTGGTAGTGTATAGAAGGAACTAACATCCCCAGTCGATTACTGGCAGGAACTAGTTACCCAATCGGTTACTGGTAGTGTGTAAAGGAATTAGTTCTCCAATCGGTTACTGGTAGTGTGTATATATATATTCCCCAAACGGAGAAGCTAGTCGATTACTGGAAGTGGCATAATTGAATCGACTGTGGAACAATGTAACTAGTTCCCCAAGCGGGTACGTGTAGTTTATATAGGAACTAGTTACCCAATCGGTTACTGGTAGTGTGTAAAGGAATTCGTTCTCCAATTGGTCACTGGTAGTGTGTATATATATATATATTCCCCAAACGGGGAAGCTAGTTCCCCAAACGGTTACTGGTAGTGTATATAGGAACTAGTTGCCCAATCGGTTACTGGTAGTGTGTAAAGGAACTAGTTCTCCAATATGTTACTTTTAGTGTATAAGGTAGTCATTTAGAAGAACTAGTTCCTCAATCGGTTACTGGTGGTGTGTAAAGGAGCTAGTTATTTTCCAATCGCTTACTTGTAGTGTATAAGGTAGTCATTTTTTGTTTGGTAGGTTTTTTGTAAAAATTTCTCCAAACACTAGAATGTATTAAACTCCTGAATATGCCTATGATTACCCTCTAGTCACGAGAGTAACCAAATGCCACCAACATCTAGTTCCGAAATTAGCTTTTGGAAATGCCTTATTGAGCTGGCTCCATTTTATACTATAGGTAATGTAGAATCCAATTAAGGTATCTAGTTCACAAAATATGTTTTTTGTGGCGTACTACTACTAGCTACTGAACTGAGCTCAAGTAATGCTATAGGGAATGCTTTAAAGACGAAAACACGAAATCCATGTAAAAATTTCACAATTTACTTCATGATTGTTTGTAACTAGTTCCTTTACACACTACCAGTTACCGATTGGGTAACTAGTTCCTACACGGATGAAAAAGACTGTTTTTCATATGTTTGGCTATAAACATTATATGTTTGCAACACAAAGTTTTAAACACAATATTTTTGAGTGCAAGCATATAATGTTCATAAACTAGCATAACATGTTTGGGACATATATGTTAATATGTTAGAACATATTATGTTTGGGACATAAAATGTTTGTAAATAAAATATGCTTGGATGCAAACATATATTAATTTAGAAATAGCCTATAAACATATATGTGTTTAGTAGCTTGGAGCGCTATTTAACAGGGAGCGATATTGAATTAAGTTGGTGGTTGTTGCTTGTTATTACAAAATTAACATTTTATTTTTCCTTGGGCAATTGATCAGCTACTTCTTTGATCCTTACAAACTGTGTGGTCCGCTGTTCGAATCCCCGTCCGGCAAAAGGTAAAATTAAAATAAAATAAAAATCATAAAATTGAATAATTTCTTCTACAATGTTTGTATTACAGAAAAAGGTGCTAAGAACTAAAAAATGTCGTGGAAGTGAGAAAGATATGGGGGAATATACAATTAGGCAGAAACAAAATTTTGAGCATTCAGGTCGAAAACCTATGTTGTTAGCACCTATGTTGTTAGCACCTAACACGGCCATCGATTGCCGCAAATCTCTCAATGAGATGGCTGAGCAGTACAATATTCACCTAATATGGGTGCCTGGCCATAGGAACATACCGGGGAACTGCGAAGCGGATGAGTTGGCAAGGCTAGGGACTACCTTACATATTCCAGGGGAACTAGAATTTGTTGGTATGCCCCTAGCTACCTGCAAGTTCATGCTGCGTGAGAAGGCTGTTATGATGGCAAATGTTCGATGGGAGAATTGCAAGGGTTGTAACGACACCAAGCAAATATGGCCCCATTTCAACTTAAACCGCACACTAGATATGCTAATGTCCTCGAGACGTCAGGTATCACTCCTGATATCTGCTATAACGGGTCGCTGCCTGATAGGAGATTTTGCAAAAACTATTGGCGCGAAGTATAATGACTATTGTATGAGCTGTCATGATGCGGAGGAAAAAGAATCAATTAAACACCTCTTGTGTGAGTGTCCTGCATTTTGTGTAAAGCGCAAGCAACTTTTAGGAGCATATAGCTTCAGATTACTGGCGGATCTGGAAAACGTTAACTTAAGCAGTCTGCTAATATTTTTGGAACAATCTGGTTGGTTCAATAAAGAAAAATAATCAAGAAGGTTCAGCGGTTAAAACTAGAAGTGCCCATATGTAATAGGTACTTTTAGTTAATGTGGTATCACAATGGACTGAATAGTCTAAGTGAGCCTGAATCTTAATCGGGCTGCCACTTTAACCTAACCTAACCTAGCACCTATATTACCTGTTTATTTTCATAATTCATTGTGATTGTAAATATATAAATAAATAAATAAAATTTTGAGCACAATATTGTTTGGGAGAATTTTTTTAAGCATATAATATTTTTGGGTGCAAAATGCTTCCAAACATATTATATGTTCACAAAATAACATATTGTTTTTTTGGAAGACAACATTATTGAATTCGGATGCAAAAATACAAAATGTTTGGAACTTAGACTACCCAAACATATATTGTTTAGACCAATATGCTTTCAAACATATTATATATTGGAAGAGATCAAACATATAAATGTTTGGGCAATACCCAAAAATGTATATGCTTGAAGCAAAATATGTTTGGGAGTATATGTTACGGAAGCGATTGTTTATGAGGGTGTATATACACTACCAGTACCGCTTGGGGAACTAGTAACTTTTTCCCACAGTCGATTCCCTTAGCCACTACCAGTAATCGACTGCGGATTTTAGGTCCTTCTGACTACCTTATTCATTAAAAGTAAAAGATTGGAGAACTAGTTCCCGCACACACTATCCCCGATCGGTTACTGGTGCTGTATAGAAGAAACTGACATCCCCAGTCGATTACTAACAGTGGCATAAGGGAATCGACTGTGGAACAACGTAACTAGTTCCCCAAGCAGTTACTAGTAGCGTTAACACACTACCAGCAACCGATTGGAGAACTAGTTCCTTTACACACTACCAGTAACCTATTGGGTAACTAGTTCCTATATACAGTACCAGTAACCGCTTGGGGAACTAGTTACATTTTTCCACAGTCGATTCAATTATGCCACTGCCAGTAATCGACTGGAGATGTTAGTTCCTTCTATACACTACCAGTAACCGATCGGGGATAGTGTGTAAAGGAACTAGTCTCCAATCTTTTACTTTTAGTGAATGAGGTAGTCAGAAGGACATTACATCCCCACTAGATTACTGGTAGTGGCTAAGGGAATCGACTGTGGAACAACGTAACTAGTTCCCCAAGCGGTTACTGGCAGTGCATATAGGAACTAGTTACCCAATCGGTTACTGATAGTGAATATAGGAACTAGTTACCCAATCGGTTACTGGTAGTGTATATAAGAACTAGTTCCCTAAGCGGTTACTGGTAGTGTGTAAAGAAACTACTTCTCCAATCCTACCAGTAACCTATTAGTTCCACAGTCGATTCCCTTAAACCCCTGCGTAACCGACTGGGGATGTTAGTTCCTTCTATACACTACCAGTAACGGGTCGGGGATAGTGTGTAAAGGAGCTAGTTCTCCAATCTTTTACTTTTAGTGAATAAGGTTGTCAGAAGGACCTAAAATCCCCAGTCGATTACTGGTAGTGGCTAAGGGAATCGACTGTGGAACAACGTAACTAGTTCCCCCAAAAGGTTACTGGTAGTGTACATAGGAACTAGTTACCCAATCGGATACTTGTAGTGTATAAGGTAGTCATTTGTGACTGTGGAACAGAATAACTAGTTCCCAAATCGGTTACTGGTAGTGTGTAAAGTAACTTTAAAAACAAAAACGCATTATTAGTTAAGTAGTGAATAAGGTAATTACCCTGTAGCCACGGGAGTTAGTTTCAAACCTATATGGGGACTATATCAAAATTTGGACCGATATAGCACATCTTCGAACTTGACCTGCCTGCAAACAAAAGACGAATCTGTGCCAAATTTCAGAACGATAGCGCCATTATTGAAGGCTGTAGCGTGATTATAACAGACAGACGGACAGACGGGCATGCTTACATCGTCTTAGAATTTCTCCCTGATCAATAATATATACTTTATATAGTCGGAAATCGATATTTCAATGTGTTACAAACGGAATGATAAACTTATTATACCCCCGTCACCATTCTATGGTGGTGGGTATAAAAATCAATAAAAATCCTCAATTTCAATTCCCATTACTTTAATATGTACCATAGAGCGATTAGTATTTAAATTTGTGACGATACCAAAAAATTCAATAAAAATTTCTAAAAATTCCAAATTTATTTTTCCATTCTACTGTGTCTATTTCGAAACCAATATAGGGTAGTCAGGGAGGAACATCATTGTAGTACTCCTCCTTATTTGAAGTTGATAAGGCCTAGTCTCTGCCAGGCATCAACTTAAAATGGACAAAAACACAGGGGAATTTCAACAAACGTGTGTCGATCATTTACCCAAATCTACAACAGCAACTGCATCATCACAGCCACTACCATCACAAACATCAATAATCAGTAACATTCAAATAAAAGTTATGCCCCAATAAAAGCCCATCAGCTACAACAGCAGCAACAACAACAATAGTAACAAACAACCACTACAAAAGCCATGATAATCAGGAAAATACAAGAGAATTTTAACCTTGCAGTAAGCTCTACATTTTTACACACAAGTCTGGCAACACACAAACATGCTGCGCATGCGCACTCAGTGGCTAAATTTTTGCATCAGAAGAAGGATGTAGCATCTGAAACATGTTGGTCATCGACCAATCGTAGAAGCAACATTATTAAGAAATTAACTTAAATTCTGAGATTTTATGTTGTTTGTTTTTATACATCGGCAATAATTTCCATTTTGCCCAAATATACACTCGAAAATAGAATGAATGGAGTTTTAACCACTTCGAAAGGGAGAAAAAAATATTGTCGTAATTTATTTTTATGTTTTTATTTTCTTTTTATATTTACGTGCCTAAATGACATTTTTACGTAGCATAGAAGAAGCATTTCTCTGTTACAAAGTTTTTTATTTGACCAAAAGTTGATAAAATTTCCATTAAAGGCGTTTTGTCCATAGTGTTATGCGATTTGACTATAAAATTGGTTGCTTTATGTAAAAGAAAATGTCGTTGAACTGGAGACATCTTGGCTTTAATAAATCTTTTAACTTGAGTATTAATTAAATAGACGTAAAATTTTAAACTTAATTTTAATACATTTTTTACTTAAACGTTTGCTTATACTAGAAGTCAAACTTAGTTTTTTATTTGCAGTTAACATGCTTATGAGAGACTTAGATTTGGTGAGATTACGATTTTTAAGTGTGACTTCTCGTTTCCGAGACAAACAATGATTCCGAAACAAACAATAGGAAAAAAAAAACAAATAAGGTAAAGACAAAATCTTTAGAACTGGGTAACCGTTTTTCCGCCTGAAGATGAAATTAGGAAGCTGATCAGGAAATAAAATACCCCTGCAAGTGCAATAGTTCCAGACGATTTTTTGTAATATAAAATTTTTAGAATTCTTTGAAAATGAAGTCAACTCAACTAATTGGCCTTTGATGTTGGTCATAAACGACACTTCCAACTTGTACGAAAAATTCGAATTTGATATTCTTTCTAGGATTTCTAGTCAGGTTTTTAAGGTCATGAGTTTATCTAGATAAAAGATTATTTATTTCATATTTTTATCCAACGTTTCGTGGGGACTTCCTTCTTCCTCTGGAATTTATTGAAATCTGGCAAGAACATAATAAAATATACGAAAATAACAATTTGAATTGAAAGTGTAATGTGAGGTAGCTTTTTTAATGCCCAAAAGTCGAAAGTCGGGACTTCAAAAGTCGACATTTCAATAATCGAACAAGTCGAAAGTTGGCTTTTTGAAATTTTTAAAAAGTCAGATATTCGAAAAAATTATAAATTTTCGAAAAATAAAGCAATTCATATTTTTTAAAATTTTGAAGAAAAAAAAAACGAGAACTTGAACAAGTATATACAGCACTAAGTTCGGCCGGGCCGAATCTTAAATACACACCACCATGAACCAAATATTAGGGTTTCCTTTGAAATTTCAGGAGGGCTTGAGGACTTGAGGACACTTCCCGAAGATAAATTTAAAGATTTCACCTATGAGGACTATATCAGATTCTGGATTTATAAGAACCATTTTTGTTTGAGTTTTAGAGGAATCATTAACATCTCTTGTAAGTGTGCAAGAAAATTATAAAATAATGTCTTGATTTGTAATCTTAAATCTGTAGAAGTAAAATCTGGAAATTTTACATTGAGTTTCAAGCAATTTTCATGGTCAGTGCGCCTTCTACACCCTCAAGAAGTGAAGTCGGTCTATATGGAGGCATTACCAAATGGACCGATAAAAACTTAATCCGATACACGTTTTTGTGAGCCTAAAATACCAGAATATTTACAATTTCAGGCAAATCAGATAAAAACTACGGTTTCTAGAAACCCAAGTAGTTAAATCGGGAGATTTTTCTTATGGGGGCTATACTAAAATATGGACCGATACTCACCGTCTTCGGCACACCTCTTTATGACCCGAAAATACCTCTAGATTTCCAATTTCAGGCAAATTGGATAAAAACTTCGGATTCTAGAAGCCCAAGAAGTAAAATCGGGAAATCGGTCTATATGGGGGCTATACCAAAATATGGACCGATACTCACCATTTTCGGCACACCTCTTTATGGTCCTAAAATACCTCTAGATTTCCAATTTCAGACAAATTGGATAAAAACTATATATATGGGGACGGCGACCGGACATATCCCCCAACGGACATTTCGCCCAAAATGATTTTTGGGTGTTATGACCTCCAATGGGGCGGTCACATCGCCCAATTTTAGTTTGGGCTTTATGTCCTCCCTCATCGCGGTCATAAGCCCCATAAAAAATGTGGGTGTTATGACCGTTTGAATATAATTGAATATAAACAATAGTTTAAAATAACAAAATAACATGGGGACTATATCAAAACCGGGACCGGTATAGCCCATCTTCGAACTTGACCTGCCTGCAGACAAAAGACGAGTTTGTGCAAAATTTCAGCACAATTGCTTCATTATTGAAGACTGTAGCGTGATTACAACAGACAGACAGACAGACAGACGGACATCGTTATATCGTCTTAGAATATATATACTTTATATAGTCGGAAATCGATATTTCGATGTGTTACAAACGGAATGACAAACTTATTATACCCCCGTCACCATTCTAGGGTGGTGGGTATAAAAATAGGTTTTCGAATTTTAAAAAATATTTTTTTGAGTGTTTGGGGAGACACCGTGGTGCAATGGTTAGCAGTTAGGCTTCACTGCAATATGCAATGCCATTCGGACTCGGCTACTAAAAGGAGGTCCCTTGTCATTGAGCATAACATAGAATCGGGCAGCACTCATTGATAAGATAGAAGATCACCACTGTGGTATCACAATGGACTGAATACTCTAAGTGAGCGTGAAATATCGGGCTGCCACTATACCTACCTACATGGACGCTTTGATTTTTTTTTTTTTTGAGAAAAAAGTGGGGTAGGTTGGGTTAGCTATATAGGCAGCCCGTTATATTAGGCTCTCTTCACTCAACAAGTGATGCCAATATGATGCTTTTAGCACCAAATTTAGTGCTCTTTGATTTCCAAAAAGTACCAAATTCCCTTTTTAGTGTCTTTTCCAAAAAAGCACCAACTTGGTGCTTTCTGGCATTTTCATTTAGTGATTTTGGTGCTTTTTTCAATTTGAACCGTATTACGTTTAATTGACGATATCTTTTCATACAAAAATTCGGATTAGACTTTCAAAAGCTTCAGAAACTCAACTATATTGCCAAATATAGAATTTGATTGTTATACAGGTTGTATTGATTATTTTTTTAACTCTCTCATACCCAAATTAAAATGCACGGATTTAAAATTTTTTTTATGAGCTGTATATGTTAGTCTTGGCTCACACCAGAAATGAAAAAAAAATCAAAGCCCTTGGTCTCCTGGTTCGTCACATAATGCTAAAAAACGCATGTCGAACTAATCGAAATAACGGTACTTAGGAGCATATAATCAGAATATTGCCTATAGGCAACATTGGGCATGAGAGGGTTAATCAATATTGGTATTTAGGGTATTCTTTAGAAATGCCTAGCGACGAGTGACGAATTTCTGAACGTGATAAATATGTCATTAAAACGTTTGTATTAAATTCACAAAAGCATAACTCATAACTCGAAATATGAACATTTCCAAATTTAATGTCAAAAAATTGTTTTTCTCCGCTGAAAAAAATATGGTGAAAAATGCGCCAAATCAATACACAAAAGTTGGAAGTTTTTTTTATTTTTTTAGTAGAGCATTGAATTTTAGCTGGCTTTTTAGATAGTTTTTTTGGTGGGAGGTGGTATGTTAAAATGTATTATATATTTTTGGTGCTTTTTGCCTTTCAGGAGTTGGCATCACTGCCTCTAGGCCACTAAAACCAATTTAACTTTTAAGATCATGAAATTATTATGTTTTGAGAACGTTTCCTTGACTTTAATAATTTTTTGCGTATGTTAATTAAATTAACAAAATTAAAATAATAATAAATTAATTAAATTATAATGTAAGGCTATATAGCTTTCCAAAAAAATACTTATTTTAAAGAAACAGCATTTTTGACTCAGAATTAATATAAAAATTCTTAAGGGAATGTGTAAAGGCTTTTTTTAGTTTGAGTATAAAAATGGGTCTACGAACAGACGAATAAATGATTATAGTCAAATTGACACAGGACCTGAGTCAGCCTTGACCCAAGAACATTTTTTTAATTACCTTGCTTTCCGGTTAAACTTTACGATTCCGTCTCCGCAAAATAATGATTGCCTAGTTTTTAGTGAATTTTTTCTGAGAGTATAAAAATTTGAGTTTGCTATCCAACATATGTTTCTTATCTCTACCTTGGTGTGTTGAAATTTATTAGCGGTTTTTCATACATTTCGATTGGTAGGCATACTCTTGGTGTGGCTGGTTGACTAGATGTCCTAAAGGCAAAAAATTTACAAAATCAAGCATCCAAATGGCAAAGAAGAATCTCTCTGATATTGAAACCAATCTACATTTTTAGTTTTCGAAAATCATGACCGTCAGATCATTACACTTACTGACTGACAATGTGACCATGTATAGGACCAATTTATATTTTATGACTTCTTTAGATAGCTTGTGGTGTATGCTATTTTCCTTAAGGTGATTCGGGTTTGTTTTAGCAAAGGCAGATATCTTCCATTCAGAGTAAAGACAGAGGCAAATTACATTGAGCCATATAAAGATCGAAATAAGGAATGTTGCCATGTCATAGACACTATGGGTGTAGTGTTTCATCGACTAACACTTAACATATACCATGTTCTTGATGTGATTATGTTTATTTCCCCTTATTGAGTTCAATGGTCATATGTTGTATACTTCGGGGATTTGAAATTGACCAAACAACAAATCATCGCTTTAAAATCTTTGCTCAAAAAGCGGTCGGTTACTGCTGCCGCACATTTGAAAACCACAAATGTTCTAATATCTCATTTAGTAAAAGGATGGTTATTTTTTTATTGCTTGTTTATGTTTCTTAACCTTATATAAATTCGAAATGAAATGATATCCCAATTATATTCGACCAGCGGGACCACCCTGTAGAGAAATCCCTACTAATCGCTTAACCAAAGCAACAGCATGTGGGATCGCAAACCCACCCAAAATGAATTTTAAAAAGATATTTCAACACGAAATTTATTTCATTTTAATAACATTAAATTAATAATACTACCCAACGCTATGATAGTGGAACATTGGAGCTATGGATGAATCAGTTTTGTTGTGGTTTGTTGTTTTTTTTTTGGTATTCGGGTTAATAAGGTAGTCTATATTTGGTTGAATTTTTTTCTACTTAGCAAAATCATGATTTGTTTTATAGAACATTTTAATGTCTTTTGTTTCCTCTTCGGAGGATTATCATAATAATAAGGTGCGAATTGATGATACCTTGTTTGGGATGAAATGTTTTCCAATTTCGCAAGAAATTTATTAAGTCCTAAAACAAAATTGTATTCTTTCAAGAATTCTAGAAAATTAGTTAGTCATGATTGTTGTCCATTATATTTAGATAGATATATTTTGTGGTTTTTACAGTAGAATAGTAGCTAATATAGAAGGGAGTTATTGGTTTTAAAATCCGAACACTGAAAAAACAGTGAACCAGGAAGAAAACTTTTGATTAATTTTAGAAAATTTTTGAATATTTTTTGTGATATCGGCATCACGCCGAAAAATTGTTTTCGATAAATTCAAGAAAATTGATCAGACATAAATAACTTTTTTCACTTGTTAAAGAAAATTTTTAGTTTGAAGGAAAAAATTGGAGTTCAAAATTGCAAGAATGTCTTTAGTGACAGACGAAGTTCATGATAAACGCTTTTGCAGTAAAATTTACAAATTTACAAAGTCATACTAAATTCAAGATGATATTGGCAAAATTTACAAATTTTAAGAAATTCTGAACTATTTTGTGGGAGACGCGAATTTAGTTTCATTTGTGTATAATGTTTTTGCTTGTTTTAGTTAATGTAACTAAAGTACGCAAAAATTATTTTAAAAAAAATTATTTAAAATTTTCTGAAAAAATTACATTTTTGATGTCAAACGTTCAACACACGCGTAAGAATGCATTAAAACTCATAATCTTTTTTTTAAATTATTTATTTGTCAAAATATCACAAACTTTCTTAATACACATCCAAAACACTGAATTCGCATCACACCTTAAACAGTGATGCAAATCCAGTGCAACGACTGTTAAAATGGTGGACATCCGTCCTATGAGAAGCCCATGTTAAATTCATGGCTCCTGCGCCAATTTTGCACCACTTGCGGATCCACATAGCTACAATGCTTATTCTACTCCCTGTGCAAAATTTCAACTAAATCGGAGCAAAAAATTGGCCTCTATGGTCATATGAGTGTAAATCGGGCGAAAGCTATATATGGGAGCTATATCTAAATCCGAACCGATTTCAACCAAATTTGGCACGCATAGCTACAATGCTAATTCTACTCCCTGTGCAAAATTTCAACCAAATTGGGGTAAAACTCTGGCTTCTGGGACCGTATTAGTCCATATCGGGCGAAAGATATATATGGGAGCTATATCTAAATCTGAACCGATTTCAATAAAATTTGGCATACTTGACTATAGTACTAATTGTTCTTCTTGTTCAAAATTTTAAGCAAATTAGGGTAAAACTCTGGCTTCTGGGGCCATAAAAGTCCATATCGGGCGAAATATATATATGGGAGCTATATCTAAATCTGAACCGATTTCTTCCAAAATCAATAGGGATCTGTTCTGAGCCAAAACACATACTTGTGCCAAATTTGAAGTCGATTGGACTAAAACTGCGACCTAGACTTTGATTACAAAAATGTGTTCACGGACAGACGGACAGACGGACATGACTATATCGACTCAAGAGCCCACCCTGACCATTTTTGCCAAAGACACCATGTGTCTATCTCTTCTCCTTCTAGATGTTGCAAAAATATGCTCTAACTTATAATACCCTGTCCCACAGTGTGGAGCAGGGTATAATGAGGGTTAGTCTTCCGAATTTGATTAAAAAGTTAACTGTATCAATTAGTTTTTTAATTGAAAAAACTTTCAGCATCAATAAACTATTTAATTGGAAATATTTTGGTGATATTTGGTGTTTTTCTGTGGACGGATGAAAAGAATAGGCTCACCTCCCTCTTCGCACAAATACGCAAAACACTTCAGGCACTTCCTCCTCAAACCTAGTACAGAATAAGTTGCAGTTGTAGAACATTTTTTGACGAAATTAATTGATGAAACCAAATTTACAATTGAAATTACTTCAATCACGAAAGTGATAGTATCAATCATAGAATTAATAGGTGATTACGAAATTAATGTAGCCAGAAAAAGGACACGTTCGCATGTCATTTCAGTGTAGGCCAATCGATGCCATATCAAAGAACGATCCGCAGGATACAAGACCCATCATTGTTCTCGCTTGCCTTACCCAAACTCGGCTCATTCTTTATGATTTTTGATACAACCCCCATGGAATTCAAAGCATTTGTCGATCTGGAAATTGGTTCACTGGCACTTAGAGCAATAACAAATCGGTTAATTCAAAATATATGACACTATGGATTTGGGTTTCAACACAATTGTTGCTATATTAAAAAAACATCAATACAATTATGCTATAGGGTATAAAAATTCCCAGTCCCAAGTGGATTGATTATAATTTGTTTAAATTCTTAGAAATTCACTAATCCTATACAATATTTATGCTAACTATAAACATTTCTATCACTAGATTTATTATAGCAATTTTTGCATATTTGACGTGATAGGAATAGTTTACATTAGAAAAATAAAAATCCCTAATGCTTTACAGTTACTATGTGAAATGCTGTTGATAAATACATAAAAGAAATTCTTTTGACGAAATTGAAATTGAGTGATTTATTTTATGGTAAACTTTGAAATTTATTCAAAAAAATAACACAAATTTTTTTTCTCCACATTTGTTTGACTTAATTTCGTTGAATAGGCAAGCAACCATCTAGTAAGTTTTGCAGACATGATGAAGCCAGCTGGAAGCCAGTTAGTCTACTCGTATCACATTTTGAGGGCGTGAGTATCGCATGCGAGGATCTTGCAAGAATTTCTAATCACATACATAAATCAGTAATGATAATGGCTAAGAAACAAACAAACCAACAAACAAAAACCATTATTCGTATTGGGATTTTTGTGTATTTTTTCATGCCAGTGATTTTGTTTTGTTCAATACAAAAATTCCAATTTCAAGTTCGTGTCTTAAGTCTTTTGTTTTATAGATACAATATGTACGTAAATTTTGTTGGTATTTCTGTGTGTGTGTGGTATGCACATTATTCTTTTCGGGGCTCCGCTCATTTGTTTATTAATTCGCGCTCAAACACTCATACACACATGCTCGTACCTTATCCACCACTCCAGAGGTATCCATATGCTATATACACACACACACACACACAACTCTTCGGAATATTTTTGCCTTTAAGCGATTTGATTTTAACTCTGTTGCCATAATGTCTAGCAAAAATTTCAAAGTTGTTTAACAAAAATATTTGAATTCATTGGTGAGTGTGAATGTTTTGTGAATATTCAGTCTTGGGTATTTCTAAAATAAATAACAAAGAAAATCGACAGCAACACCAACTACGACAACGACGACCACCACAACAATAGGAGGTTAATAAATTTGTGTTGTTAGACACAATTCAAACAAAGAAATGACGCTTCATTGTATGATCGTTAATATATTAAATGGGTGCCATCAAGGAGAGTTTCAAAGAGTCCACTTTTTTCTTATTTCTTTCATTGTTGTTGATGGTAATTATTATGGCAATGATAATGATGAGATAATGTAGTTATTATGTTATATTTTCTATGGTTTATATATAGAAATTGCCTGCCAGTGTGTCTGGCATTAAGAAGAAAAAAAAAATCAAGATCGCACAATCCATCCATCCATCCATTCAAACAAAATCTGAATACATGATTTTCGGTCAAAAATAGCTCTCAGCTACCAAACCAACACCTTAATTTATCAGTAATTTCACACAATAAGCAAAAAAAACTGAAAATAAAATCCGATTTATTGAAGCGGCAAACAAAAAATCTACACCAAAAATTATTTCAATAATCAACGGTTTTTATAGCCCTCGGCAATTCAATCTAGATAAAGCTTAACGGAGGCAATGTCCACCCTTGAATGAAAAAAAAAAATAATAAATAAAAAAAAAAACAAACACAATATACACACAGCTAGAGTGTCCAAAAAAGATCAACAAATATGCCTTCTTCGGTGGTATTTATTAGCTTAGAGTTTTAGTGTTGAAGTTACTGAAATTATTATGAGGATGCAGTACCATATTCGGGAGAAATAAAAATTCTACAAAATTTATAAATACAATTAGTGTTTTATAATAATGTTTTAAGGGAATTAAACACATTTTTGTTTGATGAATGAATTTCCAGGCAATACAATTCCGGTTTCTACACTCAAAAATAAAAAGTTTACTTGGACCCAAAGATTTTGATCTTCTTGGTTCTTGGTATTGTTTGCCAAAGATGCGGTTTCTTTAAAATAAAGAAAGTTTTTAGCGACCTATCTGGCTTTAAACCTATGATCGATAAAATTAAAATTCTTATGCGTTCACTTGTTTGTTCGGAACTAGCACCAAGTGACATCCATCTGTATCTGCCCATAGCGAACAATTTTGCTGGACAAAAAAATATGTTTGTGAACAACGATTATCTCATACGTTTGCCAAAAAAAAAGTATTGTAGTGAGGTCAACGATTTCATGTCTTTAAAATACGAATGCAAATTTTGCTTAGCATAGAAGACGCATTTTTCTAACAAAAAGTTGTTTTCCTTGTCCAAGAGTCGATAAACTTTTCAATGAAGTCGTATTGTCCTTATAATTAACCCTCTAATGTCCCAATTTTTTGCTAGCTGATTAAATATTAAAGGTTAAAGATACAAAGGCAAGAAAACTAAACAAGAAAAATTTATACGATATATGTTTTAAGTTTTCTTTTTATTTCACCCATTTTTGTTGTCTTAATGTGTGTTTTACTGAAAGCTTCCTTATGTAAAGAAGCCCGCCTAAATTTAAACTTAAAAATGGGTATCATAACATGGAAGAAAAAAAAATGTTTGGGCTAAGGACAACTTGACTTTAATAATTAGAAAAAATCTTTAAATTTAATGAAATTGTCTTTAAATTTGTTGTCTTTTTGCATCTTGACTACAAAGCAAAATATAGTTTAAATATAGGACATGTTTTTCAACACTTTATTTTAAAGAGGTTTTTCACTTGAAACATAGCATAATTTCTACTGGAAATCGAGTCTTAATTTAGAAAAAATAGGTTGTCGTCAACTCGTTTTTAAAGGACTTTGATAGCATATGAAGAAAAAACGCCGAAAAGCGAAAAATTAAAATTTGCTTCCTAGAACCAAGTACAAAAAACCCAAATTTAAAAGAGAATTGTGTCTTAAAAGTATCTTGACTGGTATTCTCCGCTTCTTTGGCTCGGAATCAATACCAACATTTTTAAAGTAAAGATAAAATCTTTGGAACCGGGCATGGTTTTTTAGTGTTTGTTTGCCAATAGAAACGAGATCTGCCATGAGGAAAATTGCCATTAAACCACTTAAGCAGAGAAGGAATATAATCATTCCAAACATGTTGCAATAGCATAATGTTCCTTTTTCACAGGGACTATGGAAAATTTTTGATATACAATTTCCTAGTAAATAAAATGATAGCGGCAAAGATGTTACATTTGTCCCATGAAAAAAGTAACATTATGTTCTTGAAACAAGTTTGGGTGTCTACATTCCTTCTCTGCATGAAAGAAGTTATTGAACAAAATGGTCCATTTGTTGATCTAAATCGGATCTTCTAACTATCCATCCACCAATTTTTTGCACAAATAATGGATTTGTTTTTTATACCCTCCACCACTACTGTGGTACAGGGTATAATAATATCGTTTAGTATACCGATCGTCTTAGAATTAAATTCTGAGTCGATTTAGCGATGTCCGTCTGTCTGTCTGTCTGTCTGTCTGTTCATGTATTTTTTTTTCTAATTCACCGATTTATTGGCTACTAATAAAAAAAAGTATATACGGCCGTAAGTTCGGCCAGGCCGAATCTTATGTACCCTCCACCGTGGATTGCGTTGAAACTTCTACTAAAGATTAGTTTTGGCGATTTGGACCAATTTTTGTATGATTGGCCATCGGCTATATATAACTATAGACCGATATGGACCAATTTTTGCATGGCTGTTAGCGGCCCTATACTAGCGCAATGTACCAAATTTCAACCGAATCGGATTAAACTTGCTCTTCCAAGAGGCTCCGGAGTTCAAATCTGGGGATCGGTGTATATGGGGTCTATATAATTATGGACCGATATGAACCAATTTTTGCATGGTTGTTAGATACCATATATTAACACCACGTACCAAATTTCAACCGGATCGGATGAATTTTGCTCCTCCAAGAAACTCCGGAGGTCAAAACTGGGGGCTATATATAATTATGGGCCGATATGGAAAAATGTTTGCATGGTTATTAGAGATCATATACTAACACCACGTACCAAATTTCAACCGAATCGGATGAAATTTGCTCCTCCAAGAGGCAAATTTCTGGGAATCGGTTTATATGGGGGCTTTATATAATTATAGACCTATATGGACCAATTTTTGCATGGTTGTTGGATACCATATATAACACCACGTTCCAAATTTCAACCAGATCGGATGCATTTTGCTCCTTCAAGAGGCTCCGCAAGCCAAATCTGGGGGTCGGTTTATATGGGGGCTATACGTAAAAGTGATCCGATATGACCCATTTGCAATACCATCTGACCTACATCATTAACAACTACTTGTGCTAAGTTTCAAGTCGATAGCTTGTGTCGTTCGGAAGTTAGCGTGATTTCATCAGACGGACGGACGGACATGCTTAGATCGACCCAGAATTTCACCACGACCCAGAATATGGGGTCTGAGAGCAATATTTCAATGTGTTACAAACGGAATGACAAAGTTAATATACCCCCATCCTATGGTGGAGGGTATAAAAAGTATTTTAATATGTGACATTTCTGCTAAATGGTCTTTCTATGATTCAATTCTAAATAGATTTCCTCACACATTTCCGTTTGATTTCCCGTGGCATGGTGTCATTGCCTCTCATATTCACAATAATGGATATGCCAAGTTCGGTTTCTAAGTCTTTTGTATTAGTTTTTTTTTCTGGGAATCCAATACAATGCTTAATTTACAATGTTGCATTGCAGCTCGTTGTCTAACAATAATCATAATTTCTTATTCATTGTATGAGCCAAGTTTTTGTTAGTGTTTATCAATCTTTTGTTATATTTGAAACAAAATGGCAAAGCGGTATTCCCGCAAACCCAACCT
Source organism: Haematobia irritans (assembly GCF_050003625.1). Taxonomy (NCBI): domain Eukaryota; kingdom Metazoa; phylum Arthropoda; class Insecta; order Diptera; family Muscidae; genus Haematobia; species Haematobia irritans. The sequence continues at coordinate 206,178,167 of NC_134398.1, forward strand.
TAAATAGAAAATAAAAAAAAAAACAAACAACAATAATAAAGTGAACCCATAAATTAAACAAAACATTTGTGTTGTGTTTTTTTTTTTACTGTGTATGATGTGGGAAATTTGTAACGCACACTTCAATCAAGCTTTCAGGATAAATAGCTACAATAGTCATCAGAAAGATCTTTAGAGATGGGCACGGCATTGTAATCATGAATTGAATTATAATTATATGATGATTTTATTTAATAGACATTTTCCAACTTAAGAAATATTCCACTAAGATTTACAAATATGCTCTACACTCAAAAAAAAGTGAACCCTCTATTTCACTAAAGCCAATTTAATTTTATTTTAGTTCATTGATTGATTATGTTTGCAGAAAATTTCCTTTCTTCTAATAATTATTTGCATACGTTAGTTAAATGAACTAAAACAAGTATATAAAGAAGTAAGTTCGGCCGGGCCGAATCTTAAATACCCACCACCATGAACCAAATATAATAGTTTCCTTTGAAAACTCTTCGTCGTAGCGGGTTTCTTGATAATATATAGAATTTGAGGGGGTTTGATGACAAATTTTCTCAAAATCAGTTCAACCAGATTCTACCTATGAAGACTAAATCAGATTCTGGAATTATGAGAACCAATTTTATTTGAGCTTCAGAGAAATCATAAACATATCGTGTATATGATGAAATAATGCCTTGATTTGAAATCTTAAATCTGTAGATTTTTTTCCGCCATTATTAAAATAAATACGATGAGTAAAATCTGAAAATTTTACTTTCAGTTTCAAGCAGTTTTCATGATCATTGTCGAAAATTTCATTCCGGAGCAAAACATTTTTTCTTTGGGTGTATCCTCAAGAAGAGAAATCGGTCTATATTGATGCCTTACCAAACGGACCGGTAAAAATAAATGCGATACAGAGTTTTGAGTGTCTAAAATTCCAATATACTTACATTTTTGTGCAAATCGGATAAAAACTACGGTTTCTAGAACCACAAGGAGTTAAATCTGGAGATCGGTCTATGTGGAGGCTATACTAAAACATGGGTCGACACACACTATATTCGGCTGACCTATTTGTGGTCAGCCGGATTACAGAAGTCCTAGAAATAAATTCGGGAGTTAGGTCTATATGGGGGCTATACCAAAACAACGACCAATACTCACCACATCTTAATGTTCCTCAAATACTTCTAGAATTCCACTTTCAGACGAATTGGGTGAAAATTACGAATTCTAGAAGCCCAAGAAGTAAAATCGGGAGATCAGTTTATATAGGGGCTATACCAAAACATGGACCAATACGGACCATTTTCGACGCACCCCTTTATGGTCGTAAACTACCTCTAGATTTCTAATTTCCGGCAAATTGGATAAAAACTACGGATTCTAGAAGCCCCAGAAAAAAAGTCGGGAGATAGGTCTATATGGGGTATATACCAAAACTTGGACCGATAGGCACCATTTGCGACACACCTACTTGTGATCTTAATTTTCAATTTCAAGCACATCGGCTAGAAAATATAGTCTCTAGACGCCCAAGAAGTAAAATCGGCAGATCGGTCTATATCGGGGTTATAGCAAAAAATGGACCAATACACCTCAATTTCGGCACATCTATTTGTGGTCTCAAATTCAGCCAAATCGGGTAATAAATACAGTTTATAGAAGCTCAAGAATAAAAATCGGGAGATCGGTCTATATGGCGGCTATACCAAAACATGGACCGTTACGGACCATTTTCGACACACCACTTTATTGTCCTAAAATACTTCTAGATTTTCAATTTCAGGCAAATCGGATAGAAAATACAGTTTCTAGACGCCCAAGAAGCAAAATCGGGAGATCGGTCTATATGGGGGCTATACCAAAAAATGGACCGATACGGACCATTTTCGACACACCTCTTTATGGCCCCAAAATACTTCTAGATTTTCAATTTCAGATAAATCTGATAGTAAATACATTTTCTAGAAGCCCAAGAAGCAAAATCGGGAAATCAAAATCGGGGGCTATACCAAAACATGGCCCGATGGGCGCCCTTTTCGGCACACTTTTTTATGGTCCTCAAGTACCTCTAGATTTTCAATTTCAGGTAAATTGGATAAAAACTCCATAAAGAATATATTCATCGACTTAGAGTCACCTCCTGTGACTTTTAACTTCAGTTTTCCATCCATCTGCTCATATATTTGGTGTTCGAAATTTTCAGTAATTATGCATTCAAAAAAAAGTGAACCCTCTATTTCACTAAAGCCAATTTAACTGTATTTTAGTTCATGGAATTATTATGTTTGGAGAAAGTTTCCTTTACTCTAATAATTTATTGCGTACGTTAGTTGAATTAACCAAAAAAAATGGGAAAAATTATACACATATGAAGTTCAAAGATTTACTAAATTCGTAATTCTCACAAAATAGTTCATTATTTCTTTAAATTTGCAAATTTTACTACAAATGCGCCTATCGTGATTTTTTCCTTCAAACTACAAAATTTTCTTTAACAAATTAAAAAAAATTAATTAACTGTAATAAATATTCTTGAATTGGTCGAAAAATGTTTTCTTATTTTTGTGATATAGGCGTGATGTCAGCGTCAATTAAAAAAAAATTTCTTCCTGGCGGGTTCACTGTTTTTTTTCAGTGTGTATAGTATATATTTTTGATATTAAGGCCGGTACTCAGTTCGGTTTTCCCGTTGAAACTCCATACAAAACCAAAAAATTTGAAAAACTAGCGAAATTTTTTTCCATTTGTGGTACTTTGTTTTTTTTCGAGTTGAAAAACTGATGTTTATATCATGGCGCCATTTGCAATGTGAATTAAGAAATAATTTGTTTATTAAAACTATTTGTATGGGTTTATAACGCAAACAAGAAACATATACAAAGAATAAAAGGAGTAGCAGATCAATTCAAAGGAAAAATAAAATGTTATTTTTGTAATAGCAAACAGCAACCACCAACTTAATTCAATAGCGCTCCCTGTTACCTAAATAAACACCGCTTTTTATGCGCGAAATAATGGTTTCTATAATATTTTTTTCGCAAATTTTGTTGTATAGTGAACACTCTGAAAAGCGGACACCTTCCAAAATTGGACAGTTATGTGGGGACGTTTGCTATTTTAACACATTAAAATTAACCTCTCAAATGTGGACAAATAATGAAGTCGACCGTGGATGTCCACCTTTCGGAGGTTTCACTGTATATTTAAACCAAATTTATTAATTAGTCTTATCATATTAGTTAATGAATCGATACAAATACCCATATTTTAAAAAAACTTTCAGATTAAATCTATATCACAATCCAACATTATATGTATATGTTATAAAAACTTTTGTACTTGAACAAATTATATATACCACCAGCATCGAAAATTATAATTTAATTACTAAAACCCTCCATTGCATACAAACAACCCGATTACATTCCAGACCAACACTTCTCTTGAAAACTATAAATGAGAATGGGGAAAAACAAATAAATAATTAAATTGTAAAATATTTGTTTACATTTGTATGACTGACTCTCTACGTCAATAACAAGTGGCAAAGATATTTCAAAAATTTTAATTACTTATAAACAACAAAATTAATGCGGTAATTTGTTTGGAACATCACAACTGAGTAGTAATTCAAGTGGTTGCTATTGTGGTCTGTAGTGAGAACAAATTGAATTCCAAACACATAAATTAATTTAGAGGATCGTTAAAAGGAAACTAATTAAATATTTGCAATCACAATAGTGTTTTGTTTTGTACGTGAATAATATGGAAGGGTGTGTAAAACTATGAGAGGGGCCTTTGAAATTTTATGCTGATGTGAAAATGATTTTTTTTTATAAATTCTTTGTAACTTTATAACTTTTTGCTTTTTAAGTTCAAAAATTAAAATCAAAACCATTTGGTCCGCAAATTACAAATCCATGAATTTTCGTTTTAATTTCGTATTTCTTTATTTGTTTTTACATTACAAAAAATAGTGAACTCACCATGAGGAAAGTTTTGGTTAAGGTTAGAAAATTTTTACTAAATTTTATTACAAACGCCGATATTTAAAAAATAAAAAAAATTGTCAAATTCCAGAAAATTTAGTAGGGTTCATTTGTT